>NC_090818.1:61687348-62044014 GCF_000390325.3 Nicotiana tomentosiformis
GCTTGATTGACACTTCTTTGGCTATTCCACTCACTTGCTGAGATGGAGAGTTGATAGCCTTGACACGACCCTTGCATTTTTGCACTGCTAGACTGAGGCGTTGCACCTGAGTTGAGGCCAGGTAGTTGTGGCTAGCACTCGTGTCTATCAACGCCCGAATAGGTCTGCCGTTTACTTTCATGTCAACGAACATTAAGGTCCTCTTTTGTGATGCGGGAGGCCTCTCGTCCGCCTTTCCTTTCCCTTTCTTGTCGATTGGGAATGCCTTCTTCTTGGGGTTGCCAGTACTGGTTCCCGCCAAGGTATCATGAATGGAGCCAACAAATGCGTTGAAGGCCCCTACCTATTCTTCGCCGACTGAGCCGTCCTGATCTGACTCATCATCGTCAATAGTTTGTTGAGCATTGATTTGTGTATTAGGGCATTGATTGTTCCAATGTTCCCCGCCGCAATGACAGCATTCTGATGGGGGCTTTCTCCCCTGATTGTTGTTGACTGATGCAGCAGTGTTGCTGCTTGAGGAAGGAGTCTTAGATTTAGATGCACCTCGATCTCCTCCGTTTCTGTTGGGGCCACCGTTGCTAGGTTGGCTCCCGTGGTTTCCCCCTCGGACAGGCGGCTGGGGCCTATCCTTCTGAGTTTCCAACTAGTAATCCCCAAGGCACTCTGCAGCTTGAATGGCCTTGGGCAGGGTATCTACCCATTGTTTTTGCAGTTCCATACGAGCATGAGGTTTCAAACCTTCTATGAATGTGAACAGTTTGTCTTTGTCTCCCATATCCCGTATGTTTAGCATGAGTGCGGAGAATTCACGCACGTAGTCCCGTACCGACCTGGTGTGGCGGAGTTCACGTAACTTTCTCCGTGCATTGTATTCCACATTTTTGGGGAAGAACTGCAGGCGTATGGAGGCCTTCAGTTCCGCCCATGTCTGGAGAGTATCTTCACTGGCCCCGATGGCTTCGTATTTGACTCGCCGCCAGAGTTTTGCATCTCCTTGAAGATACATGGAAGCAGTTGCTACCTTCTTGGATTCCTCCAACTGTCCAATGGCATCGAAGTATTGTTCGATGTCGAAGATAAAGTTTTCCACTTCTTTAGTATCCCGGGCTCTGTTGTATGGCTTGGGCTCCGGAATTTTCAGCTTTTATGGCATGAGGGCAATGTTCATGGCACCCCTGATGTGGTTTTCGCCTCCTTTGAGCAGGCTTTGAAGGGCAGCATTGACAACATTGAGCTGGCCTGTCAAGTTGTCTATGGTTTGTTGCATGACGGTCAGTTTGTTTGCCTCTAGTTCCCGATGGGCTAAATCCTCGGCACGCTCCTGTCGGAGGTCCTCGAATTTGCCATGAATTTTGGTTGCCTCGACGGCAGCCGTTTCCCGGTCTTCCTCAGAGTCTTGACTAATGTTTGCTATGTCAATTTCTGCCTGCCGCATTCTGCGATCTAGGTCATCTAACCTTTGTACTAGGCTAGTTTTTAGATCAGGCAACGTATCCACGATGGGCCGTAATGCGTCAATCGTCTCTTCTAGGGTCGTGATGCGATCCCCGTAATTCACCATGGTCAGAAATGTTGATGATTATAGCAATGAGTTCCCTCATCCGATGTCGAGCCTAGGCTCTGATACCAACTGTTACGCGATGCCTTTCTGAAGTTCCTTGGAAGGGCGACGTAAGGCTAAGCAACCGATGTTAGTGCGGTTGCTATGTGCCAACTGAGGTCCTCGCCGTATGCTAGACTAGATTGTCAGTGCCGTACGGAAAAACCAATGTCGTGAGCAATTGAGCAGCGGAAAATGAGCAATTGATAATGAAAGCTGATGATTGTATTGATGATGATGAAAGCTATTACAAAATGCAATGCGGTATCGGGGGGAGGGGGGAGGGGAGATACCAGTACAGAGAATTGTTTGAATGCTTGAATGTTTGAATGCTTTAGTCCCCTTAATAATGCTTAAAAAAATAAACCAAAGTTACATGAGTTGACCTAAGAAACCTGTAGAAGCACACTGAAAATGAATGAAGTAAAACTACTCTATAATTACAATGAAAAGGACTTAGTCTTCTATGCAAGCAAGCCCGATGGAAGCAACTTTGTCTTGAGAATCAGGGTCTGCGCGCGCATTGCTGTGAGCGCGCGCGGCACTATTTGGATCTGCCAGCGGTGGGGCGCTGGTGCTTGGCATTGGGTCTGCGCGCGGAGCACTGTCTGTGCGTGCGGCGCTGTTGGCAATATGATGGTTTGTGCGCGCGGCACTGATGGCATTCGCCAGCCGCTGGGCGCTGACACTGATTATCGGTGGGGCGACAGAGGCGCATGCTCGCTTGTCACTTGGCACTGCCGAGACCACGGGGCCGACCGTGGCACTAGGCGTTGGGAGGCTTGCCGGGATACCACGGGGCGCGTCCAAGGGGTCATGGGTCGATGATGGAAAGTAGCCCATGACATTACTTTTTGATATTTGAAAAACATGGTTTACATTTCTATGATTGCATTTCAGACAATGGACAATCCATGGAAACGTTTTGTACAATAATTGTACGTGTGTCCTATAAACCAAGAAGAACATCTAAAAATTAGCTAGAATCTCAAAATTTACGTTGGAGAAAACATAAAGGTCTAAAGGAGAATGGGAGAATATGGCAATGTAATTATAAAAGGCCAAATTGGAAGAAAGGATATACTTAACGTACATGTAAGAATTTCATACGTTTTTTCTTTGGAAAATGAAAAGGTTCTTAATGCATGTATCATAATAATTGCTCTTAATATTTTTAGATAAGTTTTAAAATGTAAAATGGTGTAGGTACATTTTTGTACATTTATATTGAAAGAAGCAAATAAAATATTACTTTTAGGTAGAGGGTAAATTAGTCACTTAGCTTTTGAAGAATACTTTAGTAAAATAACATCACCTAAAAGTCTTCACACTTATAATATAGTATGATATGATGATATAGATATTGATAACTAATAGAGGTTAAGGAAGGTCCAATTAGTTTGATGACCTATACTTGCTGGCAGGGGTGTACAAAAAAAATTAAAAAATCGCACCAAACCGATAATTCGAGTCAAACAGAAAAAAAAACCCGATTGGTTTGGTTTGGTTTGATTTGGTTTGGCTTGGAAAATAAAACCCGACCATAATTGGTTTGGTTTGGTTTTAACTAAAAAAAGTCAAACCGAAATCAAACTAACCCGATAGTACATTTATATAATTTTTAAAAATATTTTATACATATAAATATTTATTTTAATGTAATTTATAAATATTTCTTATACTTTTTCACAGTTTTATCTTTTAACATATTATTTCAAGTTTAGACTTAACATTCTTGAATGGTAAATAAATTTTAAAGCTCATAAATGTAGTAACTCAAACAAAGTTCAAATCAATACTTGTGCTAACAAAAGAAATTCAATTCAATACTAGGAATGACGATAGTGTTGGATAATTATTTTAGTTTTATAATGGTTTATAATTAATGAAAATGCAAAACTTAGTTTATCTTTTTCTTTAGTGCTTGGTTATGTAATTAATATTAGTACTTATTAGCTATACTTATTTTAGCATGACCTATATAATTATCACGACCCAATTCCATCATAGGTCGTGATGGCGCCCAACACCATGGTTAGGCAAGCCAACACTGATCAAACTAATGGTTTCCTATTTAAATAATTTACTAAGTGGATAACATTTCCTCATTTGTTAAAAAGATTTAAAAATTTGCAAATGTGACATAATTAAACGGAAGCAAACGAGTACAAATTGAAATCATTTAGACGATCCAAAATCATAAGTCTACTAATGCGTTCCAAGATCTAGTATCACAAGTATATGGGAAATTTTGTAGAATATACAAAAGATATCTATCCTACTGCCTGAAAAGGAATAGACAGAAACAAAGTAATAGGGGGACTCCAGCATGCTGCTGAACGGCTTGGAAGGGCAGCTCACCGTGGAATCTCGAACCCAGATCAAGACTGCGCGCCAGATGGATATACAAATGCACCTGCCTCAGATCCTACACAGTTAAGTGCCGAAGTTTAGCGTGAGTACATAAAACAACATGTACCCAATAAGTATCCCACCTAACCTCGAAGAAGTAGTGACGAGGGGTCGACTTGACACTTACTAAGGCTAATGATAATAAATTTAAATCATAACCGAGCATAGCTTACAATAAATATACTAAAACTCAACAGTAAGTGATGGCAAATACCCCTTTTCACAATTATTACTCCCAAATTTATCTTCCATTTAAACATTGGAGCAATATCAGTGAGTATAAAATCCCAAAAAAAATATTCATGCACAAATAATACAGAGGACGTACGACCTGAACCAATATAATGATATTTAAACTATGCACTGCCAATGGTCGAACGTTGCGAACCATAAATGCATCTATTTAATCTGCCGAGGTGCTCAGCCCGCTCAACTAATAGAAAACACTTAAAGAAACACAAGTTTTTCAATAGCAGTCAAGTGTTCTATCCATACCCTCAATTAAATGAAACTTACCCCTTTGGGATCCCCTTAATTGTTTTTTGTAAATTATGATTTAAGCAATTCAATTGACAAGTAAAGGCGCAATTATTTCAAGTATGGCATGATGGGGGTCCTAGACTACCCGGACTTTAGCATAAGTAGTAGCTACGCACGGACTCTTGTCACTTCGTACGTACGTAGCCCCTCCCACAAATAGTCACGTATATTAGTTAATTCGTCTATGGAGAAATTTTTCTCATACAAGGTTAGAAAGGAGACTTACATCATCTCAAAGCCCACTTCCCGATTCAAGAACATGCTCAAACCTCCAAATTTGGTGCCTAAACGACTCGAAACTAGTCAAACATTATATAAATTAATCAATTTACGCTCAAAAGTTCATACCCCCGCTAATAAAGCAATTACCCAACCCTAAATGCAAGATTTCTAAAATTTACCCCGGGCACACGGCCTGGATTCCGAAAATTTTTGAAGAAAGTTGTTACCCATAACCTTAGGAGCATAAATATATGATTTTTACTAAGTTCCATAATCATTTTCGTGGTAAAATCCTATTTTAATCAAAACCTAGGTTTTTTCATCTAACCAATGATTTCTACAAATTTTCATGTTAAGATCTACCCATAATCTATGTATTAAACTCACATTAAGTAGAAATTACTTACCTCACAAAGCTAGGTTGAAATCCCCTCCTTCAAAGCTTTCAAATCACCCAAGAGTGAGAGAAAATGTGATAAAACTGGCTTAAGTCCGTATTAAATGAACCCTCACTGCCCAGCGACTTTCACACATGTGGTGCCTTGGCCGCATCTGCGGTCTCGCACCTGCGGTAAATGCCTCTCAGGTGCGTTTTTCCATCACCTGGCCAGTCACCGCATCTGCGGACAGAAGGGACCGCTTCTGCGGGCCTAGTCGCACCTGCGACCAAATCTCTCGCACCTGCGGTCGCGCAGGTGCGCCTAATCTTCTGCATCTGCGGTTCCTGGGCTGCCCTTAATCTCTCGTTTCTGTGGCTCGTGGCTCACACCTGCGAGCCCGCACCTGCGGCTGGCCAAGCGCAGGTGCGATTATGACAGATTTGGAAGCTTCAGCTGTGGCTCCATGCTCCCAACTTGGTCCGAGCCTCGTCCGATCGACACTCGGGGCCCCCGGGGCCCCGCCCGAATATACCAACAAGTTTAGAATCATAAAACGGACTCGCTCGAACTCTCGAAATGCTTAAACAACATTAAAACTAAGAATCACACCCCAAAACCAATTGAATCAAACTTAAGAACTTCAAGTTCTTCAATTTACTTCCAATGTGCCGAAACATACTTAAACTATTCGGAATGACACCAAATTTTGCGTGCAAGTATTAAATGCCATTACGGAACTATTTCAAGTCTCAAAATTCCGTTTGGACCTCGATATCACCAAAAACCGCTCCCAACCAAATTTAAAGAATTCCTAAACCTTCAAGAACCAACTTTCACTATTAGGCGCCAAAATGCTCCCGAGTCATCCAAAACCCGATCCGAACATACGCCCAAGTCCAAAATCATCATACGAATCTATTAGAACCGTCAAATTCTGATTTTGTGGTCGTCTACTCAAAATGTTAACCGAAGTCAAACTTGGCCTTTTAAGCCAACCTTAAGGAACCAAGTGTTCTGATTTCAACCCGATCCCTTCCAAATCCCGAACTAACCATCCCCGCAAGTCATAAAATAGTAAAAACATGTACGGGAAGTTTTATTTAGGGGAACGGGGTTCTAGAAAAAAAATGACTGGTCGGGTCATTACATTCTCCACCTCTTAAACAAACGTTCGTCCTCGAACGGGTTTAGAATTATACTTGGAGTGCTGAATAAGTGAGGATATCGGCTCCGCATGTCCTCCTCAGACTCCCAGGTCACCTCCTCGACTAGTTGGCCCCTCCACTGAACATTTACCGCAGAAATCCACTTGGATCTTAACTGGCGATCCTGCCTAGCAACAATGGCAACTGGCTCCTCCTCATAACCCAGGCTCTCATCTAAATGAATCGTGCTGAAGTCTAACACATGTGACAAGTCGGCGTGATACCTCCGGAGCATAGACACATGGAAGACTGGATGAACTTCAGATAGGCTGGAAGGTAAAGCAAGCTCATAAGCAACCTCTCCAACCCGCCTCAATACCTCAAATGGGCCTATAAACCTTGGGCTCAACTTGCCCTTCTTCCCAAATCTCATGATCCCCTTCATCGGCGATACTTGCAAGAAAACCTTCTCGCTACCATAAATGACACTTCACGCGCCTTCTGATCCGCGTAACTCTTCTGTCTGGACTGTCCTGTGCGAAGTTGCTCCTGAATCAACTTTACCTTTTCCAAGGCATCATTCACCAAATCAGTACCATATAACATAGCCTCGCCGAGCTCAAACCACCCGATAGGAGAACGACATCGCCGACCATATAAAGCCTCAAATGAAGCCACCTTAATGCTAGACTAATAACTGTTGTTGTAAGCAAACTCGGCCAAAGGCAAAAATCGATCCCACTGCCCTCCAAAGTCAATCACACATGCTCTAAGCATGTCCTCCAATATCTGAACTATCCTCTCCGACTGACCGTCGGTCTGCGGATAAAATGCTGTGCTGAGCTCTACGCGGGTTCCCAACTCACTCTGTACCGCTCTCCAGAAATGTAAAGTAAACTGAGGACCTCTGTCTGAAATGATGGAAACGGGTACACCGTATAGCCGAACTATCTCCTGGATATAAATCTGGGCCAATCTCTCAGAAGTATATGTAGTCATCACAGGAATGAAGTGTGCCGACTTGATCAATCTGTCTACAATGACCCAAACTGCATCAAACTTCCACAAGGTCCGTGGCAACCCAACTACGAAATCCATAGTGATGCGCTCCTACTTCCACTCGGGTATAGTCATCTGTTGGAGTAGGCCTCCTGGCCTCTGGTGCTCATACTTAACCTGCTGGCAATTCATGCATCTAGATACATACTCAACTATGTCTTTCTTCATCCGCCGCCACCAAAAATACTGCTTCAGGTCGCGATACATCTTCGTAGCACCTAGGTGAATGGAATATCGAGAACTGTGCGCCTCTTCTATAATCCTATCCCTCACGTCATCGACATTAGGAACACATAGATGACCCTAGATTTGCAGCACACCATCCTCGCCAATAGAAACCTCCTTGGCACCACCCTGTAGTATCGACTCTCTGAGATCTGCCAAGTGCAGATCATCAAACTGTCGAGCCTTGATATGCTCCAATAGTGAAGACTGGGCAACAACACATGCAAGAACTCAGCCGGGCTCTGAAATATCCAACCTCACAAGCCTGTTAGCCAAGGAGCAAATGTCCAAGGATAGTGGTCTCTTCTTTGCTGAAATGAATGCCAAGCTACCCATACTCTCTGCCTTTCTGCTCAAGGCATCCGCGACCACATTTTCCTTGCCCGGATGATAAAGAATAGTGATGTCATAATCCTTCAGTAACTCAAGCCATCTGCGTTGCCTCAAATTAAGATCCCTTTGCTTGAACAAATGCTGCAAGCTGCGATGATCAGTGTAAACCTCACAGGACACCCCACAAAGGTAATGGCTCCAGATCTCAAGAGCATGAACAATCGTGGCCAACTCCAAATCGTGCACAGGATAATTCTTCTCATGGGGCTTCAGCTGACGTGAAGCATATGCAATAACTCGCCCTTCCTACATCAATACACAAACCAAGCCAACGCGTGAAGCGTCGCAATACACCGTATACATCCCCAACCTGAAGGCAACACTAGAACTAGTGCTGTAGTCAAAGCTGTCTTGAGCTTCTGAAAGCTCGCCTCACAATCATCGGTCCAACGGAACGGAGCACCCTTCTGGGTCAATCTAGCCAAAGGTGCTGCAATGGATGAGAAGCCCTCCACAAATTGGCGATAATAACCTGCTAGCCCCAAGAAGCTCCTGATCTCAGTCGCCGAAGTAGGACGAGGCCAACTCTGAACTACCTCGATCTTTTTGGGATCCACCTTAATGTCCTCGCTTGATACCACATGCCTCAAGAATGCCACAGAATCTAACCAAAACTCACATTTGGAGAACTTAGCATATAGCTTCTGTTCCCTCAAGGTCTGAAGCACCACTTTCAAATGCTGCTCGTGCTCCTCCATGCTACGTGAGTAAATCAAGATGTCATCAATGAAGACAATAACAAAGGAATCAATATACGTCCTGAACACCCTGTTCATCAGATCCATAAATGCCGCTGGGGTATTAGTCAGGCTGAAGGACATCACTAGAAACTCATAATGGCCATATCTAGTATGGAAGGCAGTCTTTGGAACATATGAGTCCCGAATCTTCAATTGATGGTATCCCAATCTCAAGTCGATCTTAGAAAACACCCTAGCACACTGAAACTGGTCAAACAAATCATCAATACGCGGCAACGGGTACTTGTTCTTAATGGTAACTTTGTTCAACTGGCGGTAATCAATGCACATCCGCATAGTTCCATCTTTCTTCTTCACAAATAACACTGGTGCACCCTAAGGTGATACACTTGGTCTGACAAACCCTTTTGCTAACAACTCTTCAGGCTGCTCCTTCAACTCCTTCAACTCTTTCGGAGCCATACGGTACGGTGGGATAGATATAGGCTGGGTACCCGGAGCCATGTCAATACAGAAATCAATATCACGATCTGGTGGCATGCCTGGAAGGTCAGAAGGAAATACATCGGCGAACTCCCGGACTACTAGCACTGAATTAATTATCGGAGGCTCTGCGATGGTATCCCGAACATAGGCTAGATAAGCCAAACAACCCTTCTCGACCATATGTCAAGCCTTCAGAAAAGAGATAACCCGACTAGACGTACTGACAGACGAACCCTTCCACTCCAATGTAGGCAACTCTGGCATTGCTAAGGTAACAGTCTTGACATGGCAATCAAGGATGACGTGATATGGGGATAACCACTCCATGCCCAGGATGACCTCAAAGTCGGTCATATCAAGTAACAGAAGGTCCGCTCTAGTCTCATAACCACAGAATGTGACCACACAGGACCGATAGATCCGATTCACAACCACAGAATCGCCCACAGGAGTGGATACATAAATAGGAGTACCCAAGGACTCACGAGGAATATCCAGAAAATGAGCAAACATGGATGACACATACGAATAGGTAGATCCTGGATCAAATAATATTGAAGCATCCCTACCGCAAACAGAGATAATACCTGTGATCACGGCATCTGAGGCCATTAAATCTGGTCTGGCCGAAAAAGCATAAAATCTGGCTGGAGCGCCCTCGACTGGCCTTCACCTACCTGACCTCCACCTCTGGGATGACCTCTATGCACCTACCCTCCACCTCTGGGCGGCCAGACGACTGGTGCGGCTACTGGAGCTGTAATCATGGGCTGTTGGCCCTGCTGTACTGCCTTGCCCCGAAGCCTGGGGAAAAATCTCTGCACATGACTAAGATCCCCATACTCAAAACAACCTCTCGGTGCGGTGATCTGCTGTCCTGAAGTCTGACCCTGATGGCCTGAATACCCACCGGAAGAACCCTGAATAGCTGGTGGGCGATATAAACTCTCTGGCATGGCACTGAAGTAAGCACTAGAAGAACCCTGTTGATCGGAGTACCCACTGGAAGTACCCTGAACAACTGGCGGTCGGTAAGAACTCTCCGGTATAGCACTGAAATAGGGTCGCGCTGGAGCACCCCGTGGAGGTGGCGGTGCTGGATATGGGGGCCTACTGGGCTGACCCCTCCTAAACTGACCTCTGCCCCCAGCTGGGGCACCTCTGAACTCCCCGGAGTAACGGACCCTCTTGTCCTGCTGCATATGCTCCCTACCCCTCTGGCGATAGCCCTCGATCCTCCGAGCAATCTCCACTACTAGCTGGTAGGAAGTCCTCATCTCTACCTCTCGGGCCATACTAGCCTGAATACCTGAGTGCAACCCCGCAACAAACCTCCGCACCCGCTCCGCCCCAGTAGGGAGTATCATGAGTGCATGTCGAGACAGCTCAGAGAATCTTGCCTCATAATCGGTCACGGACATCTGACCCTACTTGAGCTGCTCAAACTGAAATCACAACTCTTCCCTCTGAGAGGGTGGAATATACCTGTCCAAGAATAGGCATGTGAACTGGCCCCAAGTCATGGGAGGAGAATCTGCTGGTCTACCAAGAAGATAACACTGCCACCACCTACGTGCTATGCCCTCCAACTGGAAGGTAGTGAAACCCACCCCATGAGACTCTAATATGCTCATGTTGTGCAGTCCATCCATGCACCTATCAATAAAGTCCTGAGGATCCTCATGTCGCTCACCTCCAAAGACCGTAGGGTGAAGTCTAGTCCATCTATCCAAAAGCTTTTGCGGCTCGCCGGCCGCAGCTAGTCTAGGCTCACTTACAACTGTTGTGACAGGCTAGGCTCCGCCTACATAGAGAGTGCCCAGGGTATGATATACAGCGGCTGCATGCCTAAGAGCCTGATCGATAGGGGTCTGTGCTCCCCCTCCCGCCTGAGATGTGGCTAGGTCTATTAGAAGTAAACCGGCCTGGGTCATAGAATCCATAAACCGTAGCATACGGCCCATGACCTCCTGGAAGCCCGGTGCTGTCATGAAATCGACCGGGGCTGGCTCTGCTGCGGTCACCTCGCCCTGCTCTTCAACTATAGGATCCTCCAATGGATCCGCTGGCGGTGCAACTGGGGCAACTCTGGGATGTCCTCGCCTCCTACCTCAGGCCGGTGCCCACCCCCGGCCTCTACCTCAACCTCTAGCAATAGGGGGAGCAAACCCTCCCGGGTCTGGAACATCTGCTGCGCGCGTTCTCACCATCTATGAGAGAATAAGAGGAAGAAACTTAGTATACCATCAACTGCACGATAGGAAATGAATAAGGAGTAGTTTGCCTAACATCCTATAGCCTCTCGAAGATAAGTACGGACGTCTCCGCACTGATCCGTAAGATTCTATTAGACCTGCCCATAACTTGTGAGACCTACGTGAACCTAGTGCTCTGATACCATGTTGTCACTACCCAATTCCATCATAGGCCGTGATGGCGTCCAACACCATTGTTAGGCAAGCCAACACTGATCAAACTAATGGTTTCCCATTTAAATAATTTACTAAGTGGATAACATTTCCTCATTTGTTAAAAAGATTTAGAAATTTGCAAATGTCACATAATTAAACGGAAGCAAACGACTACAAATTGAAATCATTTAAACGAATCCAAAATCATAAGTCTACTAATGCGAGCCAAGATCTAGTGTCACAAGTATATGGGCAACTAAGTAGAATATACAAAAGATATCTATCCTACTGCCTGAAAAGGAATATACAAAAACAAAGTAATAGGGGGACTCTGACATGCTGCTGAACAGCTCGGAAGGGAAATTCACCGTGGAATCTTGAACCCATATCAAGAATGCACGCCGGATGGATATCCAGATGCACCTGCCTCAGATCCTGCACAGTTAAGTGCAGAAATGTAGCGTGAGTACATAAAATAATATGTACCTAGTAAGTATCTCGCCTAACCTCGAAGAAGTAGTGACGAGGAGTCTACTTGACACTTACTAAGGCTAATGATAATAAATTTAAATCATAACCGAGCATAGCTTACAATAAATATACTAAAACCCAACAGTAAGTGATGGCAAATACCCTTTTTCAAAATCTTTACTCCCAAATTTATCTTCCATTTAAACATTGGAGCAATATCAGTTATGAGTATAAAATCCCAAAAACAATATTCATGCACAAATAATACCGAGGACATATGACCCGAACCAACATAATGATATTTAAACTGTGCACTGCCGATGGTCGAACGTCGCGAACTATAGATGTATCTATTTAATCTGCCGAGGCGCTCAGCCCGCTCAACTAATAGAAAACACTTAAAGAAACACAAGTTTTTCAATAGCAGTCAAGTGTTCTATCCATACCCTCAATTAAGTGAAACTTACCCCTTTGGGATCCCCTTAATTATTTTTTGGGAAATTATGATTTAAGCAATTCAATTGACAAGTAAAGGCGCAATTATTTCAAGTATGGCATGATGGGGGTCCTAGACTACCCGGACTTTAGCATAAGTAGTAGCTACGCACGGACTCTTGTCACTTCGTACGTACGTAGCCCCTCCCACAAATAGTCACGTATATTAGTTAATTCGCCTATGGAGAAATTTCCCTCATACAAGGTTAGAAAGGAGACTTACCTCGTCTCAAAGCCCACTTTCCGATTCAAGAACATGCTCAAACCTCCAAATTTGATGCCCAAACGACTCGAAACTAGTCAAACATTATATAAATTAATCAATTTACACTCAAAAGTTCATACCCCCACTAATAAAGCAATTACCCAACCCTAAATGCAAGATTCCTAAAATTCACCCCGGGTCTACGTGCCCGGATTCCGAAAATTTTCAAAGAAAGTTGTTACCATAACCTTACGAGCATAAATATATGATTTTCACTAAGTTTCATAATCATTTATGTGGTAAAATCCATTTTAATCAAAACCTAGGTTTTTTAATCTAACCCATAATTTCTATAAATTTTCATGTTAAGATCTACCCATAATCTATGTATTAAACTCACATTAAGTAGAAATTACTTACCTCACAAAGCTAGGTCGAAATCCCCTCCTTCAAAGCTCTCAAATCGCCCAAGAGTGAAAGCAAATGTGATAAAAATGGCTTAAGTCCGTATTAAATGAACACTCACTGCCCAGCGACTTTCGCACCTGCGGTGCGTTGGCCGCATCTGCGGTCTCGCACCTGCGGCAAATGCCTCGCAGGTGCGTTTTTCCCTCACCTGGCCAGTCACCACACCTGCGGACAGAAGGGACCGTTTCGGCGGGCCTAGTCGCACCTTCGATCAAATCTCTCGCACCCGCAGTCGCGCAAGTGCGCCCAATCTTCCGCATCTACGGTTCTTGGGCTGCCCTTGATCTCTCGCTTCTGCGGTTCGTGGATCGCACCTGAGAACCCGCACCTACGGCTGGCCAAGCGCAGGTGCGATTATGACAGATTTAGGAGCTTCAGTTGTGGCTCCATGCTCCCAACTTGGTCCGAGCCTCGTCCGATCGACACTCGGGGCTCTCGAGGACCCGCGCGAACATACCAACAAGTTTAGAATCATAAAACGGACTCGCTCGAACTCTCAGAACGCCCGAAACAATATTAAAACTAAGAATCACACCCCAAAATCAATTGAATCAAACTTAAGAACTTCAAGTTCTTCAATTTACTTCCAATGCTCCGAAACATACTTAAACTACTCGGAATGACACCAAATTTTGCGTGCAAGTCTTAAATGACATTACAGAACTATTCCCACTCTCGAAATTCCGTTTGGACCTCGATATCACCAAAACCCGCTCCCAACCAAATTTAAAGAACTCTTAAACCTTCAAGAACCAACTTTCACTATTAGGCGTCAAAACGCTCCCGGGTCATTCAAAGCCTGATCCGAACATACGCCCAAGTCCGAAATTATCATACGAACCTATTGGAACCATCAAATTTTGATTTCGAGGTCATCTACTCAAAATATTGACCGAAGTCAAACTTGACCTTTTAGGCCAATCTTAAAGAACCAAGTGTTCCGATTTCAACCCCAACCCTTCCAAATCCCGAACTAACCATCCCCACAAGTCATAAAATAGTAAAAGCATGTACGGGAAGTCTTATTTAGGGGAACGGGGTTCTAGAAGCAAAACGACCGGTCGGATCGTTACAATAGTATTTTTAGATTATGTTAATTTTCACAGTTTTATCTTTTAACGTATTATTTCAAGTTTAGACATAACATTCTTGAATGGTAAATAAATTTTAAAGCCCATAAATATAGTAACTCAAATAAAGTTCAAATCAATACTAATGATAACAAAAAAATTCAATTCAGTACTAGGAATGACGATAGTGTTGGATAATTATTTTAGTTTTATATTGGTTTATAATTAATGAAAATGCATAACTTAATTTATCTTTTTCTTTAGTACTTGGTTATGTAATTAATATTAGTACTTATTAGCTATACTTATTTTAACATGACCTATATAGTATTTTTAGATTATGTTAATTTTTATTATGGCTTATTAATTAGCAATATTTATTTTATGTAATTTTATTATTTTATCTTTAATTTGTTATTGAATATTTTAGTATAATGTTATGACTTATCTCATATTATTGTGTTAGTTTCTTGAAAAATATATTATATAGTTGTATTTTATTAGGCTGGAGCACAAGTTACATATTTTATGCTATGAAGACTTTACCGGAAAAAACTCGAAATCCCGAGAAAATTAGAAATTGAAAAACCCGACTTTGATGGTTTGGTTTGACTTATAAATTTAAAAATGCGACATCATTAATTTGGTTTGATAATTGAAAAATTCGAACCAACCCGACATATGTACGTCCTTACTTGCTGGTTGAATTGAGGCCTTTTGGACATTGAATGCGCCTACAAAACTGTGTGCTGCGTAAGCGAACGGACAAAAGGGGTTCTCTTATTGGGTAACAATAAACCATAGTAACCAACTAAATTGTGGAACATAATCTATATAGTAAAAAGACTCATTTATGTATGACATTTTATGTTTTTTTAACTTTTGTTATTTAAAACTATCTAGTTCCAATCTGCAATGTTGAGAATTTTTGTCAATAAAAATAAAATTAAATACAATGGTACGGCATGAAACAATAGCACACAAATGTAAATACAGTGATTTTTTTAATATAGACAAGGGGACAAGCAGACCTCTTAACAAAATACACGTTTGGATTTATATGAGGGCTACAACTTGTGAATTTTATGTCTGCAATCATATATCTTAACTTGTATTAGAACAGCCAAAATTTCGACCAACTGTCCACAAGTTAAATCAAACAGAATGATATTATTTTTCACTGTAAACACATAAATTTAGTTTTGCTTAAAAAAGAAGAAGAAAAAACAGTAGATATGGTTTTAGTTTTACTTACATCTGCCTGAAATTGCCCATGTTACCATTACTCCCTAGGACTTCAATACTATGCTAAAATGGAGGGGATGAAAATGGAGTAAAATGCGGTAGAGGAGTAATGAAATTGTTGACTTATTTACCTTAAAGAGTCAGTATTCCTTTTGTTGTTTGGTATAAATGTAAGGTGTGTAACAAATATTTACAGTCTATTTTTCATTAAAGTTGATAATTTTATAAGAAATTCTTCACCGGAAAATCAGAGGCGGATCTAGGATTTAACCTCTATAGGTTCAAACTTTAAGATTTTTAGTATTAAACTCATTATATTATTAAAGTTATACGTTCATATCTACTATTTATTATAATTTTAGTGAACTTTTACACTTAAATTTATACTCGGTATCGAAAGTATTGGATTCAATTGAACCCGCTAATAAAGAGCTGCATCCGCCCGTGCCGGAAATGAACATATACACCACTAGAGTGCAAAGGTAATTCTTATACCAGTGAGTTACTACTAATTAAGTCCATGAAAGATACTATCTTAATTCTTTTACGAGGTTGACAGTAAACCATATCAATTTCTTTAATTGCCAATCACCAATAGAGTGAATCCTCAAATTATTATGCGGACATATATGCATTTTGAAATGTTAAATTTTTTGTAACGCCTCTGGAAACTTTTTGCTAAGCCCCGTTTAGTCATAGATTTTGCCAAATTATTTCCAATTTTTTTAGGCTCTAAGTTAAAATACACGTGTATTCAAAAAGTTTTGAAAGTGTATAATACCTAAATTTTATGTTTGAAAAGTAATACGGATGTTTAAAAGAGGGAAAAGATGGTACGAAACAAATTGAAAATATTTAAGAGAAAAAAATGACTATGGCCGCGTATTGCTTAAGTTCAAACGATCACTTCTCCCAGATTATAATGGTGTTTATCCGAAAAATTGGATAGAGTTAAATTTGTGTATGGTTCTAAGGATATGTGATATAATTTGATACAAATCGTATAGAGAAATAGAAATACATGTATTCTTGACTATGAGAATGAGAATAGTGAGCAAGAAGAACGAATAAGATAAAGTGAAATAAACATAAGGGGATATATTTCAATATGAGAAGAAATATTTTGTTACAATGTGTCAACCTGCTTTGTCCTTACACGGATTCCCCCCTTTATAGTAGAAGGAACTTACTTTATTTATAAAAAATATATAGTGGAGAACCCATGATGAATTGTCTCTTCCTCGATTCCTGCCAAGATTCTCTCCCCTAGTGCGGTTGCAACGACTCCTGTCTGCGAGCTTAATACTGGCTCGAGCTCAGTATTGGGTAGAGCCCTCGGCCTTGGTTCGAGTTCAACATTCGGGGTGAGTGTCAATCGGTCTTTGCATCTCCGACAACCTTCATGTTGCCTTGCGATTCGATTTGGTCATGGGCTCGATAATGATACCGAGCCGATTCCTCGATCGGTCTTGGAGCTCGAGGGTTGTTTGTACTATCCTCGGAACTCGTCTCGAGCTCTCACTTCGATCGCTTACCATTCGAACTCGATCAATCGTACGGAGGCCGAAATCTATTTCGAACCTATACAGATAGTCCCCTCGTTTCTCAGGAAGAATGTGATGAGAAGCGATATGATTTTCGACGGCTCGATCGGATTATAAGCTGACGTTTTCACTGGGCTCGATCATGACGTACGTGATAGCTGTCCCGTTGATTTAGTCTTTCAAGGTATTTAATGCACGTCAGACGGTGGTCGGCCACCGCTGATACTGAACTGCTACGGTATAAACCTATAAATAACCCTTTCATTTATCATTTACCACTTTTACATCTTCAATCTCCCAAAATTTCTTACTCTTTCTGCCTCTATTTCGCCGCCTGTAGAGCCACCTTCATCAGCGTTTAGCACCATCAAACTTTCATCTTCCTTTGCTTTTCTTTCTCTTACATCAATGACAAAAACTTCAAAAACCGTATCTCAGAAGGAGAAAGCTTCCTCTTCACGGTTGTCCGGCAATAAGGCGCCAGTGGAGCCGCCTCCCCACGAGTATGTTCCTGGCCCGTGTACTCTAAAGATCGATTTTAAGGTTGAAAATCCTTCGTCGGTTCTGGGTCGATATGAGCATGTGTCGATGTACATGTGCTCGATAACAGAGGGCCATCTCGAGGCTGTGAGGAAAGACTGCAACTGGGATCCCGAGGTTGTGTTGCAAATTCCCTCTCCCGAAGAGAGCGTCATCACTCATGTGGAGGGATTTTTAAGAGTTTAAACTTACCCCTTCACATTGGGTCCCGTCGACCCAGTGATCTTCGATTTTTGCAAAAGATATCAGGTCACCCTCGGTCAAATTCATCCTTCTCTATGGCACATAGTAACCTTACTTTGCTTCTTCTCCAACAAGGCCGGGGGACTGGATTTCACCCTAAATCACCTCATACAATTGTATCGGCCTCAAATCTTTCGAGGACTAATCAGGCTTCATCGTCGGGCAACGAAAGCTTTAATGTCGAGCATCGTCGAAGATAAGGATTGGGGTTGGATGGGCCGTTATATTCGGGTGAGGACCCGTGACCTCATCCCGGAAAATAAGATGTCGTTCCCCGAGGAATGGAATTTCGACCGTAAGTGATTTTCATAAGGCGTTGCTTTTCGTATCTTTCTCTGATTCTATCTGATATCTTTCTCCGATATTCAGCTGCCCCTTGGATGCCATAAGCGGTACCCGACCTCAAGGATTTGGTTCGGAAGTTAGCCTCGACTTCCTCTTATGCCGAACGCGCTTGGCGTGATTTGGCAAAAGGTAGATGGGAGGCCAAGAATCACGGTAAGGGTCACTTCTCATGTTCTTCGAAATGTTTTTTATGCTCCATTCATTACCGGCTTCCTT
This sequence comes from Nicotiana tomentosiformis, assembly GCF_000390325.3. NCBI lineage: Eukaryota > Viridiplantae > Streptophyta > Magnoliopsida > Solanales > Solanaceae > Nicotiana > Nicotiana tomentosiformis. The sequence goes on from NC_090818.1 coordinate 61,705,768, forward strand.
TCATGGAGGTGTAACCAAGGATGCCGTTTTGAGGCCTTCGAGTGGTGAGGAAGGAACCAAGTCCCCGGTCCCGGAACCAGAGAAAGATAAAAAGCGAAAAGTTGTCTCTCGGTCAGAGGACCCCAAGCCCAAAACTCGAAGGGTGAGAGGAAGGCAATCGCTCTTTCGACGGACTCGGTCCAACGACTGAGAGAAGAAGAAGAAGATGATGCTTCGTCTTTGGTGATCCGATCTGCGAAAGCAATCGAGGTCTCCAAACCTTCTGAGCCAAAACGGCTATACCGATCGGGGTCGGTTCCGATACCCCGAGTCTCGATCAGGGCATCCCGAGAGATTCGCTCAGGACTATGATAGTGGGTCATTTGCCTTCTCTTCCGACCTTTTCCGAGGAGGCGTTAAAGGAAGCTCGAGAATTGAAGACCCCCGATATGGGCAGATGCTCTAGTGTAGGGGACCCTTTTCAGGATAGCTTTACTGGAGTCGATGATGCCTCCGATATTAGTGACGTTTCTCTTCTCCTAGAAGAGGCCCAATATTTCATTTCTCGGGTAATGATTTTACTGTGCTTGGTTTCTTCGTTATTTTCTAAACTTGACTTGTGTTTTTTCCCTACTGTACAGTCCATTAGCAAGTTTCGAGTCGACCTTAGCCAGTGTGAGGTCGAGCTTCAGAAGGTCTCGGGGGAGAGAGATGCTTTGCATCTTCTTTGCAGCCAAAAGGATGATGTTATAAAGGACCTCCAAGCAGATTTGGCTAAGGCTCGTGAAGAAGAGGCCGAACTAGATAAGCAGGTGAGCCTCATTCTGTTAGAGTATGGGTTTGACCCAACTGTGGAAGCTAACCCTTCGTTATCTCAGCTGCAGCAAAAGGTTGAAAAGATCGGGTTGCTTCGAGAAGAAGTCGATTAAATCAAGGCCGAATGTGATCGGTGGAAGGAGACTATCGACCGCCTGACTGCAGAAAAAGAAACCATCTTGGCCAAATTATTATCGGCCGATGTTATGCTTCTAAGCGTCAAGCAAAAAGGTTCGGCTCAGCCCAAGAGGATTGAGGAGCTTTAAACAAGGCTTGCTGAGGCCAAAGCGGAGATTGAGTCATCAAAAGTCATGGCGGACAAGTCCATTGCCGTGTATCGGGCCGATGCCGAGGCTGCTCAAATAGAGGCAAGAGAGGCAGCGGATACTGCCGACACTCGGGCACATTAGGTTGCCGAACTTGCTAAGTGTCGGTCTCGGAGAGAGACCCTCGAGGAGATACACGCTCGAGGTTTTGACCTTGCTGAAGAGATAAAAAGGGCTAAAGAACTTGAAGCTGATGCTGAAGCCTTGGCTTCTGATGGCGATGATGATGATGAGGATAATGACGGTAGCAAGAGCGGGTCCAAAAATAGGGGGAGCCCGGTGGAGAAGAGACCTCTCTCGATGATAACCCAGAAGCTTAGCCCTTAGCTTCTTCTATGTTGCATTTATTAATGTAAACCATCTTTGTATATCTATACAAATATCTTTTTCTTTTACTGACTTGCTTCGTGAAGATTTCATTCATTCCTTGCGGATGTTTTCATGAGGATTTAGGTGATTTCATCGAATTCGGCCTTCATAGCCTTTATGGCCAAGTCAGTGTTTGCTCGAGCTCGAAATAAAAATAGCCCACGGGATTAGTGGTCGAGTGGGTGCTTGCACGAACTCGAAAAATAAAAGTAGCCCATAGGCTTAGTAGTCGAGTGAACGTTTCGTACTCGAAGTAAGATAGCCCTTAGGCTTTGATAATTGAGTGAGTGATTGTTTCAAACTCGAACTCAAAGTATATTAGCCCGTAGACTTTTATGATCGAGTGAGTGATTGCTCGAACTAGAAATAAGATAGCCCTTAGGCTTTAATAATTGAGTGAGTGATTGTTTTCGAACTCGAAATAAAAGTATATTAGCCCGTAGACTTTTATGATCGAATGAGTGATTGCTCGAACTCGAAGTAAGATAGCCCTTAGGCTTTAATTATTAAGTGAGTGATTATTTTCGAACTCGAACTCAAAGTATCTTAGCCCGTAGGTTTTTTATGATCGAGTGAGTGATTGCTCGAACTCAAAGTAAGATAGCCCTTAGGCTTTAATAATTGAGTGAGTGATTGTTTTCGAACTCGAACTCAAAGTATCTTAGCCCGTAGGCATTTTATGATCGAGTGAGTGCTTGCTCAAAAAAGTAGTCCGTAGGCTTAGTAGTCGAGTGAATGATTCGAACTCGAAGTAATGTAGCCCGTAGGCATAGTGGTCAAGTGAGTACTTGCTCGAACTCAAAATAAAAGTAGCCAGTAGGCTTAATAGTCGAGTGAATGATTCGAACTCGAAGTACTGTAGACCGTAGGCATAATGGTCGAGTGAGTGCTTGTTTGAACTCAAAATAAAAGTAGCCCGTAGGCTTAATAGTCAAGTGAATGATTCGAACTCGAAGTAATGTAGCCCGTAGGCGTAATGGTCGAGTGAGTGCTTGATCGAACTCAAAATAAAAGTAGCCCGTAGGCTTAATAGTCGAGTGAATGATTCGAATTCGAAGTAATGTAGCCCGTAGGCATAATGGTCGAGTGAGTGCTTGCTCGAACTCAAAATAAAAGTAGCCCGTAGGCTTAATAGTCGAGTGAATGATTTGAACTCGAAGTAATGTAGCCCGTAGGTATAATGGTCGAGTGAGTGCTTGCTCGAACTCGAAATAAAAGTAGCCCATAGGCTTAGTAGTCGATTGAATGATTCGAACTCGAAGTAATATAGCCTGTAGGCATAATGGTAGAGTGAGTGCTTGCTCGAACTCGAAAAAAAAAAGAAGCTCGTAGGCTTAATAGTCGAGTGAATGATTCGAACTTGAAGTAATGTAGCCCGTAGGCATAATGGTCGAGTGAGTGCTTGCTCGAACTCAAAATAAAAGTAGCCCGTAGGCTTAATAGTCGAGTGAATGATTCGAACTCGAAGTAATGTAGCCCATAGGCGTAATGGTCGAGTGAGTGATTCCTCGAACTCGAAATAAAAGTAGCCCGTAGGCTTAGTAGTCGAGTGAATGATTCGAACTCGAAGTAATATAGCCCGTAGGCATAATGGTCGAGTGAGTGCTTGCTCGAACTCGATCCTGTTTGCATAATGAATCTTGGAAATAAGATATCGGTAAAGAAGAGAGCTTTCTTTGCAAGTCATTATACATGCATTCATGTTTTGCGTCAGGGCTCGGGACAACTTCATGAGCATGGTTCGTTTTGACCATTTGGCTCTTACAACGTTTCCTGTCGAGACACTATTTATCATGAAATAACAAAGTAACTTCCTTTGCACCGAACTTGATAATCGTCACAGATACGTTCCATGATAGAGCTCCCCCTCCCCTTCCCCCCCCCGATTATTCAAGGTTGATTATAAAAAGGCCTTGGATACTTAGCAGTAGTATCATTTTAGGCGTTACACGTTCCAATTGCTTGGTAGTTGATTTCCATTTTATCAGACCGGGCTTGGGGGATTTCTGCTATATGGCCGGTATCGATCTCTGGTCGACTTTTTCTTGGTAGTTCTTTAGACCTAGAAATCAACTGGTCATCTTCGACTCTTATTTTGGATTGATATTGATTGTGCACATCGGTCTAAGTAATATCTGGGTACTCAATCAGATTATGCTTCAACCGCCGTGAAACCATCGAGCTTCGCTTGTTCAGACCTTGAGTGAAAGCTTGAACAACCCAATCATCTATGACTGGTGGCAGATCCATTCGTTCCATTTGAAAACGAGATATGAACTCCTTAGCATCTCGTTATCCTTTTGTATTACCTTGAACATGTCTGACTTTCTGGTCTCGACCTTTATGGATCCGGCATGTGCTTTTACGAAACATTCTGCAAGCATAGCAAAAGAATCAATAGAGTTAGATGGTAAATTATGATACCATACCATTGCCCTCTTTGACAGGGTTTCACCGAATGTTTTTAATAATACGGATTTGATCTCATCATCTTTCAAATCATTTCCCTTGATGGCACACGTGTAAGAAGTGATATGCTCGTTGGGGTCGGTCATTCCGTTATATTTGGGAATTTCGGGCATACGAAATTTCTTGGGGATTGGTTTTGGGGCCGCGCTCGAGGGAAAAGGTTTTTGCACGAATTTTTTAGAATCCAACCCTTTTATCATTGGTGGAGCTCCTGGGATCTGATCGACCATAGAGTTATATGTTTCTACTTTTTTATTGTTGGCTTCGACTTGCTTTGTAAGTTCCTCGAGCAATTTAGCAATTTTAGGAGTAGTCCCCGATTCTTGCTCATTTGACTTCACTATGGCTGGCTCCGTTCTTTGGGTGATTTCTCGAAGCGGATTGGGCTCCGGCTTGCTTTGTACCTGAGTTTGGCTCTGCAACTGAGCTATCGCTATTTGCTGGGATTGTAACATCTCGAAGATCATCCGTAAGCTGACTCCGATTTTCTCCATGTTATGGGTGTCTCGAGCTACGGATCGAGTACTGCCCTGAATTCTTTTTTCCGATTCGGAACATTGGTTCGCATCAAGAGCCACTTGTGAATTGACATCTAGCGGTACTTCGACTCGAGCTTTGGTGACATCGTTAATTCGCCTTCCGGCCCTGGGTGCCAAGTTGTTGGTTTCATCTTGAAGGCCGACTTCGTAGTCGATAGGTAAAGCCATCAATCGAGGGTTTTCCATTGTTGATTTGAAGTTGTAAACTGGTGTGTATTGTAGATTTATATCAAACAACCATTGTTACCCTTAGCCCCACGGTGGGCGCCAAACTATTTACCCGAAAAATTGGATAGAGTTAAATTTGTGTATGGTTCTAAGGATATGTGATATAATTTGATACAAATCGTATAGAGAAATAGAAATACATGTATTCTTGACTATGAGAATGAGAATAGTGAGCAAGAAGAATGAATAAGATAAAGTGAAATAAACATAAGGGGATATCTTTCAATATGAGAAGAAATCTTTTGGTACAATGTGCCAACCTGCTTTGTCCTTACAAGGATTCCCCCATTTATAGTAGAGGGATCTTACTTTATTTATAAAAAATATATAGTGGAGAACCCATGATGAATTGCCTCTTCCTCGATTTCTGCCAAGATTCTCTCCCCTAGTGCGGTTGCAACGGCTCCTGTCTACGAGCTCGATACTGGCTCGAGCCCTCGGCCTTGGTTCGAGTTCGATATTCGGGGTGAGTGTCAATCGGTCTGTGCATCTCCGACAACCTTCATGTTGTCTTGCAGTTCGATTTGGTCATGGGCTCGATAATGATACCGAGCCGATTCCTCGATCAGTCTTGGAGCTCGAGGCTTGTTTGTACTATCCTCGGAACTCATCTCGAGCTCTCACTTCGATCGCTTAGCATTCGAACTCGATCAATAGTACGGAAGGCGAAATCTATTTCGACCGTATACAAATGGATAGAGCTATCAACCATATATTTAATGAACACTCTTTGAATCTACGTTCTACAACTTCAAATCGTCTGTCATTGCGGCATTCCTATAAAAAGTTATACCTTTTTATCGAAGAGTAGTAGAGCAGCAATCAAGTCCTGAAAAATACCTTGGCACAACATGCCGTTAGATGTGAAAGAATTCAAGTATCTGAAACTCTCTTTTGGCACCGTGTGTCCTGCGATATGTGGCATGATGTGTCACACTACATTTGGCCAATGCGACCAGAGACGTATCTAGGATTTTAAGAAAATTTTAAGAGCATGGGTACATTACTACATTTATCTAGATAAATATATGATTTGACAATACAATTTTTTTTACGACGACCAAAGTTGACGAGGAAACTCCAGTTAATATTATTAGCATTATGTATGTCCTCGACGAGTTTTCATATTTTGAAAACTATCAATAATAGCATCATTACTTACCGTTTTAAATAACTTACGTTATATATAGCAAGATAAAAAGCATTAAAAATTCTTCATCCATCCTATTATATAGATCTTTTTATATACTTTATTTTTCCTGTAGATATGTGATTTGCATTATTAGTTTGATTTTAGTAGGAGTTTAAGATTCATTTTATTGTCTTGTGTACTTCATTTCTGGACAAAATATAAACTTTTTTGAGAGATCAACCTTTCAATTTTGAAGTTCTCATTTTCACCGAACACTTACAACCTACAATTATCAGTGATAATCTTCAAGAGAAAAAGATGGAATCACAATATCACATTTCATGAAATATATTGGTGAAAGTTTTTTTCTCTAAAAAAAATAACTTAAGGCCGAGTAACTAAGAAAGAAAGAAAAAGATACAAAAGCATTTTTAATTAAAAAGTCTAAGGGAGCAAGCAGGGATCAAACCCCTAACCTTGGGGGCGAAGGTGCACTCATTGGCCGTTGAGCCAAAGTGCTCATTGAGAATGTGTTCACACATGCTTATTTAAGAACAAAATCAGAAAAATACAAGTGCTATACATAGTTTAGGGAAGGGAGAATGGGTTCACGTGAATCCACCCTCTCCCACATAGATCTGCCCCTAAATGCGACCCTACAACGCATAATATAAAAGGCACTTCGGGGAGAAAGAAATTTATTTATTTCTACAACGTTTTTGGAGAGTTTTTGGGAGAAAAAGTAATTTAGGTCTTCACCAATAAATCCAAGGCGAGATTTCTATCATGGATTCCAGTTAAAAATGTTATATTAATACCATTTAACACCTATCTAATTCAAAATCCTAAGTTTTCATTTAGAATTGAAAGAGTTCTTCAAGATCCAAGACCTAATATTTGTGAGATTGTGGTTCAAGGTAATTCATGGTTAAATTTTTCAACTCTCTACCACTAAAGATAGAAACTTTATAACGTATAAAGACATTTGGATAGTAAGAATGATAAAATCTAAGGGTGGAATGATATGAAGCCATTACTGGCCAAGTAAAACCTAAGTTAAGGAATTGGATTGAGTTAGTAGCTGGGTTCATATTTTATACTATTTATTTTAGATTCTCGTAGGGATTGAATATGCAAGTTCATTGGTAAAAATCTGTTACAATTGAATTATGGTGAGTTGAGGTTTCTTCCCAAATTCAAGGGCTAGATTTGAATGTCTATGTTAAACTGCTTACACACACACACACTTATAACCTCTATGGCTAAAAATTGTTAGAATGTATGACCTGATGAAGTTATATGCTTATGTGCAATTATTTATTTATGTGAAATTATTGTGTTGCTCAGACCTTCAGTTCAGATTTTGATTAATGTGATCACATATGATCGCATTAGAAACAGAGAAGCAGTCAACCTCCTGGAGCATGAGTGCCACGGTAGCCAGAGTTAGCTACTCCACGCCTTCAAGTGCTACCCGATCAAATGAGTTGAGCTTGATTGAGCGTGCTCGATGGCCCCATATAAGGGTTGGGTTTGAATGAGCATAATCATAGCCACAGTAACAGCTTAAGTATTCTTCGTGCGTGTTGCTATATATTTACGTACGTAGGGCCAAATAACGCATTCAAATGGGTTGAGCTTGGTTGAGCGTACTCGATGTGTCATGCCCCAAACTCGAGGAGAGTGACCGGTGCTCAACCGAGTAAACCCGGCTGAGCAAGCCTGTTAGATTTCATTCTACCCAAACTCATTCATGAAATAAGAGGAGATATACTCCATTAATCAAACACTGAGAAGATTTCATTAACAACTTCCATTTCATTTCCATCAGCAGTTTCATTCATAATTTCCAAAATATTACGAGTTTATAGAATTAATCGAAAAATATGTTTGCCAACTAGCAACATTTCTGGTTCAATTCCCAACATCATACACCACCCATAACCTGTATACGGATCCTCTAAGTATGATAGAAGAATAGTATGGAAGTGCCGGCAATAAGGCCCCGGCTATACCTCAAGACACAAAGTGTAACATTAAGTGACATCGAGTCCGGAATAGAGTAGGGCTCACCAAAACCTGTTGAATAGGGAGTAACTGCTAACGTGGACCAAAGTTGCCCGCTGCTGAATCACCTGCATCCATTGAAGATGCAGCGCTCTCGGTAAAAGGGACGTTAGTACATATGGAATAGTACTAGTATGTAAAGCTAACTGTCCACTTTCAAAATAGAATGCCAATATAAGAAAGAAAAAATCATAGAAACAACAAGTCACAATCAATGATATCCAAATGCCAAGTTAAAACATAAAAAATTTCAAAATACGAACTTCATATACAATTTTGGTTGGAAGATCATTAGCACCGATATATCACTGCTCACAATATCACCTTTTACAATACCAATATTCACAATATCAATACCATCGTACTTTTAGCACGGAGTCCGATCACGACCCGATCGGCTAGGCCATCTCATTAGAGACGTCAATCACAATCACTATCAATACCAATACCATCGTACTTTTAGCACAGAGTCCGATCACGATCCGATCGGTTAGGCCATCTGATTTGAAGACATCAACCAAAATCACAATCTCAATCACAATTTCTGTGCAAATATACCACCATGAATCTAGCACGGAGTCCGATCACGATCCGATCGGTTAGGCTACCTTATTTGATGACATCAACTAAAATCACAATTTCAATTATAATTTTCAGCACAATCACCACCATGTGTGCGGCATGGTGTCCTATCACGACCCGATCGGCTAAGCTATCTTATTCGAGATATCAACCCTTTTATATCAATCAATCTCATCCCAATTAAGAGGAATAATTTTATCACATCAATCTCATCCAAAATAAGGGGAATAATTCACAAAAATAACATAGGTGCAAATGTATGTACCTCATCATCCTTCACACTGTATAAATCTCTACTAGTATTTTCAACCAATAAAAACAATAATATTTTTTTGGCTCTTTTGGCCATTCACAAGATTCTTTATTCAAGGCACGGTGGCCATATTTGATATTCCACACTTTCATTTCTCCCCTCTCATGTATCATCATCATAAATATCAACATACATATAATATTCCGAAAATCACAACTTTAAGTTCATTAGAAATGAATAGGTTCATGAAAAAAGATTTCTTTCCGAGAAATGGAGTAAAATAATTGGCAATTGATGTGCAAGTTAAAATCATCAACAAATAACACACCATTTATTCTTGACATATTTTTTCCCACAAAGGGCAATACACAATTTTCACTCACGAATATGTAAGAACGCAAAACACGTTGAAAATACTCACAAATCATAGCGTCTATTAAAACATCCACATATGAGCATGACTTGAGTTCATAAGCTTTTAGGTAATTCTATTTTCGATATCAATTTTGGAACAGCTGAATCAAAGATCATTTCATAATCTTTCTCACATCATCTTACTTTATTGGCACCATTGGCCACAAGTATAACTTTCACTCTTGGCACATTGGCCACACTTTATATTCCCAATTCACTTATTTCACTTCCAACCATCTTTATAGATTATCAACAATAAGACATTTTCAATCAAGATTTTAGGTACACATATGAATAATTAAGAGTCTTACGCATATTGGGATTCTCTCACATAATTTGGCATCATAGCCTTCATTTGAAACATGTCTCAAAAACATAAAATTTCAATACACATAACATTCTTGAACGCATTCCCAAAGGATAACATAATGTGATAGGAACATTCGTAACACGTTTTGAATACATAATTCTCGACACATTTCTTATTCGGGACAATCGAATTTATTGGGAACATCTCGGAACATAAAATAAGGAACTTGATACAACCATACTTGAAACTTACGAGAACGTCATGGAATTCAATTCTAAGAGAGTAGTTTAGCCAACATACGTTACTTTGAGCTTTCCTTAAATTACTACAACATTCCGAAAATTCTAGCAATACCAATTTATTTTGAGACATAACAAAATTGAACCATTATTAGGAAGATATTCATGATCTCAGCTCATTTGAGCATTTTATCAAACACTAGGTGTGCAAATTTAGTTACAAGGTTCTTCTACAAGATTTTTTTTATTCCACAACCCAATCTTTACTTATTTGAGCTCAACAATCTTTTCACAAACCTTATTAGTATAAGCATGTATAAATAATACTCTTACACCCAAGAATCATACTCCCAATCACCCATCTTTTACCCCAAACTTGAAATTGAAGACCAGGAGTTTGAATCTTACCTCTTAGATGAAGATCTTGTGAGATTTCCTTGTTGGATTTCAAAGCTTGGGCAAAATCTTGATAAACAAAACACTTCATCTACTTCCTCTCTCTATAACACTCTCACTTTTCTCTAAATTTTTTTAGATAATTATCCCAAAATAAGCCCCAAAGCCTATTTATCATGGGGTCGGATTATGAAAATAGAAAAATTAACCCTCCGAAATCAGGTCTGCGATCGCATAATGGGCCGCAGAATGGGTATGCGGGTCGCACAATGCACCGCAGAATGGATGCCCAGAAATGGGCTGCGCTGGCCAGGTCTGCGACCATTTTGCCGTCGCATAACCACTTCTGCGATCGCAGAATTGGTCGCAGAATCGCATTTTGCCAGTCTTTGGTAATTTGGTCATAACTTCTTGTAGGAGTGTACAAATGACAAACGGTTAGAATCATTAGAAACTAGACACATAGACCTTTCGTTTGATAGGTAATACATCATATACCTTATCATATCAAGAGAGTTAAGCTCGTTTGAAATTAGGTCTTGTGCGGACTCGCTTGAAACTTTATCCCATCATAAAAGTTTCAACTTGATTTAGCCTTGGGGCTCTTCTTAGACCATAAACCATTCTTAATGCACCTCATACATATATTATCATGATCAATTGATATTATTCAAATAATAGTCCTTGTCTGCACACAAAATAATATAGTTAGCGCACATCAACTTTCTTAATAGCGTTTAAGTACTTCAAAATTTTTCGGGGTGTTACACGATGGCCTCATATATGGATTGAATTCGAGTGAGCATTATCATGACCCTATAGCGGCTTTACTAACCCCGTGCGTATTGACAAATCTTTACATACACAATGCTAGATTGTATTTTAAGGAAAATAGCAGACACTCCCTCCGTGTGTTGCCAGATCTTCACGTACGCACTATCATTGTGTGTAAATATTTTTAAAAAAGGTTATTTTTTAAAAAATAACCCAGTTTGCAGCTTTAGTTTCAGATATTAATCTTTGACTTACCTTTTATCTTTAGTTTGAGTTATCAGATGCAGAGTCTGTTTTTAACTTCAACTTTAAGTTATCAGAATTAGTGTCAGCTTATAATTTATTCAATATTTTTATTTGAATTGCCTGCTTTACATTGTGCCCGACTAATCTTGTCCTTCGCTAGGGGGTTGTCAACGAGACTTGTTAGGAATCTATAATGCCTCAGAAATGTTTTACTATCTATTGCGTCCTCGTTCAGTCTCTAGGTTGGACACATGAGTGTTTGGAAAGTTATGAAGGTTTATAATACCTAAAACTTATGTTTGAAAGGTTATATGGACATCTACAAGGGAGGAAAAACAGTTTGGAACAAATCAAAAATATTTAAGAGAAGGAGGCAGAGATACTCGTACATGACCTAACTTCAAACAATCATATCTTCTTATGTGTTATGAATTAAGTTATGAACTATATTTCAAATGAAAGTTCTTTGAGTCCAATTTTCAGAATGTCAAATCGTTTGTCATTCTTACACTTCTACAAGAATTTATGACTATTTTACTAAAGGGTAGCAGAGCAACAATTTTTTCTCGGTTTTCTCGGTTAAATACCCTGGCACGACATGCTAAAAGACATGAGGCACGACGTGCCAGGCCAAATTTGGGTCAGTTTGGCAAAAAATTGAGCTTTTGAAACCCCCTCTTGGCACGGGGTGCCATACAACGCGTGGCACGATGTGCCAAGTTATATTTTCAAGTTGTGTAACACTGAAATACGTATTTTATAAGGCACTTCGGCAAGAGAGAGAGATTCACTTATATCTACAACATTTTGGAGAGGTTTCATAGCAAGATGACCCAGGGTTTCCCCAACCCACCCAAGATAAGATCCATACCATGATTTCAAGTTAAAAACTTTAGATTTATTACACCCCGTAAGTTTAACAACCTTGATATCGTTACATATATATTTGATATGGTATTTTGAGTTTTTTTTTTTTTTTTGTAAAGAAAAAATAGTTTGAAAAATATGATTTTATATAGTTATTAATATTACTACTTTCGAATATGTTTTAAATTATACACATAATATGAGAAAGTTTATGAGATTTTTATTATTGTAAAGATAAAAATTATTTTCTCACAAGAAAAAAAGGTTATCTTTTTATCATTTTAAGAATTAAGCGTACGAAAATTTTTACTCTTTATATGAGATTAGGAAAATTAGAAGTTGAGAAAATATATATATTTTTACATGGATATTTTAATGAAATAATAGTATATGTATTTATTTTATATGGTATCACATAACCATGATAGCAAGTTATATAAAGTGTGTTAAAAGTAAGTAGTATTTTAAGTAATTTGAGATAATTCTTAATTATGCGGGTAATTGATTAAGTACCGGATAGCGGGATACTACCTAATTAATTATTGGATAAAGTTTAAATTCCCCAACAAAGGGATTACGTGGCAACAAGCCACTTTCCAAACAAGTGACTCTTAGTCACTTTGGATTATGTGGCAACCTAACATGATAATCACAAGACACCATTGATTCTATTATTTGGGAAAGAAATGCGTACATTATTTTCCAACCCTTTTTACATGAAACTTTTGCTCTTTTGGATATATCTCTAAACTATCTTTCCACCTTGTTTGTACATGTACATACTCAAACTTGATCCACTGTTTTGTTTCCTTTTTATCATCTGAACTCGAGTTGAAACTTAGATATTAAACTTTAGTATTGTATTACTGGTGAACATTACTTCTTATTCTTCCATATTCTTAAGGAAAAATGTGTCCTTTGAACACCAGGGATAGTTGTCTTCGGCTTTCTACACATTTATTTGTTTAGCGTCAGAGGTTAACTTTTCCCGGTATTATGTCAAACTTAAGAGATCTGTGTGTAGAAGCAAAACCGCCAAGCAAACGCTTAGTTTTAGTTCTCTGATGTCTGAGGATGAAACATGAAAATGTTTTGTCACAACTACGGATTTTTCCCTAATCCAGATATGTTAAGGCTATCCCTTCTTTCTTTTTGGCATTGATTCATACGATATAAACGAAACGAGCAAGTGCAAAATTTCCATAAATGACTCTATTCATAGAAATGCTAGAGATACTTATATTCTTGATTCCCCATGTGTCATATTATTCTATCGTCTGTTCATGGGTCTCAGAAAATACGTAAGTTGATAAAGTTTACTTCATGATATTAATCAAAGGCATAATGGTTTTATGACACTTCGAAAGATTTTATTGACGTACTTCTCATGCATTGCATTCATTTACATTGACCCATGACCAGATGGCATTATATACACGTATATATGTATATGAGATATGGAAAAAGGTTACAGCGTTATATACACACCACTACCTGATCAACTGGTATACGTTGATGATTTGCCCACAGTGGCTGAGATGATATGATGGGATGCCCTCAGAGGCTTGATGATGTTATGTACGTACAGACCGATGCATTGCATGACATTATAAATATTTTATGATTTACAGAACTATCCAGACTTACATGTTGAGTCCTTTACTCCATGTTTCTTTCATGTCCTTTATATACTGATTTACATGCCTTACATACTCGATACATTATTCGTACAGATGTCCTTTTGTTGGAGACGCTGCATTCATGCCTGCAGGTTTAGATAATCAGTTTGACGAGCCCTCATAGTAGACGAGATTGGCATTCAGCGAAGGATTGGTAAGACTCTACCTCATTCGGAGTGCAGCCGAGTCTGTGAGTCATCGTATCAGAGTTTTGTTAAAGACTTATGGGTAGGTCGGTACCCTGTCCCATTTGATGTCAAATAATCTTAGAGGCTTTGTAGACAGAGGTTCATTTTGTACAGTATGTCAGAGGCCTTGACGGCCCATACATATTCATGTTTTAAGAAAAATGGTTCAGTGATACAGTATTTTCCACTTATAGTTGTACATTATGAGTTATGACCATGTTGGCCCATGATAGTTATGAGAAATAAAAAGAGTTACAGAGTGGTTCGCTCGGGCCAGTACGACACCGGGTGCCAGACACGCCTCCCCAGGTTTGGGGCGTGATAAGATTAACGTTGTTTAACACCTAAAATTTCTAAAAACCTTGACTTTCAACAAGAATTCAAATGACTTTTCAAGAACCCAAGACCTAGGATTTCTAATAAGAACATCTAAGGTAATTTCTTTGCTCTCAACTATTAGGATTAGAAACTTTAAAGCATATTATGATGTTTGAATAGTTGGAGCGATAGAGTTCATGGGTAAAACCCTAAATTATGATGTTATGGCCAAGTAGAACCTAATTTGGTGAATTTAGGTTGAAGCTAATGATTAGGCTAATGGTTCTAACCCCTTATTTGTAGATTCTCTAAGGGTTTGGCTACATAAATTTATTGATAGAGTTCTTGACAGTCGATTAAGGTAAGTTGAGTTTACAATTCCCTAAGTCAAGGTCTTGATAAGAAAATATTTAATAAGAAATTATTGATAAGAAAATGCCTGATTGATTCTTAGGTGTTAATGCTTTGACTATTTATACTTAAATGCTATAAATCTATACTAGTTTGTGAAACAGATGAATTTACAGACACATGATTGCCTTGCATAATAACTCAGGTTGCTCAGAATATTATAAGTACTTGAATCTTTTGTTTGATTTGATTGTTTTTATGCCAATGCTTGCATTAATTCTTATTCAAAAAAGGAGAAGTGGCAAACCTCCCCAGGTTTGAGTGCCACGTTGGCCGGGGCTGGCTACCCGACATTTACAGGTGCTAACGAGTTAGATTCAGATTCAAAAAGGGGAAATATGGTTAACCTCAACGAGTGTAAAAGCCGTCTATAATGACCGAATCAGTCGTTTTGAGCTTCAGCATTTCATTTGACGATTTGAAACTTTGAGTAGCTTTATATGATGCATTATAACTTGTGTGTATGGTTAGTTTCAATGTTCGAGGGGTTCGAGATTGATTTAGAAGAGTAATTCTCAATTTGGAAGCTTTAAGTTAGACGAGTTGACTAAGGTATAACTTTTAAGTAAATAATCTTATACCAGAGTTTTGATAGTTCTGATAGATCTGTATAGTGATTTTGGACTTAAGGGTATGTCTGAATATGATTTCTGAGGTTCCTAGCTGATTTTGTGGGTAATTGCCGAAAGTTGGCATTTTGAAGGTGTTGGAATTAACTAAGTTTGACTTAGAGTGGACTTTAGTGATATCGGATCCCATTTGGTATTCTGAGCCTTGGAGCAGGTTCGTTTTGTCATATTGGACTTGTGTGTAAGATTTGGTTCCATCCCGAGGTATCTAAGAGTAATTAAGACAGTTGAGTTGTATACTACTTGAGTTTAAAAATTTGAGTTGACCACGATCAAATAGTAGAGTTAATGAGCTCGGATTAATGATTTAAAAGTTTCAACAAGTTTGTATGATAATTTTGGACTTGTCTGCAAGTGTTTTTTAGATTCCAATGAGTTTCGGATGGGTTTGAGTTATGTCACGCTCTTATTTAATATTTCACCATCGTTTCTTTAGGCATAAAGGGTATCATATTGATTACATGATGTCTAAATTATGTTTTGATTGAACCACTAGATTGGTATCGTGATTTTGGAACCATAGCAACAAGAATCATCAAATTCCGAGATCGTATGAGAGAGTTATACCTATTTTCGTGTAGGGAAAGATTGTTGGTTTCTGGTGCGAACTTTTATTCTTCGCGAACGCGAAGAAGGAAATTTTGGTTGATAGGTCAATTCAAAAAATTTCTCTTCACGAACACGAAGGTATCTCACGAAGGCAATGAATAAAAATCACCCGGGCAGTGTTTTAAATTGGCTGACCGAGCATTTTAGTATTTTGAGCATATTTTGAGTTCTAGAGCCAGGTTTTGAGGTGATTTTCGCGGAGTTATTCTCATTTTCGAAAGGTGGTAAATATCTAATATTCATTTTGATATTCCATGATTATTTCCGTTGGATATCGTTTTTATACGTATTTCGATCGTATAAACTAGGGTTTTGAGCCCCAAAGTTGAGAAATGGAAAATTCTTGATTTAAGGGTCAATTCATGGATGAAATTGAAAGATTTTCTGGATAAAGACTATATAAGTTATGAGTAACATTTATTTTATATTATCTTTAAAATCCAGACGCGTGGGCCCGGAGTTGACTTTTCGTGCGGGGTTAAAAATTATTTCTAATTGATAAGTTATGGGTTTTGAATATATTTTAATTGGTTTGCATGTTCTTTGGTTAGTTTTGGATTGTTAGGCATTCTAACCAAAGAATATTGTTTTAAAACTATCAGATTTTGGAGCAAGGTAAGTCTCATGTATAACCTTGTAAGAGGGAATTTACCCCCGTAAGTTCTATATTAGCTATGTGCTAGGTGTTATGGGATCTACGTATGTATGAGGTGACACGCATCCGTACGTATGCTAGATTCTTGATTATGTCTGGATAGACATAGACTCACACCATACTTTATTTGTACTAATTGAGTTATTCCTACCTGTTCAAATGCGTTAATTTATGTGTTAGCCTGAGACTAGACTTACATAGAGTATCGAGCTTTACTATTCCAGAAACTTGGCATGCTACTTTATGTCACGACCCAGAATTTTCACCCTCGGAACCATGATGACGCCTAATATTTCACTTGCTAGGCAAGAAACGTTAGAATAGTTTTAATTCATTATTAACAAATCAAATTAACTAATGCCAATTAAACTGAAATAAATTTAATAGAACTGAAATAAAGTGTGAAAAGTCATAATAACCGAAATATCTAAATACAACCTAGAACTAGTGTCACCAGTGCACGAGCGACTAGAATAATACATATAATGGTCTGAATGAAAGTAAAACTGTCTGAAAAAAAGTAAACAACTAGGATAAAGTAGAAGGGGACTTCGGGGTTGCGAACGCCAAGCAGATGTACCTCAAGTCTCTATCAGATGTCCGATCCGAGCAATCTACTGACCGCCGCTGGGACCAACTCCAAAGTCTGCATAAGAAGTGCAGAGTGTAATATGAGTACAACCGACCCAATGTACTTTGTAAGTGTCGAGCCTAACCATGACGAAGTAGTGACGAGGCTAAGGCGGGTCACCTATAATAACCTGTACGCAGTATAATAATAATGACAGGAAAGGAAATATAGGAAAATAAAGCAGTATACTCATGACAATAAACTCAATCCTCGAAAATCAGTAAAACCAGAAATACCAATCCTCAGAATCTCATACGAAAACACCGAAGCCAACACAGTACAACAAGGAATACAAAATACATAAACCGTTGCGGCGCGCAACCCGATCCCACCGTACAAATACGATCCTCCCTTATTCCACCATGTCAATATCAATAATAACAAGTAAAATATGTTGCGGCGCGCAACCCAATCCCACCATATAATCAGAATCAATATAATAATCCTCCCTTATTTTACATGTTGCGGCGTGCAACCCGATCCCACCATATCAATATCAATCCTCCCTTATTCCACATGTTGCGGCGTGCAGCCCGATCAATAAACAAATTCAATAAATGTAATAAATTCTGCAACTCAATTCACAAGAATATCAACGAATAAAGAATATGAAAGCAAAGCCATAAAAAAAATCTCGTACCAAATCAAAAAGTGCTACAATTTACACTAAGCAACGAGACAAGCCGAATATATGATAGTTAAAGTGTACAAGTAAGGCAATTAAGGCAAGTAGAAATTAAATTAGGGAAGCATGGGAGAAAACTAACATTTTAATACGAGAATAATAAATGACAAGTAGCAAGTTAAGGCATAGGAAGCAACTAAAGCATGTAAAAATTAAGACATGGAATAAAATAATTAATGAAATGCGGGAAAGCATGGAAACAAGTATATTGACAGCGTATATACACTTGTTACCTCACATATATGCCGCTACACATGTAATTCACATAGCACATAGCTTAAGGGTTCCTAATTCCCTCAAATCAAGGTAGACCCAATACTTACCTCGCTTCGCAAGCAAATCAAAGCTCTACCGGGGCCTTTTCTCTAAATTCCGCCTCCAAACCAATCTAATCTAACCAAAATCGAGTCAATAACATTAAATAATGCTAGGAAAATTAATTACAATACATAAAGTTAAGATCTTTATATTTTTTCCCAAAAAGTCAACAAAAGTCAACCCCAAACCCGCTTGGTCAAAACTCGAGATTCGGACCAAAATCCATTTACCCATTCACCCCCGAGCCCGAGGATGTAATTAGTTTTGAAATCTGACCTCAATTTGAGGTCTAAATCTCAAATTTGCAAAAACCCCCCAATTCTTCCCAAATCCCTAATTTTCTACCATGAAAGAACAAAGATTAAGGCTAGAAATTAATGGGTGATGATGAAAATGGAAGAAAATAAGTTAAAGTATACTAACCTATGAAAGGTTGATGAAATTTCTTCTCCAAATCGCCTCTAGGTCGAGCTCTAATGAAAAGCTGGGGAAAAATGGGTAAAATCTTGTGTTTGAAATGTTTTAAGTCACCGGCGTCAGGTTTTCATCGCGTTCGCGAAGGACCTGCCGCGTTCGCAATGCACAACGGCCCAATTGGCCTTCGTGTTCGCGAGATGTCATCCGCGTTAGGGATAGATCTCCCCCTAGGCCATCGCGTCCGCGACCCAATGGCCGCGCTCGCGTAGAACATAAGCCCAGTACCCCCTGAAGCCCACAATGCTTCGCGTTTGCGGAGGAACAGTCGCGTTCGCGAAGGGTAAGCCCCCCTCCACTTCGCGTTCGCGACCAGAACCTCGCGTTCGCAAAGTGCAATCCTCCCTAGTCCAATGTTCCCCTTCGCGATCGCGAAGCACATGACACTAGATACAGCAGTAGCCCAAAACCAACAATTTCCTTAAGTTAGAAACATCTGAAACCTATCTGAAACTCACCCGAGACCTCGGGGCTCCAAACCAAACATGCACATAAATCTAAAAATATCATACGAACTAGCTCGCGCGATCAAAATATCTAAATAATACCTAGAACTACGAATCGGATACCAAAATGAATGGAATTTTCAATGAAACTTAAGAACATGAAATTTCTCAACTGGAGATCCGAATCACGTTAAATCAACTCTATTTTGCACCAAATTTTGCAGATAAGTCATAAATACTGAAACAAACTTATACCAAGTTCTGAAACCAAAATCTGAACCCGGTAACAATAAAGTCAACTCACGGTCAAATTTAGGAATTTTTTAAACCTTTAAACTTTTAGTTTTCAACAAATCATGATAAATCAAGTTAGGGACTTCAGAATTCGATTCCGGGCATACGATCGAGTCCCAAATCACGATACAGACCTACGGGGACTGTCAAAATACCGATCCGGCTCTATTTACCCAAAACATTGACCGTAGTCAACCCAAATGTGTTTTAGGGCATGATTTCACATTTTCATCAATTTTCTCATAAAAACCTTCCGGAAAAAGGACACGGACTGTGCACGCAAATTGAGGAAGGCTAAACGGATCTATTCAAGGTCTCAGAACACATAAATGAAGGGTAAAACTATAAATGACATATCGGGTCATCACATTTTCCATCTCTGAAACAAACGTTTGTCCTCGAACGGACAAAGAAAAGTACTTGGACTGGTGAAAAGGTGTGAATATCTACTCTGCATGTCCGACTTGGACTCCCGCATAGATGCCTCGATCCGCTGATCTCTCTACTACACTCAAACTGAAAGATAACAATTAGACCTCAACTGTCGGACCAACCGGGCTAGAATATCCACCAGCTCATCCTCATAAGTCAAATCCTTAGTCCAATTGGACTGAGCTGAAATCTAACACATGGGACGGATCACCGTGATACTTCCGGAGCATGGACACATGGAACACCAGATGGACTGCTGATAAACTAGGTGGCAATGCGAGCTTGTAGGCCCCTTCTTTACGAACCTCATCACACCCTTCATGGGTAAAACCCGGAGCAATACCCTCTCTCCAACCATGAATACAACATCACGAACTCTACGGTCGGCATAACTCATCGGCCTAGACTGAGCGGTGCGAAGTCGATCCTAAATAATCTTGACCTTATCCAAGGCAGCTTGTACCAAATATGTACCCAACAACAGAGCATCCCCTAGCTTGAACTATCCAACTGGCGAACGTCACCGCCTCCCGTATAATGCCTTATAGGGATCCATCTGAATGCTCGATTGATAGCTGTTGTTGTAGGAAAACTCCGCAAGCGGCAAGAACTGATCCCAAGAATGCCCGAAATCCATAACGCAAGCGCGAAGCATATTCTCGAATATTTGAAAAGTGCGCTCGGACTGTCCGTCCGTGTGGGGATGAAATGTTATGCTTAACTCAACCTGCGTGCATAACTCACGCTGTATGGCCCTCCAGAAGTGCGAGGTTAACTGCATACCTCGATCAGAAATAATTGACACGGGCACACATGAAGACGGACGATCTCGCAAATGTAGTTCTCAGCTAACCGCTTTGAATAATAGGTAACTGCCACTGGGATGAAATATTCCAACTTGGTCAACCCGTCCACAATGACCCATACCGCGTCGAACTTCCTCTGCATTTGTGGGAGTCCAACAACAAAATCCATAGTGATACGCTCCCACTTCCACTCATGAATCTCTAACCTCTGAAGCAAACCATCAGGCCTCTGATGCTCATGCTTTACTTGCTGACAATTCAGACACCGAGTCATATATGCAACTATATCCTTCTTCATCCTCTTCCACCAATAATGTTGCTGCAAGTCCCGATATATCTTAGAAGCACTCGGATGAATAGAATACCGAGAATTGTGGGCCTCCTCAAGAATCAACTCACGAAGTCCATCCATATTGGGCAAACAAATACGACCTTGCATCCTCAAAACCCCATCATCTTCAACAGTAACCTGCTTGGCACCACCGTGCCGCACCATTTTTTTTTAGAACAAGCAAATAGGGATCATCATACTGACGCTCTCTGATGCGCTCATACAAGGAAGGCCGAGCGATTGTGCAAGCTAGGACATGAATGGGCTCTGAAATATCTAACCTCATAAACTGATTGGCGAAAGCCTGAGCATCTGCTTCAAGCGGCCTCTCACCAACTGGAATATATGCAAGGCTACCCATACTCACTGCCTTTCTACTCAAGGCATCGGCTACCATGTTGGCCTTCCAGGGATGATACAAAATATTGATAGCGTAGTCTTTCAACAGCTCCAACCACTTTCTCTGCCTCAAGTTGAGATCCTTTTGCTTGAACAAATACTGTAGACTCCGATGATCCGTGAATACCTCACATGACACGATGTAAAGATAGTGCCTTCAAATCATCAGCGCATGAACAATGGCTGCTAACTCTAAGTCATGAACATGATAATTCATCTCATGAACCTTCAACTGCCGCGATGCGTATGCAATCACCTTGCCATCCTGCATCAATACTGCATCGAGCCCAATACGAGATGCATCATAATACACTGTGTAGGATCCTAAACCTCTGGGCAAGACCAACACTGGCGCCGTAGACAAATCAGTCTTGATCTTCTGAAAGCTTAACTCACACTCATCCGACCATCTGAACAAGGCACCCTTATGGGTCAATCTAGTCAGCGAGGTTGCTATGGATGAAAACCCCTCCACAAACCGGCGATAATAACCCGCCAAGCCTAGGAAACTCCAAATCTCTGTAGCTGAAGTAGGTCTAGGCCAGTTCTGAACTGCCTCAATCTTCTAAGGATCTACCTTTATGCTCTCTACCGATACAACATGCCCCAAAAAGGCGACTGAGTCTAACCAAAACTCACACTTTGAAAACTTGGCATATAACTGGCTATCTATCAGAGTCTAAAGTAAAAAATTGAAGATGTTGCTCATGCTTCTCTCGACTACGGGAGTAGATCAAGATATCATCAATGAATATAATCACAAAAGAATCCAGGTAGGGCTTGAACACTCGGTTCATCAAATTCATAAATGCTACTGGGGTATTTGTCAACCCAAATGACATTACTGGGAACTCATAATGCCCATACCGAGTTCTAAAATCCGTCTTAGGGACATCGGATGCCCTAATATTTAACTGGTGGTAGCCAGACCTCAAATCAATCTTCGAAAATACTTTAACACCTTGAAGCTGATAAAATAAGTCATCAATCCTCAGCAACAGATACTTATTCTTGATAGTGACTTTGTTCAACTGTCGATAGTCTATAGACATCCTCATCGACCCATCCTTCTTCTTCACGAACAATACAGGCGTACCCCAAGGCGAGAGACTAGGTCTAATAAAGCCCTTATCTAGCAAATCTTGCAATAGCTCGTTCAATTCCTTCAACTCCGGCGGAGCCATATGTTATGGTGGAATAGAAATGGGCTGAGTGCCCGGAGCCAAATCAATACAGAAGTCAATATCTCTGTCGGGTGGCATCCCCAGCAGATCAGCAGAAAATACCTCTAGAAGCTCATGAACAACTGGTACTGAGTCCATGGAAAGAACCTCCACACTAGAATCACAGGCACATGCCAAATAAGCTAGACATCCCTTCTCGACCATACGTCGAGACTTCACATAAGAAATAAATCTGCTGGTGGAGTGTCCAAGAGTCCCTCTCCACTCTAATCGAGGCAACCCTGGCATGTCTAAGATCACCGTCTTGGCATGACAGTCCAATATAGCATGATAAGATAACATCGAAATATACCATATCAAGAAGTAGGAGATCTACGCTAGTCTCAAGACTCTCAATAGTAATCACACACGAGTGATAGAAGTGATCTACAATAATAGAATAAGTAGGATTTTTGGGTCATTTAGTAACGAACAGAAGCGGACTGTGCTTCATACTTTGAGAGAAAAGAAGTTGTATGCAAAATTTTCAAAGTGTGAATTCTAGATTGATTCAGTAGGATATTTGGGTCATATAGTAACGAACAGGGGGGTCCAGGTAGATCTAAAGAAAATTGAAGCAGTGCAGAGTTGACCCAGACTGTCATCAACTACTGAGATCCGGAGTTTTCTTGGCTTGGCGGGGTATTATCGCCGATTTGTTGAGGGTTTCTCTTCTATTGCTGCATCTATGACAAAATTGACCCAAAAGGGTGCGCCGTTCAGGTGGACCGAGGAATGTGAGGAGAGCTTTCAAAAGCTCAAGATAGCTTTGACTTCAGCCACAATATTGGTGTTGCCTATAGGTTTAGGGTCTTATACTATGTATTATAATGCGTCACGTATTGGTCTCGGCGTAGTGTTGATGAAGGACGGTAGGGTGATTGCCTATGTGTCTAGATAGTTAAAGGTACATAAGAAGAATTATCCGGTCCACAACCTCGAGTTAGCAGCTATTGTTCATGCCTTGAAGATCAGGCAGCACTATTTGTATGATGTCCCTTGTGAGGTCTACACCGATCACCGGAGTCTACAACATCTGTTTAAACAAAAGGATATTAACTTGAGGCAGCAGAGGTAGTTGGAGTTGCTTAAGGATTATGATATCACCATTCTCTATCATCCCGGAAAGGCTAATGTAGTGGCCGATGCCTTGAGTCGTAAGGCGGAGAGTTTGGGAAGCTTAGCATATCTACCAGTGGCAAAGAGGCCTTTAGCCTTGGATGTTCAAACCTTGGCCAACCAGTTTGTTAGATTGGATATTTTCGAGCCGAGACAAGTTTTGGCTTGTGTGGTTTCTTAGTCTTCTCTTTATGATATCAGAGAGCGTCAGTATGATGACCCCCATCGGCATGTCCTTAAGGACACAGTTTAGCACGGTGATGCTAAGAAAGTCACTATTGGATATGACGATGTATTACGAATGCAGGGCCGTCTATGTGTGCTCAATGTAGATGATTTGCGTGAGTTGATTCTTAAGGAGGCTCATAGTTCGCGGTACTCCATTCATCCAGGTACCGCAAAGATGTATCAGGACTTGAGACAACATTATTGGTGGAGGCGGATGAAGAAAGACATAGTGGAATATGTAGCTCGGTGCCTAAATTGTCAGCAGGTAAAGTATAAGCATCAACAACCGGGTGGATTTCTTCAGAAGTTAGAGATTCCAGAATGGAAATAGGAGCGGATCACTATGGATTTTGTTGTTGAACTTCCACGAACTTAGAGGAAGTTTGATGTAGTTTGGGTGATTGTGGATAGATTGATCAAGTCAGCTTATTTCATTCCTGTGGTTACTACTTACTCTTCGGAGCAACTGGCCCATGTTTACATTCGCGAGATTGTCAGGCTTCATGGCGTACCGGTATCTATCATCTCTGACCGGGGTACGCAGTATACATCACGGTTCTGGAGAGCCGTACAGTGAGAGTTGGGTACTCATGTGGAGTTGAGTACAACATTTCACCCTCAGACGGACGGACAGTCCGAGCGCACTATTAAGATATTGGAGGATATGCTTCGTGCGTGCGTGATGCATTTTAGGGGTGCTTGGGACCAGTTCTTTCCACTTGTGGAGTTTTCTTACAACAACAGTTATCAGTCGAGCATTTAGATGGCACCGTATGAAGCTTTGTATGGCAGACGATACCGGTCTCCAGTGGGTTGGTTCGAGCCGGGCGAGGCTAGGCTATTGGGTACAGACCTGGTTCAGAACGCTTTGGAAAAGGTTAAATTGATTCAGGATCGACTTCATACAATCCAATCTAGACAGAAGAGTTATGCGGATCGGAAGGTTCGTGATGTTGCATTCATGGTTGGTGAGCGGGTCTTGCTCAGGGTTTCACCCATGAAGGGCGTTATGAGATTCGGGAAGAAGGGCAAGTTGATCCCCAGGTATATTGGGCCTTTTGATATTCTTGAGAGGGTTGGAGATGTGGCTTACAGACTTGCACTACCACCTAGTCTCACTGCAGTTCATCCAGTGTTCCATATTTTCATGCTCCGAAAGTATCACGGTGATCCATCTCATGTGTTAGACTTCAGCTCAGTCCAGTTGGACAAGGATCTATCTTATGTTGAGGAACCGGTGGCTATTTTGGACAAAAAGGTTAGAAAGTTGAGATCGAAGAGCATTGCTTCAGTAAAAGTACAGTGGAGGAGTCATTCGGTCGAGGAGGCGACTTGGGAGACCGAGTATGATATGCGCAACCGTTATCCTCATCTTTTCACCACTTCAGGTATGTCCCTATACCTGTTCGAGGACGAACGATTGTTTAAGAGGGGGAGAATGTAATGACCTGGCCGGTCGTTACGAATACTTTAACCCCGATCCCCTAAATATTTGTTTCCTTAATGCTATATCGTTAAATTTCGGATTTTATTGGAAACTTTGTATTTTCATATGGAATAAATTTCAATAATTCTTATTGATTGAATCGAATTAATTGTGACTAGATACGAGGCTTTCGGAAGCTAATTCGCGAGGCAGAGGCATAATGGAGTAAATAAATTACTCGGTTCGAGGTAAGTGACTTGTCTAACCTTGTGTGGGGGAAATTTCCCTTAGGATTGGTATTGATATGATAATTGTGATGTGTTGAAAGTCGTGTACGCGAGGTGACGAGTGTGTACACGGGCTAAATGTGGAAAACTCTGATTTTAAATTGTGTAGATCTCTGTTACATATTAATCAAATTATTTTATCTGGTTATATTCATCATCATTGGTCTATTTGTACATTTTAAATTTGCCTTATTTTTTTCCCTGCTAATTGCTTTACCTGTTTAGTTGAAACTTTGTTTCCTTTATTCCGTGTTCATTGTTTGAAAGTTGAATTTCTTACTTGAATTATTATTAATATGAAGTATTTGACATTTAAAATTTGGTATTGAGGCAAAGTATTAAAATTATAAAATATTATTTTTGTTGAGTTATTTACTCCCGAATATTTTATGAGATTTTGTATTCATCGTAATTGAGCCATGAGCTCCTTATTGTGGAAACATAATGTTGTTGTTGATTTATTTTGGCAAGTTGAATTATTTGGGTACTTGAGGTCCAAATTGTGATATATTGTGATATTTATACGCATGCGGTGAGATAAGGGTGGCTTGATACGCGTGGCTAGTAGGAAAACTACTAGAAGTCATGCGGTGTGATAAGAGTGGCTAAAACGCGGGATGCTATTTCGGAAAAAATATTTTTTTTAAAATTAAATGAGAAGGCTCCCGCGGTGATATAAGAAAATGAGATATTGTGAATTTATTTATGATTTGGGACTACGAGACAGTACCTCGGGAGTGCCCTTGTTGATATTTCTTTATGGTTGCATTTGCCTTCGGTTATTTTGTATTTTTTTTAAAGTTGTAAATTTTTGTTTTCCTTCCGCGAGATATTATTTTTCCTTATTATGTGTAGTTAAATTATGACATACTACTTACTTGATTCATTTTCATTGTCATTTTATTATTATTATATCGTTAAACTTTTCACCCTGTCTTTTATTATTCCAGTAGGGCCTGACCTGACCTCGTCACTACTCTACCGAGGTTAGGCTTGGCACTTACTGGGTACTGCTGTGGTGTACTCATACTACGCTTCTGCACATCTTTTGTGCAGATCCAGGTACTTCCTATCAGACCAGGCATCAATGAACTAGCCGTACGCGGAGACTTCAAGGTACATCCACCAGCGTCCGTAGACATCGGAGTCCCCTTCTATCCTTATTATGTTGCTTTCCTTATTATCTTTAGACCTTGATGTATAGAAACATTTAGAATAAATTCTTAGAAGCTTGTGATTTATTTCTACTGGGTTTTGGAAGTTGAAATTATTTAAATTGTAATTTTATTTATTTAAGATTTCTATTATGTTATGATTTCTATTATGTTATTCCGCATTGATGGACTTACCTAGTTCTAGAGACTAGATTTCATCACAACGTTCTGGTGGGAAATTGGGGTCGTGACAATATTTGACCCTTTTCCAACATAAAATGGAGTCACTTACAAATATTTTCCGAGCCCAAAAAATCAGATATCATCATTTATTAATCCTAAAGCCTCTCCATCAGTTGATGTCATATCAATTAGAGACTCTTCAACGGTCTCCATCTCATAACTTCCATTTTATTGCGCTTCCTTCTCAAATATTATATATATATATATATATATATATATATATATATATATATATATATATATATATATATATATATATATATATATATCACGTCTTAACCCCAAAAAGACCAGACATGACTTTACTGTTGAATAAGGGGGAAAAAGACCTCACTGTTTAATAAATGAAAGAATTACAAGAAAATACACATGACCTCACACCATAACAAAAAAATGACTCATGTTTTTAAGTTTTACCCAATCTAATTCATATTGTACATATTTTGAAAGTACTAGCAAATTCAAAACTTTGTTCTTACAATCATTGCTTCTAAAAGTTATAGAGTTAAATATGTGTTCTCACAACCATTATTTTTACTCTTTCTTCTTCTCACATCTTCTACATATGCTTCAAGGGGCCGTCCGTCATTGTTGCTTCTTACCCTGTATCACCTGGTTGTAATGTAAGAAAATTGAAGAGTAGAAATCCACCATTGAAGACTATTCAAAGCTTTACTTTCGAAAATAGAATTTTTTGAATTTGTTAGTTGTTATAAATTAAGAAAAACGAAAAAATCGGATCAAAGAAACAAAATTTTAGTTGATAACAATGGAGTGCATTCTTATCTTAGTAGGTAAAAGAAACAATATCATTTCAAAATAGCTCCATCAATCTCTCACAATAAAAGAATTCAAAAAAGAAACATTTAAGTTTTTTTTTTTTTTGGGTATAACCCAGCATCCGGCACCCACTAAATTGATTAGCTCGGATGTAGGGTCCACCGAAAGGTGGAAGCGCTCTCAACCGGAATATATTTCGTTCTCAAAAGGAATCACATTCGTAGAGGCGGAGCCAGAATTTCAAGTTTATGGGTTCGGGGTTTTAATCGTTTGATGTTATTACTGGGTTTTAAATTAATAATTTGTACATATTCACTAAAAATTTTAAGACAAATACAAGGTTCGAACAAAAACTACTAGGTTCAATCGAATCCGCTCTACGCACTCTAGCTGAGCCCTGCGCATCCGCACTACCACATCCCTGTATATTTAAGAATTGTTTGTTAAGTCATGAACCTAGCAGTGGCGAATTTAGTATGTTGACAGCGTGTGCACATACTGCCCTTGACTTAAACTCAAATATATTGTTGAACTTTTTCAAAAAGAGTAAATATATGTTAAATTAAGCACGCAAACATTGCCATAAATTAGCATGTAGTATAATGACACTTCAAATTGACTTAGGTTAAAATCCTAAATCGCATATATGGTTATTATTATTTTCAAGAAACTGTTAAAAGGATAATCTTGGGAAGAGCTATAATTTGGTTTGGATATAAAACATCATATCAGAGTAAAATACAAACAGAAACCTTGCATGGTTTTACGCTATCATAAAATGAGAACTATTGGGATAATATCACTTTCGCTCAAATTTACTAGAAAAGTTTGACTATCTGAGACCTCCTTTCTGAAGACTTTTAAGCATTGACTATTGTAAAGTTATATAATTGCCGCAGAGAAAGGGGGAAAACAAAGAATAGGAAAGAAAAAGGTTGGAATTTCATGAATTGAAGTAAGAATAACTGAATAAGCTGTCAAGTGTAGCAGCATAGAGTTTGTAAGCATATACTAAAATCTGGACGGACTGTTAGAATAACTACAAAACGAAACAAAAATAATTAATGAAAATAATCAACCGTCCAACGGTTTAAATTAAAAATAATCGATAAATATATAATATAAATATAATTTATATATATAATCATATATAATAGTATATAGTATATGTATATTAGTTAGGCAATGAATCCGCCCAATTATTTATGTAAAGATATGCAAGGCCCACGAGAAAATGCAAACTTTTATAAAATACTCAGGTAGCCAACATATTTGAATTCCTTTTATTTAAACTGCAATTAAAACTCTGAATCTGATACTCCATTTAATAGCAGTACCACTATATTAAATTTTTTTAATACGTTACAAGATGGGACCTTCTGATCCTACTGAACGTGTATTTAATTCAGTTACTTATAAAATATAACGTGTATATGTAATATATAAATATAGGATACCCCACCAGTCAACTTCTTTTAATTACCACTACTTTAGAATCATATGTTTTGAACAACAAACTCTGCCTAGCATTAATTGCCTTCCACAATAACAAAGTAGTAGTAGTATTTTTTTACCAAATTTATATGACACAATTATCTTATATGTCCTAAAATTGAAATACTTTTATCCTATTTATTAAAAATTATATCCAATCAAATATCGTCGCATAATAAAGAACTCACTTTCATATTCGGATTCACAACCAACATAGATAGAAAAAGAAAAAACCAAAACCCAAAAACAAAAAAGGAAAAGAAAAAGGTGTCATAAATTTTTACCCATCAAAACCAAGTA
The DNA here is from genome assembly GCF_000390325.3 of Nicotiana tomentosiformis. Classification (NCBI taxonomy): domain Eukaryota; kingdom Viridiplantae; phylum Streptophyta; class Magnoliopsida; order Solanales; family Solanaceae; genus Nicotiana; species Nicotiana tomentosiformis. The sequence continues at coordinate 61,735,333 of NC_090818.1, forward strand.
TTCAAATTTGAAGAGTTAGTTCTCCTCTCTCATAGAAGAAAAGAAAGAAAAAATGAAGCTCTCTTCTCTCTTCAAAACCTCAACAGAAAGTAGTTCATCTTATTCTCCATATTGGGCATGGCCACTGCCAGCTTGTGGGAAACCTAAAACCGTCTCTTTTAGAGCAGAGGCAGAAGCAGAAGCAGAAGAAAACATTTTCAAGACCCTAAACTCTACTTATCAGGTTGATCATGAGTTCTTCAGTGAATCTGAAAGAAGCTTTTCTAATACTACTATTGATGCTTCAGACCTCTCTATTGGTCATCAAGATTACATAGAGACAATTATTAGAGGGCTGAGATTAGAGAAAGAGAGACTATTTTTTGAGCCAGAAAAGACAAGTTCCATTATTCTTGAAGAAGCCAACAAGAATATTAATGAAGATGAAGGTAATTTGTACTTCAAGGAGAGTGTAGTAATGGCATTGGATTCAAAGGACCCTTTTGTGGATTTTAGAAAATCAATGGAAGAAATGGTGGAAGCTCATGGGATTCAAGATTGGGAGAATCTTGAACAGCTTTTGACTTGTTACTTGAAGCTTAATTGCAAAACTAACCATGGTTATATTGTTGGTGCTTTTGTTGACTTATTGGTTAATAATGCTTCTTCTTCTTCTTCTTCTTCTTGTGCAATAATGGCCACTGTTGTTGAGGAACACTGTTTATCTTCAACAATTACTAGCCATTCTTTCACATCTCCCTTGTCATTTTGTTCTTCTACTTCATCTACTACTAGTACTAGTGCTTGTTTGTCCTTGTTATTAGAAGAAGCTGAGATTATTCAGCAAAATGTTGATACCACTGCTTCATCCTCTCATATTTGATTGGAACAATGAAAGTGAGAGAGGAAACAAAATTTGGAAATATATGTATACTAGTGGAGTAGTTCTTTTTAACTTCTATAAAGTTATTGTTGACTCTGTTTTTCTTTTTCTCTTTTGAGTAATAGTGCATTTGTTATTTCTAGTTAGCGAGTGCATTAAATTTCGTCATATTCATATCACCTTGGAACTTTTTTACTATAACACATTGATATCACATACTGTTGCATCAGTCTTTTGTCCCACTTTATTTGATTTATTATATGAAGTTGAGGATTCAAATAAACAAAGTTTTATCTACTCTTATAAGCAACAAATGTTACTGGGAAATATTGTACCAGAAACCCAAAATATGGAACGTCTCACTTTTCCTTAGTTACAAAAATTCTGAATGCGACATTGTTTTCAAATTATAAATTTATAGTGAGTAATAAATTAATCTTCATTTGTGGGACGTGGAAGTAAGTAAATTTGCACAGTAATAAATGGAGATCGCTGCTACGACATCCTGCTATTTAGGGGTGTACATAGGTCGGGTTGGTTCGGATTTTACAATTATCAAACCAAACCAATTGTGTCGGGTTATTAAAACTAAAGACCAAACCAAACCAATAAACTCGGGTTTTTCAATCTCGATTTTTCTTGGATTTTCGGGTTATTCGGGTTTTTTCCAGTTTTTTCTCCGGTAAAATCTTCGTAGCACAAAACATATAATTTGTGCTCCAAATATTTCTTTAATCCTAGTAAGATACAACTATATAAGATATTTTTCAAGAAAATAGTACAAAATATGAGATGTGTCATGGCAATATCCTAAAATATTCAACAATAAAGACAATAAAATCACGTAATATAAATATTGCTAATTAAAAAACCATAATAAAAATAAACATAATCTAAAAGTACTAAGTCATGCTAAAATAAGTAAACTAATAAGGGAGTATAAATTACATGACTAAACGCTAAAGAAAAATAAAAATAGGTTATGCATTTTTATCTATATCATTGCAAAATAAAAAATAGATATTCAATACATTGTCATTGCCAGTATTAAATTGAATGTGTTTTGTTAGCATTGGTATTGATTTGATTTTGGTTTAGGCTTTTGTTAGCATTATTTGAGTTACTAATATTAATGGCTATAAAACTTATTGGAACATTCAAAAGTTCTAAGTCCAACCTTGAAATAATACCTTAAAAGATAAAATTATGAAAAAGTTTAAGAAATATTTATAAATTACATCACAATAAATATATTTATATATTAAATATATCTAAAAAATTTATATATGTATTGTCGGGTTGGTTTGGTTTCGGTTTGACTTTCTTTAGTTAAAACTAAATCAAACCAATTATGATCGGGTTTTAATTTTTTTCCAACACTAAACCAAATCAAACCGAACCATAGTCGGGTTTTTTTTGCGGTTTAACTCGGATTATCGAGTTTGTGCGATTTATCGATTTCTTTTGTACACCTCTACCGCTATTAGTGCATAGCTGAAATCGAAATAGTTGTTGGTTGGGTAATTTAATTTTGAGGACTAAAGAGTTATCCTATGGTACAATAGACAACTGTAAATATGTTCTATGAGTCGTGAGTGTCATACAACTACAGTAGAGCAAATGCTATAAAGACCATTTAATGACAAATAATACAGACACACTCGATATATATAACACACACAAAATAAAACTGTGAAAAAATGACATTGTATAGCCGCTATTAAAATAATAGTCAAAAATATTTTTGTATATATATTATGTATGTTATATACAACAAAAATTATACAAATTTTATACACTTTTCGGCTATCGAATATAAATAATTTCTGTCGCAGGCTAAAAAACTTGTGCATGTTGATGTTGTAAAGACTTTTATATTATTCGTTGTCACAGATAACTTATCCTTTTTTTCAGGTAACTATATCGTTATTCATGAACGATTATTTGTAATTATCTTTTAGTTAATTTGATAATGTAATCTTTTTACATATATATATATATATATATATATATATATATATATATATATAAGTAAACTCTATATATACACACCCATCAAGAGGCCCAGATTGTGCAGTAATTGCAGTTTACAACACATACATTAACAGCTGATCAAATCATGATAGCCCCAGATTTTTAAAAATTGGAAAGTCATTATCAGTTGATAGCTACAACACTACTATGGCTGAAATTTTTGTAGTGGTCCTCCTCTGCAAGAAATTATCATAACTCATAAGCATAACCCAGATTTGAGAAAAATACATAATCTAACAGTCATTTTTTTTATGTCCTTATATGGTGACTGGATTTGATTTCTCAAAGTTAAAAAAAAACTAGCTAGTATCGATTTTGGTATGAAGAGGATTCTACCTGCCATTCTACTTGCTTTATATTTCTTACTTTTTTCTTTTTCAAATCTGAGAATTCCTAGATGAGGAACGAAGTTTACAATATCGTGATGTTTTCTTTTAAATATAAATTCGAGAAATCCCCGTGAATTTCTGGCCCAGAAATTAAAGTATGAGGTCGCTCCTCTAATTAGTTGTATATGATCTTGTTTTAGTGATCTATTATTAATGTCTGTAATTAAACTAATTCAAAGTTTCAAATATGGAATATAAATTGATCAAATGGTGATTTTTTTTAATGGAAAATGTCCAAATATGCACCTGAATTATGTGAAATTGAACGGATTTACATGTCGTTAATACTTTGGCGCAAATATATCCCTGCCGTCAAATACCTGATTCATTTATGCCCTTAGTTTAACGGAACTCACCAATTAGCTATTGGAGATTATATTTGTTCACTCGCTCTAGTCTAGGGGCATATTTGACCTAGTAAAGTTCTTGAACTGCTTATTGCTCCACCAACAGTTCTCAGTTTGTGCAATTTTTTTGGTATTACACTTTGTAGCCAACCACTATTTTTTGGCACTGCATTTTGAAACGGAATCAAACCATTATGTGTAAATTAAATTACATATATAATGACATTGCATTTCATTCCATCAATATGGCACAAAATGTCATTGCATCCCAAATTATCAAAAACATTTGCAATTACAATCCACCCACCATTATATTACAGTGCATCCAAATTATACAACTAAAACAATCAAATGCAATTACACCCATCATTCCAAGTCTTCCCTCATAACATATAACTAACCACAAACCCAACAAGGAAACCCAATAACAAAAGAAATATTTTTTCCCTCGTATTTCCAAGTCTTCCACCATTATTTTAATATAAGAAGAAGCCTCAAACTTAGCTACTAATTCCTTTAAATTTATGCTTTCAAGCTGAAGAGCGCCCACTTTTTCCTTTAAAAGATTGATTTCACTAATAAGAACAATTTTTTTTTCCATTTTAAATTTGCTGATGACAACAATAGCTCTCGGTGGAAATTCATCATCTTTCCATTTGCAGTATCCACACAATGTTTTTCTGCAACAAAACATAAACTTCGCAACAAAAAATTGATTACAACTCGGCCAACATCTACGATCCTAATATACTGGGAAAAAATCACAAGGAAAAAGAGATGTTTATGGCTAACTAAGGGCCAGATGTTTATCCAAATCTGTTGATGGAACAATATGCAATGCAAGAATTTTACTAGGCCAGATATGCCACTAGACTATACGCGAGTGAGCAAATATGTAATCGAAAGGCTAATTGGCGGGTTCCAATAAACTAAGGGCACGAATCATGTATTGGACGAGAGGGGCATTTTTGTGCTAAAGTATTAACTATGGGCAAATCTGCTCAATGTCACATAGTTCAGGGGTATATTTTGACATTTTCCTACCTTATCAAAAAAAAATTAAAAAAAATGGACATTTTCCTATTTACTTTTATAAGGTAATTCATAAAGTGCATGGCCATGAGCCTACTGAGCGCCTGTCGTAGGACTTCCAATTTTTGTTATCCCCTATCTGAAATTTGACTCTCTAGTTTTCTTTTCGAATCAAATGTTTTCGTAATTGTCTTTGCTTTGTAACTTGTAATCCACAAACAAAAAAGGAAAAACAGGAGTGTTGGAGGAAGTATATATTTTGTTTTGTTTTTATAGTAGGGTTTACCTTATCACGTCAATCCTCACTGGCTAAATGGATTGTTGAGTCCATCACAATCCAAACAGCAGCAACAGGATGGAGAAAGAAACAAGAAATCTGAAGGGGGAGAATGTTGTCACTGCCACAAGATTTAAACTCCATGTGTTGTTGTGGTCCTTATATTTTCAAACATGATCTTCTCTCGATTCTGATATTCCATTCAAAGGAAATATTTGAGCAACTATCAATTGCATTTCAATCTATTTATAATGAAAATTATGTTTCAAAATACTTATAGGTCAAAACGTGTATATGTTTACAATGGAAATTATTTTTCGTGTGATCTCTCATCCAATATGAATACAAATTTTTCTTTAACATATTCACCAATTGGATTATGTTACGTTTATCTGTTAAGTTGAAGAGAATTAATTAAGCACCCAAAAATTAGTATAGACGGATATATGAAGTGGTATCTCTTCAAAGGATGCAAAATAATACTTTAACATGTGATCATGAGGTGGTAACTAAATAACTAATACGCAAAATGCCCCCAAAACAAAGTATGATGTCTTAATATTATATACTGATTGGCCAATAATCAGTCTTAGGAAGAAGAAATAAAATAGAATTAGAAAAGTATGTAGGAATAGATAAGAAATAAATAGATCAGCCGTCAATGGATACAAGAGTTCATAAAAATCCAAAAAGGACCACAAAACCATCAAATTTCTTGGAGACAACCTAGCATAATATGCTCCACTATTTGTGCTACCTCTTCCAAAAATCGAGTACTTTATCGCAATATCGACAGAAATAAAAAATAATAATAATAACAAATATTAACTATCGTCAGCTCTATCCAACTTAACATTGCAAAAAATCATATAGTATATAATTTACTCAAAGATATGAAGCTGTTGCAAATTGAAAGCTGGTTTTTAGATCTTCACATGCCTTAATCTCAGATCCAAGATTCTTTTCTGAGCGGCGAACCTTCTTAACTTTGTGCTGTTAACCATTTTTTTTAGAGGGAGGTCTCACGCTAATCAACAAGGTGGAAATAATTTAGTTTAATTAATACTAAGTTGAATTAAATATATTGTATTTGTTTCATTTCATCCAAATAGATTGTGGGGTTTCATAGCAGCATTTCCTACATAAGCTATGCAGTATGTTTTTGTCCCATTTCAAGATATCTCTTACTTTATTTATTGGCCTGTCGTTGCTTGTATTGTTATTCGAGGAAAATTAATTGATCTTGTGGCTATAAAAAAATAAAAATTCACTTATCCAGTTAAAACCTCAAACCACCTGTTTTTTTCCTCCTTTACACCTTTAATTCGGTTGTCAAATACGTGGCTAGTTCTTTTTGTGGATTTAAAAGATTACCCTTAATTTCAAACATATTAGATAGTTGTGCGAGCACTTTCTTCAGTTATTATATGCCTAATAAGAAAATAGGAAATTTTTGCTGTTGGGTTTTTATAAATTTTTAAAAATTGTAAATCAGAATTGCACGCATGCTATATCACATAATTAATTAACCTCGTGTTGATTCACATATCCTTATCAATTATTTATTTAATATTTTGTTGACAATATTAAGCTCATCGTCAATAGTCCATGCTCAACGGTATATCCTGCAATTAGATACAAGGCTAAAAATTATTTTATTGACGTTAAAAATTGAAGTTGATATTCCAGCAAAACTAGTAATTTTTTAAACGCTTCTCTATTTCATTGAAGAGGAGCATATTGTTGCCAACAAATTCTAAAAATAAATTGGTTTGAACATTAAAATAATTGGTTGAAGGCTTCTAAGCTCCAGGCCTTTGTATTCATATCATACTCCGACAGCTTTCACAAAGTTATTGGAAGTTGGACATGTTGAAAGAATTGAGTTATGTTATGTTACTTTTGCGATCAACCAAAGCCAACATGCCTAACAAAGACAACTTGGTGTTTACAAGATATTTGAAAGAACGAGGTGGCCGGCTTGGAACTTTATGTGGATATTGTTAGAACTAAAAATACTTTTAAGATGAAAACTATCATCTTTTATCTAAAATATATCGTGTAAAATCATCGAGAATAAAAACTAAATGCGAAAACGTACCTGAATCCATAAGAACGACTAAAATTCTTCAATCTAGTGGTTAGTAGTCTTCCAAATCAAGACGTAAGTCGTAATCACCTTCCTAACGATGGGATGTTAGAAAGAAAACTCTGCGTATGATTTGAGGACCATAACCATATTAATATGTGCACAAGTTTATGTGTTTCTAATTTAGCCCATCATTAAATTAGAAACTATATCCGGATATATATATATCTATATATAAAACACGGGTAAATTTCACAAATGGTCATATAATTATGAATATTTTTTACCAAAGTGATATAACTTTGTTTTCTCACACAAAAATCATATAACTATGATTTTTTTTAACAAAAGTCATTGTCACGACCCAAAATCCCACCACAGACGTCGTGATGGCACTTAGTCTCTAAGACTAAGTAAGCCGATTATAATTACAATTCAAGCCAAAAAAAATTAAAATAGATAATCGAAACCAACAGCGGAAACAAATATAAAAAAAAACCTCCCAAGACTGGTAATACTGAGTCACGAACTCTAACTGAATACATGAAATGATCTCAAGGATCGAATACTTAATATTATTTGATTAATAATTATCAGTACAATAAAATAGAAAGACTCCAAAGGACTGCGACGACCAAGCATCTCTACCTTGAATCCTTGCGATCACACTCTAACTCTGTCCGAGTCTGATATCTCCAATACCTGGCTCTGCACAAAAATGTGCAGAAGTGTAGTATGAGTATACCACAGTCGGTACCTAGTAAGTATCAAGACTAACCTCGGTGGAGTAGTGACGAGGTACAGTCAAGACTCTCACTGGTCTAATAATCTGTGCAATATAGTATACAAAAATAATAGGAAACAAATAACAATGATGACAACAATAATCAACCATTGATATACACGGCAGGACAACAAGAACACCATAAATATTGCTCAACAAATAATGAATACAAGTACAACCAATTAATCAAGTCCTTCAAATATAAATCTTTCGCCTATATGTTTTTCAAATAATAATCTTCAGGATATAATATTTTTTAATAAATATATTTCGAATATACTCCCTTCAAATAAATATTTTTCAAATATAATTCCTTCAAATAAATATATTTCAAATATATTTCTTTCAAATAAATTTCTTTCAAATATAATTCTTTCAAATAAATATCATTCGAATAAAAGTCACCCTGTGACAACTCATTTCAAAATCATAAAATACGGGTCTCAGGCCACTTTCATATTTTCACGGTACCTCGTGCCAATTTCTCTATCACAACTGCACGGACAACTCACGTGTCAATATCATCATCATTTACTCACGGCAGCTCGTGTCCACATTTCATATCACAACTGCACGGACAATTCATGCTCCAATATCATTATTATTTACTCACGGCACTTCGTGCCCACATTTCATATCACAACTGCATGGACAGTTCACGTGCCAATATCATCATTATTTACTCACGGCACCTCATGCCCATATTTTATTTCATAATCCACCTTGTAATAACCACAGTCTCCCAATTTCAAGATAGATCATACTATTACCAATTTACCAACAACAAACCAAATTGCACAAGGTATAAAAATAAACACAAGAAAAATTACAACATTACATGAAAATTACCAACGTAATAACCCTACATCATCACATATCATCCCTGACAATAGCCACCCTTATCTCTCCTATAGCCACCCTTATCACTCCTATAATAGCCTTCCTTATCCCTACGCCCTGACAATATCAATACCCACCCTTATCGCTCCTATAGCCACTCTTATCTCTCTTATAGACATACTTATCACTCCACCCAGACAATATCCCAACACACATAATAACAGTGAGATGCCATCCTTATACCCACATAACATTAACAGTGGAATGCCACCCTTATATCCTCAAATCAAATAACACAACAATTTACATGAGATTTTATCACGACAACATAATAAAATCAATTCGTATCACAATTTGCCTAATGGCCACAACCAATTCCAAAGATATAACAAAATTAATTAATTTCACAACAAATAGCCCAAGGCTCCATACAATGTATATAAAAACCTCAAAATATCAACAGAGATGGAAAATACTCAGTATAGGGCAACACCTTCATTAATCCAAATTCTTGATAATTATATTAACGCCTCAGTTTAAACTTATTTCGTCAATTATTTGCAGATGAAAAAATCCATAATAAAATTAAATTCCAAGAAATATCAAATTATCAAACTCACGGAATTCACATAAATATACAAGCAATAATCACATTAAATTGTCATATAAAAACAAATTCAACAAACGCGAATTGAGGCATGACAAATAGATGATTTAATAAATGCCAACGATTATCCAATTTACTACATAATATGCCTAAGACTTTAACGCAAAAATGCACATATAAGCCTGAGTACGTTCTCATCACCTCGCGTACACAGCTTTTCACATTTCACAAATGGCACATAAGATTCGATGCCTAAGTGGTAACTCCCCCACTCAAGGTTAGGCAAGATACTTACCTATTTTGAAATTATGCCGATATTTTAAAATTGCCTTCTTGCTTGAATTGACCTAAGGACAGATCAAATCTATCCAAATTAATTGTACCACTTCATTAAAATTCATCGGAAACAATTCTGGATAGTAATACGCCGACTTAAAAATTTATTCCAAAAAGTTAACAAAAGTCAACGCGAGGCCCTTCTCTCGAAACCCAACATAATTTTCATGAAATCCGAATACACATTCCGATACGAGTTCAACCATACCAATTTTATCAAATTCCGATAACAAATCGACCTCCAAATCTGAAATTTTTATTTTTGGAAGATTTTGCCAAAATCTTAATTTTTTCCATTAAAATCCGAATTAAACGATGAATATAATCATAGATTCATGAAATATAAATACTTTAGGATATAGAACACTTACCCCAATCCATATGGTGAAAATCGCCTCAACATCGCTTCAATCCGAGCTCCATAGCTCCAAATATGTTAAAAATAGATGAAACCTCGAAATATAGCTACTGCCAAGGTATTTACTCTTCGCGATCGTGAAGCACAACTTTTCTCAGCCCAAAATTTACCTTTCGCGATCGCGGAAAATACTTCGCGATCGCGAAGAACAAGTGCCCATCTCCTCCAGATAACCTCTAGTTTAATGGTCATAACTTTTTATACAAAACTTCAAATTGCAAATGGTGTAACTTTCTGAAAACTAGACACCAAGTTCTACAACTTTCATGTTTTGCTCATCTCCCAGTTCCTTATAGATTGCGAGATATAAGTTGCCAAAATTAGCCCTATGCAGCATATATTTCTTCTTAGCGATTTCCAAACTCTTCCCAGACAGCTTGTAGTATATTAACCATAACCTTTTTTACATAATTCCAAATACCAAATTGTTTGATTTTCGTAAAACTAGACACAAAGGTCTACAACTTTTATTTTTAGATCTTCTCCAAATTCCTTATAGATTGCGAGATATAAGCTTCCAAATTGGAGTGAGTGCAACAGGATTTTCCTCTATGCGATCGCAAAAAAGCTTTCGCGATCGCGATTCAGTGTCCAAACAGCAAAATTGCTCTTCGCGACCGCGGCCGTTTGTCCGCGATCGCGATGCATACATCTGTGGTCAAAAACCACCAAATCTATATTTGACACCGAAACCTATCAAATCAAGTCCGGTTGACCTCAAATTTTGCACACAAGTCATAAATGACATAACGGACCTATAAAAATTTTCAGAACTAGATTCTGACCCCAATATCAAAAGTTCAACTCCCCGATCAAACTTCCAACTTAAACTTTCTATTTTCGCCATTTCAAGTCTAATTTAACTACGGGCTTCCAAATAATTTTTCGGACACACTCCTAAGTCCAAAATCACTATACGAAACTATTAAAATAATCAAAACTCTATTACCGGGTCATTTACTCAAAAGTCCAACTCTGGTCAACTCTTTTCATTTAAGCTTAAAAAATATGAATTGTTAATTCAATTTAATCCCGAATCATCCGAAAACCAAACTCGACCACACACGCAAGTCATAATACACATCACAAAGTTGCTCGGGACCTTAAGTCGTTGAACGAGACGTTAATCCTTAAAACAACAATTTGGGTCATTACAGTCATATAACTTTATTATTTTCATATAAAAATCATAAAACTTTCACTAACTCACATAAAAATCATAGAGTTCGGAAAACAAAATTTTTCCGGTACTATTTTCTTACTTTACGTTTTTTTATTTTTTATTTTCATTCTAATTAATAATTACCCAATTAAAATAGGAAAAATATGAGTATATTTTTAGCCCTCCCAAAAATAATAGCCGATTAAATATTTTTTTATTTATGTGTGTATTATATACCTATAACATACACATTCTATATATATTTTGACTAGTAAATGCAATTAGTTTCGATCGGTCAGTTAATTTTATATTTTTTCCTTAATTTAGGAATGACCCAACCCAGCCTCACCCAATAACCATATATGCAAGTTAAAATAATACGAAAAGTTAATTCTTCCCCCATAAAAAACTTAGTTCGGAATGCATGGGATTCTAATACAAAAACAAAGAAATAAAACGTATAATTAGAGAGCACTTGAAATAAAAATGCTATCAATTTGAATAAAAAACTTGAAAAAAGAAGAAGATAGAAGTATCATGTTTTGAAGAATTTACTATTCACTTTTAGTATTATTTTAATTTATATATATGAGTATTGGGTCGGGTGGGCCAGGTCGAGTTGGGTCATCCCTATTTGAAGTGGATTATTATTTATTAGACTGAAAATAAAAAATAAAAACCACAAAATAAGAAAATACTACTGAAAAATTATACTTTTCGATCACTATGATTTTTGGGTGAGTTAGTAAAAGTTTTATGATTTTGTGTGAGAAAACATAGTTATATGACTTTGGGGGGAAAAAAATCATAGTTATATGATTTTTGTGTGAGAAAACAAAGTTATATGACTTTGGTGAAAAAAATCATAAATATATGATCATTTGTTAAATTTACCTTATAAAACACCATACTTTAGAAGACTGTCTTATAGACCCATTTAAATTAATCTTAATAGATCACTTTCAATTTGGGTCAACCTTTTAACAATATCAATCAACATATAATTATTTTTAATATAAAATATATGTGCACGTCCATACATTCTTATAGATATATCTTAATATTTATTCTTTCAAATGACAAATAGAACCAGTTGAAATGATCAATACTAACATGGGACAAGTATGAATTCGTTAATTTGAGGTTTGAAGCTGTTACTCCCTTTATTAAAAAATATAAGAGTTTTGGAATATGTTGACTTAAATTTGCTATGATTTATGCGACTATAAAAGTATGTCATTAAGAGCACACAAAAAAATTAAAATTATATTATTTTCAAATATTAAAAGGAAGTGTCTTTCTTAAACAGATTAGTAAAAAAATATTACCACATAAAACAGAAGGAATAATATTCTTAGAGGTTGATTCTCACGTTAATTAAAGTTTAGAATTACTATCATCTCATGACACTATTAAAAGAGTGTTTAATCCCACCCGAATAAGAGTAGATTCTTTAACCTTAGCCTAAAGAGTGGGTTCACTTAATTTTTTTCTGATGAGAAAGAAAGGTATTTATTATTGTGGTGCGAGGCGAATCCTAATAACATCTCGATTTTACTGTTCACTTGAACCTTTCTTATTTTCTCGTTGATTAACTATCGGAAGAACTTAGTACTAAAATTGATCGTTAGAACCTTTGCACGCATTTAAATTTAATTTGGATTACTCATATAAAATTTGGATTACATCCTAAATTCACAACATATTGTATACGTGTGAAACCGAGGCGTCCCGAACTTAGTACTAAACTTGATCGTTAGAACCTTTGTACGCATTTAAATTTCATTTGGATCACTCATATAAAATTTGGATTACATCCTAAATTCACAACATAATGTATACGTGTGAAACCGAGTCCGTGGGACGCCTCGGTTTCCGATGAAGTAAAAAGAGCAAGAAACGTAAAGGCAAGGGACCGAAATCGAGGCAAGAAGCCCCTTGGTCCGGGGTCCGGGCAGAACACCAGCCCTTGGAAGTATCGGGGCTATGACCCTGATGTCGCCCAAACTCACACCACTAATTGGGATTGTGAGGCGGTCGATACAATTATAAATACCCAACGCGAGTCAGGGTCGATTCCACAGAGAGCTTTATGTTGGATTAGGTATATACCTACTCTAAGTATATGACGTGCCCAAGATTGTACTTCCACATATTCGGTTGTTTCTTTTCTACTCCTAAATCTTATGCTAATGCTGTAATTGTAAATCTAAGAGACAATGTTTTTGGTATTGTTGTTTTTCAGGTTATAAAAGATCTAGGGTTGTAACTTCTACCTAGTTGGTTACCTAACGGATTAAGAGTTTTAGGGCATGTTTGGTTGGTCGGGATACAATATAGCAATCACACACGATTACTTACTCTATATCTCTCAGTAGTTTGAGTGATTTTGCCCAATTTGGCTTTCTCAAGTCCAAATGGGTATTTCACAAAACAAGTGATAGATGCTCAAGTCGGGTCTTACTATCCCTAGATTCGACCCTTTAATTGGAGCTATCAATTTCTTGAGTTCACCCCAAATTCTTGTTAGCCAAGTTTTTCTACACTTAGTCTCTCTTTCTCAAGTAGAGACTAAGTCAATTAAGCATGAATCAATGTTTGCAACCATCAATTCTCAAATTCAAGCAAGAACTAGGCTAAATATCATATACTCAATCATAAATAAGCCCTAAATCAATCACCCATTAAGTACCCATACTAGGGTTGAGTTACAACCCTAACTAAGGGTTTAGCTACTCATAGAAAATGAAGAAATTGAAGAAGAAACTATGATAAAACTCATAATAGATGATTAAGGGAAGAAAATCTAATGTTAAAATGATAAACTATTACATAGTTACCCAAAACAGTAAAGAAAAATGGCTATCTATTCTCAAGTGTTCTCTGCTTGACCTAAATTTGACAAAAATAACTATTTATACCCAGCTGAAATTATCGGACAAAATTGCCCTTGCGAAGATTCTACGGCCGCACAATTATGTGTGCGGTCTGCACTTTGACATTAGCTTGACAGGATGGACTTTTGCGGCCGCACAATTCTGGGTTGCGGCCGCACTTCTTTAAATTCCGCGGTCCGCACATTTCTGAGTGCGGCCGCACTCTCGAATTTTAGCTTTGACATGCAAGACTTCTGCGGACTGCACATTTTTGAGTGCGGCCGCACTTTTGATTCTGCGGCCGCACAATAATGGTGCGGTCCGCACTTCTTCATGACCCCAAAATCCATCTCTCTGAACCTCACTTTCTGCAGTCGCACAATAATTGTGCGGTCTGCACTTTGTATAGAAATTTTGTAAGAGGCTTCCTCATGTTCTGCGGCCGCACTCAATATTGTGCGGTCCGCATTTTGCCCTTTTAGCTTTATTTTGGTCCTTGTCTAAAATTACTCCTTCTTGAGTTGATTTTCATTTCTTTGACTCATGTTCCAACACTTCTGCAAGAAAGCACATTTCATCAGTTTTCAGGAATACCTTTAAGCAATTTTGAGCTAAAACGAAAGTAAAAGAGTGCAAATAATTAGTCAAAATCCCTACTTATCAGACTCCCAGGTCCGGTTCGAACCCCAAAAGCCTCGGAGAGCATTACCAGATAATCGAGCACGACTAACAAAAGGTTGTGATATCCGCGACCGGCCGAATATCACGGTGTGAATCTCGGCACATATCGGCAGAGGACCGGTGATTAGTTAAATGAAAGATTTTTACCTTTTATGGAATTGTACTTAGGGTAAAACTCTCCTTCTATCTAAAAGGGGGTCTGATTATTCGTTAACAACATTGTAACAAGGATACCAAGGGAATATACTCTTATTTTCTCTGTTATTCAAAGTTTTTATTCTTGTTCATCAGTGCTTCGTTATTGTGAGCCCAGGATCGAGGGCAGGCATCTCATTAAGGCTGTTACTAAGTTCAAGATCACCTTTCTCGATTGGTTTGATAATTTATCACGTCCTTTATCTGTTTCATCTAACGTAATTTATCGTTTGTATTGAATTAATCCACGTATCCTTAAAACCACTTACAAATTTAATTGTTATCTATTTTTTAGGGTAAACAGTTTGGCGTTCACAGTGGGGCTAAGGATAATAGTGTCAATTTGATACAAATTTCCATAACACACTCTATTTTGAGCTTTTAATTTCAGGTCAGATTAAAAATGTGTAACTCCGAATCTGCCCATTTGAACGTTGATGCTGAGTCCGACCACCATGGCGAAAACAACAGCGTGGTACCCAGCAACGGGGTGCCCCCTGCTGACCCCAACAGAGTCCCAGTCGCTGATCCAATTGATGCTAACATACACGTGGTTATTGAAGAAAACTTGCCTACTGACCCGAAAACAGCATTCGTGGGGGAGCCCAGTCGATAGCCCGGAGCACACATGACGGCGAAGGTGACGTGATCAACTTGCGCGTGATCTTCGAAATGTTATAGGCTCAACAGGAAGAGATAGCCCAGTTGCAGAACCAAAGCCGAGCCCCCAACAGAGTTGAGCCCGAATCGTCCTAGGAAATTGCCCGTAGGAATGAACCGGCCACAGAAAGGCTGTGTGAAGCAGAACCTGGGACCAACCCCGAGATAATAAAGATGCTTGAGGAACTGACAAAATAGGTGGAATTGGGAGAAAAGAAAATTGAAGCCAACGACAAAAAAGTGGAGACCTATAACTCCAGGGTCGACAAAATCCCGGGATCACCACCGATACTGAAGCGCCTGGATTCCAAAAACTTTGTCCAAAAGCCTTTCCCTCCGAGCGCAGCTCCGAAGCCGATCCCAAAGAAGTTCCGTATGCCAGAAATTCCAAAGTATAATGGGATAATCGAACCCAATGAACATGTGACCTCTTTTACGTGCGCCATCAAAGTAAATGACTTGGAAGATGATGAAATCAAATCCGTTCCGTTGAAAAGGTTTGGAGAGACCTTGTTAAAAGGAGCTATGATATGGTATCACAACTTACTCCCTAATTCTATTGACTCGTTTTCTATGCTTGCAGATGCCTTTGTAAAAGCGCACGCCAGGGCCATCAAGGTTGAAACCGGTAAATCGGACCTTTTCAAGGTAAAACAAAGACATAACGAGATGCTCAGGGAATTCGTATCGAGGTTTCAAATGGAACGGATGGACCAGTCTCCGGTCGCAGATGATTGGACTGTTCAGGCCTTCACCCAAGGACTCAATCCCCGAAGCTCATTGACTTCACAGCAATTGAATAAAAATCTGATAGAATACCTGGTAGTAACTTGGGTTGACATCCATAACCGATACGAATCAAAAATCATGGTCGAAGACAATCAGCTCGGGGCCCCTTCCGGGTCTGTTTACCCCGTTAGAACTGGTGTTAGATCCAAAAGAGACATTGATCGTGATCCAAGATCGAATAGAGACCGGTATCAACCATACAATGGAGATCAAAGAAGTAATGGGTCCGGACACAACACTGTGAGAAGTGAAAAAAGGAGCGACCGAGGTCAGAATAACCGGGGACTCATGGGCAAAGTCGGTTTTGACAGACCCATCGGGTCTAAGGAAACGCCAAGGTTATCGGAGTACAACTTTAACGTTGACACTGCCGCAATCGTATCAGCCATCGGACGCATCAAAGATACTAAGTGGCCTCGACCATTGCAATCTGATCCTTCCCAAAGGGACCCCAACCTAATGTGTAAATATCATGGCACTCACGGCCCTTGAACTGAAGATTGCCGACAACTGAGAGAGGAAGTAGCCCGGTTATTTAACGACGGACACCTCCAAGAGTTTCTGAGTGATCGAGCCAAAACTCACTTCAGGAATAGGGACTCCAACAAGCAGATCGAGCAAGAGGAACCTCAGCACGTCATCAACATGATCATGGGTGGGGTCGACGTCCCCCGGGGGCCGATGTTAAAGCGCACTAAGGTGTCCATTACAAGAGAAAAGTGGACTCGAGATTATGTACTGGAGGGAACCATATCTTTCAACGATAAGGATCCTGAAGGCATCGTGCAACCACACAACGATGCACTAGTAATATCTGTACTCATGAACAAATTTTGAGTTAAGCGTGTGCTAATTGATCCAGGTAGCTCGGCCAATATCATCAGATCGAGGGTCGTGGAACAACTAGTCTACAAGACCAAATTGTGCCTACAGTCCGAGTTTTAAACGGGTTTAACATGGCATGTGAGACCATTAAAGGGGAGATAACCCTGCCGGTAAACACAACCGGAACCGTTAAGAAAAATAAGTTCTATGTCATCGAAGGAGATATGGTATACAATGCTCTGTTCGGGAGGCCATGAATTCACAACATGAGGGCAGTACCTTCGACATTACACCAAGCGTTGAAATTCCCCACTCTAGGGGGAGTTAAAACAGTTTACGGGGAGCAACCGGCCGCAAAATAAATGTTTGCGGTCGATGAGGTGGCCCCAATATCCGCACTCTTGATATCAAATAACCCGAGTTCGGTCACCAAGGAAGAAACCAAATAGCAATCACCGACATCAGCCCCGACCGAACCAGAAAAGTAGGGGACATGCGAGGATGACGACTACAGAGTTCCCAGATCGTTCATATCCCCTGACGATTCCGATGCCATCAAGTCAACGGTCGAGGAGCTGGAGCAAGTCATATTGATCGAGCACCTACCATATCGGAAGGTATACCTGGGCACGGGATTAAGTCCCGAGCTCAGGAAAAAACTCATTGAATTCCTTATGGCTAACATAGATTGTTTCACTTGGTCTCATCTTGATATGATAGGGATTTCGCCGGAAATAACTACTCACAAACTGAGCTTGGATCCGACGTTTCATCCGGTTAAATAGAAGAGGAGGCCTCAGTCTGAAGTCAAGCATGAATTCATTAAAGAAGAGGTATCTAAACTCCTTAAAATAGGTTTCATTCGGGAAGTTAAGTACCCAGACTGGTTAGCAAACATAGTAGTGGTCCCTAAAAAGGGAAATATATTAAGAATGTGTGTAGACTACAAAGACCTGAACAAGGCATGCCCCAAGGACTCTTTTCCTCTGTCCAACATCGATTGCATGATCGATGCGAAGGCCAACCACGAGATCCTTAGCTTTCTCGATGCCTATTCCGGGTACAACCAAATTCGGATGAACCCGGGCGATCAGGAAAAAACTTCCTTCATCACTAAATACGACACCTATTGTTATAATGTAATGCCGTTCGGATTAAAGAATGTTGATTCCACTTACCAATGCTTAATAAATCGGATGTTCGAAGAACAAATAGGAAAATCGATGGAGGTTTACATTTACGACATGTTAGTAAAGTCTCTGCGAGCAGAGGACCATTTGCGACATTTGTAGAAAACCTTCAACATACTAAAGAAATAGAATATGAAGCTGAACCCGAGAAATGCACATTCAGGTCGGATTTGGAAAGTTCCTCAGATTTATGGTGTCTAACCGGGGAATCGAGATCAATCCCGACAAGATCAAGTCCGTAGAAGACATCACCATCGTGGACAATGTCAAAGCCATTCAAAGGCTAATCGGGCGCATAGCCGCCTTGGTCTGGTTCATTTCAAGGTCTTCCAATAAGATCCACCAGTTCTTCTCGTTATTAAAGAAGAAGAATAACTTCTCATGGACCCCGGAGTGCCAACAAGATTTGGAATAACTCAAGCGGTACCATTCGAGCCCGCCTTTGCTTCATACTCCGAAAACAGGCGAGCAGTTGTACTTATACTTAGCGGTATCCGAGATAGCGGTAAGTGGAGTCCTAGTCTGGGAAGAGGAAGGTACGCAATTTCCTATCTATTATGTTAGCAGGACTCTAGGCGAGGTCGAAGCTAGGTATCCTCACCTGGAGAAATTGGCGCTCGCTTTTGCTAATCGCCTCCAGATGTTAAAGTTGTATTTTCAATGCCATCCCATATATGTCATAACTACTTACCGGTTAAGAAACATAATGCATAAACTCGAGCTTTCTGGACGATTCTCCAAATGGGCCATAAAAATTAGCGGGTACGATATCGAATATCGACCTCGAACCGCAATCAAATCCCAAATTTTGGCAGACTTCATGGATGACTTTACGCCGGCCCTAATACCCGAAGTCGAAAGGGAATTGTTGTTGAACTCGGGAACTTCCTCGGGGATCTGGACCCTCTTTACGGACGGTGCCTCGAACGCAAAAGGGTCCGGGCTTCGCATCGTGTTGAAGCCACCCACGGGTAACGTAGTCAGGGGCGGCTTAACAGATCTCGTGGCCTAAGGCGAAACCATATTCAGAGACCCTTAAATTTATTTTATAAAATATTTACACTAACAACAAAATTTGCTTTTTAAATAACAAATAAATCGTTTAAGACAAAAAAATAAATTTCAAAAAATAATTAGGAAAAACAGCACAAAAAATAAAGTGGTGGACTATCGAATATTAAGGTCCAGAACTCAAAGTGAAAATTTTGATTCGGCTATCATCACAAACAAGAAAAACATAAAATAAACGTACATAACGTAATAACTTAAGTTTTGAGTATTGATTGTGTAAATAATATTTACTCCGTCTGATCAATTTAAACGGTGATTGTAGTTCATTCTATTAAATATCACTTATTGGTGAATATCTAAAATAAATTATAAATAACCAAATATAATATGTCGAATTACACTAAAAGAAAATCGGTGCATGAATGCTTTTGTGTTCATGCAATTTCAGAGTATATTATAAAAGAAATTTATTATGTTGTCGATATATATAATTTAATTCCTATATATAAAAGATAAAATTAAAACTGAAGAGTGAAGCAAATATACTAATTAATGAGGAAATAAAATAATCATAATTTATAAATTTATTGTATAAAATAACCTCAATCAAGTAAGACAAAATATACTGTAACACTTTTCTTTATTCTAATTATTTATATAAAATTATATAGTATATAATAGTAACAATAATAATAATAATTTAAAATAAATTTGGGGGCCTTCAAAATTTAGGGGCCTAAGAAAATGGCCTCACAGCCCAAAGCCTTACTGCCGCCCCTGAACGTAGTTAGACAATCTATTAGAATTGTGAAATTGACTAACAATGAGGCCGAGTATGAGACCATGACTGCAGGTCTCAAATTGGCTAAAAGCTTGGGGGCCGAAGTGATCGAAGCTAAATGCGATTCCCTCCTTGTAGTGAATCAAGTCAATGGGACGTTCGAAGAAAAAGAGGAACAAATACGAAGATACCTAGATAAACTATCGGTAACGCTACATCGATTCAAGGAATAGACCTTGCAACATGTACCCCGAGATCAAAACAGCGAAGCTGATGCTCTAGCTAACTTGGGGTCGTCCATTGATGACGATGAGTTCAACTTACGAACGGTCGTACAACTCACAAAATCGGTAGTGGAAGAAGGCCACGCCGACATAAACTCGACAAGCTTAACCTGGGACTAGAGAAATAAGTATATAGATTACTTGAAGACCGAGAAGCTACCCTCGGATCCTAAAGAATCAAGGGCTCTGCGCAGGAAGGCGACCAGGTTCAGCCTGTCCGAAGATAACACCCTATTCAGAAGAATATTTGATGGCCCACTCGCCATATGTCAGGGGCAAAGAGACACCGAATACATTTTGAGGAAAGTTCACGAAGGCACCTGTGGAAACCACTTAGGGGCTGAATCGTTGGTTCGTAAAATAATCAGAGCCGGCTATTACTGGATCGATATGGAGAAAGATGCTAAGGAGTTTGTATGGAGATGCGACGACTATCAGAGGCACACACCAATGATCCACCAGCCTGAGGAGATGTTGCATTCGATCTTGTCACCTTGGCCATTCATAAAATAGGGAATGAACATCGTCGCCCCCTGCCATGGGTACCCGGTAAAGCTCAATTTATATTTTTTATGACTGACTATTTTTCTAAATCGGTTGAAGTTCAGGCATTTGAGAAAGTCAGGGAGAAGGAAGTTATTGCATTTATTTGGGACTACATAATATGTTGATTCGGAATGCCGGCCGAAATCGTATGTGACAACAGGAAGCAGTTCATCAGCAATAAGGTGAGCAAATTTTTCGAGGATCATAAGATAAAAAGGATCCTATCGATACCCTATCACCCTAGTGGGAACGGGCAGGCAGAGTCTACAAACAAGACATACTCTAAAACCTTAAAAAAAGTGAGACCGACGCCAAAGGAAAATGAAGAAAATTTTGCTCGAAGTCCTGTGGGTATACAGTACGACCTAAAAATCTAGTACCGGGGCCACCCCATTCTCGTTGGTCTACGACATCGAAGCGCTAATACCAGTCGAGGTAGGAAAATTGAGCTTCATGTTCCGATATGCGATCAAAGAGTCAACTAGTGAGGCCATGAGCATGGGCCTGGAACTATTGGATGAGAGGCGCGAGGCCGCCCTCGTCCGATTGGCCACCCAAAAATAATGGATCGAAAAGTACTACAACTGGAGAGCCAACCTCCGACATTGAATCGGGGACTTGGTGTTAAGAATGGTGACATTGAACACCCGTAACCCTAATAAAGGGAAGCTAGGACCGAATTGGGAAGGTTTATATCGCTTATCGAGATTACCGGTAAAGGTTCATACAAACTCGAAGCAGGGAACGGTGAACAACTACCAAACAGTTTGAACATAAACCACTTAAAACGATACTACTGCTGAGGTACGACCCCATTCATTCTTTTCTTTACTTATATTGTGAATTGGACTGATACTTGCAGGCAACAGCCAAAGAATGATGCAGTTGTTAGGCCTCAAAAAATGCGGTGCACTCTTTCTTCCTTGAACCGGTTTTGTCCCAGATGGGTTTTCCGGCAAGGTTTTTAACGAGGCGACAATGGATCATGCTAACTTAGAATCAAAGACCGGTTATGAACCATAATCTATAGTCGCATCAACAATATCCGAGCCCTCTCGATGGTCGAACTTGAATACTGGGGGTCATCACCCTCGGGTAATAATTCTAGTATGGAATACAAACATTGTGCTTGAACAGTCTGGGCCCGGTGGATTGGATTTATTATAAGGGCCCAACGGTGAAAGTGAATCGTGCCCACGTAGACCACCTAAGCCATAACACGAAGCCGGTACATACTTACAATCTTGTATATTGCGCACCAAATGAAAGAACGTTTCTACCTTGCAGACACATATTTTGCCCCTTAAGACTATTATATTTTTCCTTAAGGATATCGAGCCCAATGGCTGCCTCTATCCGGATCCAAGATATCACCCCCACTCGGGGACTGTCATCCAAGACAAGTTTGGACGGCTCGGGTATCTAAGCCCGAAGGTACAAGCCTATTAGGCAGTACCTGAACTCAAAAGGCTATGGCCACCCTAGAAATGGCTCGGAGACGTCCGAAGCCCGTAATCAAAATATAAAGGCCTTCAAAAATTACAAACCAGTTCAAAGGCTACCCTCGGCAAATCTATAATCTAAAAACATCTAAACAAGCACTTTGAGGAAAGGTTTCGGTCATACTGAGCCCCCCACAAGATTCAAACAAAATTTATATCGAGAACGAGTCTTGTTCGAACCTCCGAACAAGACCTTATTTATACGTTTTATTCCATGCTAAGGCATTTGAAAATTTTGCAATCAGAAAGGGGAAGCCAAAAGAAGCGAACTCAAAAATTACCAAAGGGAAAAAAGCCTTATATACATTGCAATAAAAGTCTTTTACAAAGGCCAATGATAACGGCCTCAACAACAACAACAACAACCCAGTATAGTCCCACTAGTGGGGTCTGGAGAGGGTAGTGTGTACGCAGACCTTACCCCTACCTTGGGGTAGAGAGGCTGTTTCCAAATGACCCTCGACATCCTTCCCTCCAAGAACTCCCCACCTTGCTCTTGGGGTAACTCGAACTCACAACCTCTTAATTGGAAGTGGAGGGTGCTTACCATCAGAGCAACCTACCTTGTCTCAACAAAATGAACAAAATACAAAATACAAAAACAAAGAAAATTCCCTAAGGCACCTAGCCCTGACCTTCACCAGAACCCGCCTTGTCACCGGAGACGTCGGGGTCTTCTCCATCCTCGGGTTCGTCAGAGCCCTCAGAGCCTTCCTCACCTTAGGGTTCAGCCAGCTTCTTTGCCTCGGCCTCGAGCCTTTTGCAATCTTTGATCTCGACCGACAGGTCGAAATCCCGGGCATGGACCTCCTCGAGAGCCTCCCTTCGGGATAACCACTTTACGCACTCGACAGTAACTTTCAGGCGGTCCTGGGCTGCCTCAGCATCAGCCCTGTACTGGGCCACCATCTCTGCAGCATTGGCCCTGGTCATTTCCGCCAAAGACTTCATTGTTTCGAGCTCTTTGCCGAGGGCATCCTGTTCAGCAATGGCCGAGCCTAGTTGAGACTGGAGATCTTCTATTTGTTGCGCCCGTGCTTTGGCCTTCTCTCTCGCCACTCAGAGTTAGACCTCCACCGATGCCAGCTGCTCCCGGGCAATCTCCTTCTCCAAAGCCAATCGGTCCATTTTTCCTTTCCACCCTTCGGCCATATCCTTGACCTCTTCCGTCACGGCCTTTTGTTGGTCGATCCTCTCAACCTTCTATTGGACCTGCGGGGTTTGTCTATTAGTCGCTATGTATAACTCATCACCACTATCTTCAAAAATCTTTACCTATTCCACCAGGTCGACATGCTCTTTCTGAGCCGTATCCAACTCAGCCCGAAGACTCTTGGCTTCTTCTTCACGTTGCTCGCTAAGAAGCTTATACATGTACCTCTTCTCAGCAAGCTCCTTGACCTCAGCCTAGAGCTGGTTAACCTCAGCCCAGTATCGAAGGAAACTTTCATGATGAAGTATCGAGGCCTGCAAAAATATAAAGGAAAAAAGAAAAAGGCATGAGAGATATCAAAAACTAAATCCAAAGATGAAAGAGTGTAATGACGCCTTACCCGGTTCAGCGCCTACTGTGCTTCGTTAAACAAGCATGGCGTATCCACCTCATTCATTTTCGCCTGGTCTTCTTTAGTTACCAGGCACCAGAGGTAGCTAGCTACTCCAATGGGGGCGGAAAGAACCCGAGAATCCTCCGGGACAATGATGATTATCGAACTCTTTCGGCCGGGATCTATTCTCGAGACGGGGAATCGGTTGATTAATTTTGGGCTCAACTTCAGCCCACTGACCTCCGAAGATGGGTCTTTCCTCGACACCTCCAAATCACCCAACCCGGAGAAGTCTTCCAGGGCGGTTGAGTCCACACCGTCAAAAAAAGAACATGAGCCCCTTCGTTGGATCAATCCTTTGTCGTTCGAGCCTCTTCGAGCATAGACTCGGTATAAGAAGGCGATCCTGAAATGTCTATTACACCGGGTGTCTCCTTCGGGGCATGGCCGATATCCCGGGAAATTTTGGCTCCAGTCTCCTCATTGACTTCCCTAATCTGAGGGAGATCAGCCTCATGAATATCCCGTTAAACAACCACCCGCTCTTCGGGGGAGATCGGTCTATGGGACATGAGAATATCATCCTACTCGGTCTCATCCCTAAGCCGATAAAGCAAGTTCAAGTCGGGTGCTCGAGAGCCAGAACTCTCCTTTGGCTTGCGGGCTAATCTTCTCCTTGGTTTCTTCTTCTCCGAGCTCGAGGAACTTAGAACTTTCTTTTTTTCTTCTCTCCTTCTGCAGACCCCGGCTTTCCCGAGGCTGAGGGATCAAAGGATAAGTCCTCATCCCCTACTGAAGGCCTAAGCTCAATGGTCTTAGGCAAGGCTGCAAAAATAACAGAAAGGAAATGATAATGTGATGCTAAAAGGGGACCCTAATGTTACTTATTCGAGAAAGAGATCTTACCGTGAGAACGAGCCTCCCAGAGGCCCTTCGATAGCTCGTGCCATGAACGCTCAGAATAAGGCATCTGCGAGCAAATGCCCTCGATTCACTCCTTGAGCCGAGGAATGGCATTTGGGACTCGAGCAAGGGTTGCACCATAACAAATACTGATGAGAAAAAGGGAGATAAAACATAAAATCGACATTTAAAAGAAAGTTATTCTTACGTGATACTTTCCACTTCTCGGGGAATGGCCTAAACTCGACACGGATCAAGTCTGCGGTCCTCACCGGACGAAGCGTCCCTGCCAGCCCCTATCTCGGTCCTCGTCGATGCTTGAAAATGGGGCTTTGCTGGCCCGGCGTACGAGCTTTATCAGCTCCCCCCCAGAAGATTCAGGGACTGTACAGGCAGAGTAGATGATCGATGGTGAATAAGCAGGAGTCAATTTTGTTCACAAAGAATCGGAAGAGGATTACGATCCTCCACAACGATGGGTGGATCTAACCGAGGCACACTTCATACCTCTTATAGAAGTCCAGAATAACCTAGTCCACGGGGCCCAGTGTGAAGGGTAAGTGTAAACACTCAGATACCCCTCCATATGGGCAGTAATGTCGTCATCGGGCCCGGTGATTACTATGTCCTTATCCGCCCAGCCGCAGTCTTTACGAACCGCAGGAAGGATGGCCTCGGTGATGGAGGAAATGTACCTAGATACCGCCTCACATCGACCTTGCGTTGATGAAGGTTTTTTGACCTTAAAGTCATCCGCAACCGAACACCCCCCGGGGATGAATATTTTCAAGAGAGGCTTGGCTGCCGGTTCATCAGTAGCCATGCCCAGAGCTGACCTCTCAAGGTCAACCACATAGGGAGCGGTCTCCTTGACTTCAGTGGTCGGCCGTGAAGAAGAAGTAGCAACCTTTTGGGGAACAATCATAGAAGTTTTCTCCATTGTTATCTAGAAAAAATTTAGAAGAAGTGAGAAGGAAGATTGGGAGATGAAGGGTAAAAAGCTTGCCGAGAAAATCAAATGCGTTGGTTTGGGTAAAAGATAAATGAAAACTTGTGATTTGCTGAAAACTCTTGAATAACGAAGGTAAAAATATTGGGGTGTGAAGAAACGCAGTAATATCCTGAAGGTACGAAGGTAGAAGCTTGGTCAAAAGTAAAAAATGAACGAAGGAGGGGAGTATTTATAGAGGCTTCGCGCCGTTTTGTGTCCAGGGATGGTCTGCCGATGGCCGACACGCATTTGAGGTCATTATTACGCGACTAAAGGGACGTTTCGTATTTTTTGTCGTTTTTGTCACAACGTATTGAAGAAGGAATCGAGGTGCTCGTGTCGTTTCTCGTCGTTTCCGTAAACTCACTCTCCGAGAAATAAGGGGACTATCTGTATACGTGTAAAACAGAGTCCGTGGGACGCCTCGGTTTCCGATGAAATGAATGGAGCAAGAAACATAAAGGCAAGGGACCGAAATCGAGGCAAGAAGTTCCTTGGTCCGGGATCCGGGCAGAACACCCGCCCTCGGAAGTATCGGGGCCATGATCCCCAGGTCCGGTTCGAACTCCAAAAGCCTCGGAGAGCATTACTAGACAATCGAGTACGATCAACAAAAGGCCGTGATATCCGTGACCGGCGGCAGTGAACCGGTGATTAGTTAAATGAAAGATTTTTACCTTTTATTGAATTGTACTTAGGGTAAAACTCCCTTACTATATAAAGGGGGGTCTGATTATTCGCTAACAACATTGTAACACGGATATCAAGGTAATATACTCTTATTTTCTCTGTTATTCAAAGTTCTTATTCTTGTTCATTAGTACTTCGTTATTGTGAGACCGGAATCGAGGGCAGACATCTCATTAAGGCTGTTACTAAGTCCAGGATCACCTTTCTTGATCAGTTTGATAATTTATCACGTCCTTTATCTGTTTAATCTAACACAATTATCGTTTGTATTGAATTAATGCACGTATCTTTAAAACCACTTACAAATTTAATTATTATCCGTTTTTTAGGGTAAACACATACGGATTCAAATAAATATTATTATATAATATAATTGGAATACTTATTTAATTCCAATTATGTCGCTCAAGTGAAAGTCCAACTTTATTTTATCAACCATTTACTTAGGATATTATATAAAATAGTTTGCTCATCAACCGGAGAAATGTGCCTTCATGGCCATTTATAGTGTTGAAATTAAGAAAGTGTCATTTTTAGATCTCTTATGTGTAAAAGATAAATCTCTCATATATATAAAAAAAAGAAATAGGGTCATAAAACTAAAACAAGTTTGTAAAGATCCATAAAACCATTTTAGCGTCATCTTATCCTAAATGCCCAAACTTATGCCACAATATCATGTGAAGTTGCAAATCAAGTCAAGCAAGGATTGCCATGTCACCTCAAAGGCTATTCAAAATATATATGCCAAGTATATATATATATATATATCCAAGTATATATATATATATATATATATAGTGGCGGAGCCTGAATTTTCATTAAGGGGTGTCAAAATATATAAAAGTAAACATACTAGAAAATTAAGGGAGTCAATACATAATATATATACATATAAATTATTATTTCGGCCATTCAAATGTTATTTTGTCATAGACTTGATGTAATTAATTAGTATGGCAATTTAAGTAAACAAAACAAAGTAAATGATAAATTAATTCTTATTCAAGACAACATTTCATAAGTATGACCAAAAAGATGAGAAATGTGAAGGCACAACTTTGTCTTGATCTAGAGCTACATCAGGATTGAATCGTAATCGTAATGAGGGCCAAAATTAATTAGAACAAGTAGTAAAAACAGTTTTCAGGAACAAGAATTTCTTCTAGTATTTCTTTACAAGTTTCTAAGCATTCAGGTTCAAATCATGATTCAAGATATTCACGTATTCCTTTTGTGACCTTTGATCGAGAGTTATTGTTTGTGATACTCATAAAAATGTTAGCAATGATTGCACTTCAAGAAATACTTCATAATCAATTTTCTGAACCCTTAGATTAAAGTCTAAAATATGAGATTGGGACAAGAGGAGTATTTAGAATCTCATTAATATTCATGGATTAAAAAGTAGAAAGTACGAGTATAAGGTACTCCCTCCGTTCACTTTTACTTGGCACGATTTGATTTTTCACGCCCCTTACGAAATAATAAATGAAGTACATAATTTATCATGATATCTATATTAATTAATGCATATTTTATTGGATTTGAGAAAATGATTTGAAATGAGTAATAAATACTGTGGGTATAACAGGGAAAAAAATTTGCCTTCTCTTGATATGCGTAAAGTGACTAGTAAAAATAAAAATTTATTTTTAATATACATGCCAACTAAAAGTGAACGGATGGAATATTACTTTATCCGTAAAAGTAGCAATAGAAAAACCTTAATTAACGAAAACAAAAAGAAAATAATTTGAATGCTGATCCAGAAAACGAACAAATCCGGGAGTCTTAAATATGCAGGCTCTAAGCTGTCAATGAGTCTGTAGAAAACCAGAAATAATAGTATTTTTTTATTTAAAAAAAATTGGAGGTCATCTTCTCTGTTAATGACCATTAATGAGAGCTTCATTTCCGAGAAAATACAGTGACCAAACACATATGGTATAGAAGTGCTGTCCCTTAGTTTACATCCCCTCCCCCTCATATATGGTCAGTGTTTGCTTTTGATGCTTTCTTGTATGGGCTAAAAGCCCAATAAGCTCTGTCGCTCTTAAATTCCAAATTTATATATGCATTTGACTGCAGACATTATATGGACCCAATTCGTGCTACACTGTTTCAAAGAGTGATAGTCAATTCCATTTGTATTTATTTATTTGAAATCCAATATTCTTCGCTCTTCTTCTTCTTCTCTCACCAAAACCATACATACATTCACTCAAAGCGAACTCAAGATTCTTAGAGGATGTGTTCACCACTAATTTGATAGTATAATAAAAAAATATAATAGATGAGCTTAACATGGATCGATCCCTGGTCCCTAAAGGAAAATTTCTAGCTAC
Source organism: Nicotiana tomentosiformis (assembly GCF_000390325.3). Classification (NCBI taxonomy): domain Eukaryota; kingdom Viridiplantae; phylum Streptophyta; class Magnoliopsida; order Solanales; family Solanaceae; genus Nicotiana; species Nicotiana tomentosiformis. The sequence continues at coordinate 61,764,329 of NC_090818.1, forward strand.
TCAGCCAATGAACCAACACAAAAAATCTAACCATGGGTTCACAAAGTTAGTATTTAGACAAATTATTATACACATAATATATATACAATTTTTGTCGAAGACCACGGGTTCACGTGAACCCTTTGGTACACTGTAAATCCGCCCCAGCATTCACTCACACACACATGCAGGCGCATACACAAACTTAGGGGTCGTTTGGTTGGGAAACAAGTTATCTCATGATTAATTATCCCGGGATTAGTTATCCCACCCTCCCATGGGGATAAAAAATACTACAATCCCGGGATAACTAATCCCGGGATTAGTTATACCACTATTTTATCCCAACCAAACATGGGATAAACTCATCTTAAATTTAATCCCGAAATTAATTATCCCATATCCCTCGTACCAAACGAGCCCTTAGGGTTATAATTAAGGATTTTCATCCTAAAAGGATTTAGTCTTAACTAGAATTATCGAGTACATGTAAAGACTCTTTTATAATCAAGGACCGAAACGTATATTTTTTTTTGAAATAGCTATTACATCCAATGTATTACTGCATTATTACTTACCAAATGCTTCTTTCTATTTCTAGAATTCTTTTGGTTTGGAGATGGGATAGAAGGGAAGTGGGAGGGGAAAGTAGAAGAAAGAAGACTTTGATGGGATTAGAATACTGCATCTAAATGTTGCAACCATGCATCATGTGAATGTAAACCTGTAAATTAATGACTTCGTAGCATTGTTTAAGGAGGGGAAAGTAGAAGAAAGAAGACTTTAACGTTTCAAAATAATAAAAAAGTCATTTATTCTTCTTTTTCAAATTTGTTTGTTCCTATTGGTGAAATATTGATTAAGATATTTAATGTAGTTATAAAAAACAGTTTAAACAAACACTTTTATGATTAAAGCTATTAAATATTTTTTTAAAAGACAGATCATAAACAATGGAATCTCGATAACATTTCCAGGAAGATAAAGAGTAAAGAAAGACATTAATAACTAGTTCTTGGAATTTTCAAGGAAAGAGACGTGAGATGTATGAACTGGCAAATAGTGTGTGTGTCTTTTCTCTCTCAAGTGTGAACTTATCTATGAGATTTGCATTGAATGCTAATTAGTATTCGCAATCAAGGAATCAACCAATAACTTGTGATGGGATTTCTTAATTTCTAGCTTTTTTTTGTGTGTGTGGAGGGAATGGGATAAAGCGGACAGCTAAAAATTGGATGAGTTTAACTTCTATATTATAATTTTTTATATAATCAGGTCACTCAGAAATTGTTATAACTAATTATTTAAAATAAGTGAAACTTTTAATTTTAAAAATAAAATAAGTATATATATATATGCCATTGATAATAGCGCAAAAAGGACATATTTTCACACCTCGTCGCTCAAAAAATATTTATGATATAAGTTTCCAATCCAGGACAAACTGTTACAGTTTGCGGCCATATATTTCAAGGAATATGGTATTTAGTTGAGATTGTGCATTCTTTTCAAATTGTATTCAGTTTTGTCCTAACCCATTAAGGCAGGAAAAGAGAGGCCCATTAGAATCATAGTGTGAAATCAATCATAATTGCGTTACATTAATTAATTGGAAAAATGACATTGTATAGTCGTTATAAAAATAATACTCGAAAAATATATAAAATTTATATATTTTTTTGTATATATATACATTCGGTATGTTATATACAAAAATTATATAAATTTTATATATTTTTCGACTACCAAATATAAATAGTTTCTGCTGCTGGCTAAAAGTGATAATACCCCAAATTAATTTGTAGACATCAAGCTCTTAGAAAGCCTAATACAACCGGCCTCTTACGTAGCTTTTGTTATTGCGTTAACCATTGAAATTGAGATTTTTCTCCTAAATGACAAAGGCAATTGCTTGTTTCCTTGGCAAGATTTTATACTACGAAAACAAAGATTTCTCAATTGTCACTGAGTATTTATGACGGATAAGCCCGTCACAATACGGAAGAAACTGAGGTTATAACAATTTTATTCTCCTGTCACAAATTTTGTTTTGTCGCTCGAAACTGTTACGGATTTTTCTGTCACAAATATTGTTTTTATTATTTTTCTGATACTTAATAGTATGTTACGTATTAGTTTTAGAAATGAAGGGGCTATTATGAGTTTTACTTCATAAGGTACAGAATGTCTTTTCTTGCGTCTATTCTTTACACATATTTATCCACTTAATTTGAATTTTTATTGGGGAAAAAATTATGAGAACAGATAATCCTTATAGTGGATGTTTAACTGGCTACTTCTTGGACAAGAGTTGATACAAGGTCCACCAACTACAATCTTAATGTTGCAAATCAATACTTAAACATCTCCTTGGGCGAAATGAGAGTTTCTTCCCTTCTTTCCCCAACAGAAGAATTCCCAATTGATTTTTCTTGTTAAAAATTAAGGGACTCTAATTTGTCAAATCTTTAAGATGGGATTTGTTATTCAATAATTAAGGTGATCTGATAACAACTCAATTTGTGAATTAGTATTGAGTTGATACAGTGGGGGAATTAGTTAGTATTTGAGCTCTTCTTGGTAAATGATTCTACTAAAATATATCTGGATCTCCCTGTATTGCGTAAATTAATTTTACTAGACTCCCACTTGTATTACATAAATCGTGTCACGATATTACTTTGAGAGTGGTACCTTTATCTCATTCATGTAATCGTCGAAACCTTAACCTCGTTTGCTCATCATGTATTCTCAGTGGTGGTGGAGATATCCTACGGTAAGAAATGTTATTCAGCACCACTTTTGAAAAAAATATCTTTTATATATATCTTTTTAAAAAATTATATGTATATATGAAAAATAAGGAGACATCACTTGAAAATACTTGCGTGAATTCCTCGAGGGACAAAGACATGTCATTATAAAGAAGCACTGATTCTCATAATAGTTGTGGGGGCTTGCTATTTGCTACTCAATCTTGGCATATGTCTATTTTGGCACAAATGGACTAAAACCTTTTAACAATGATCATAGAAGGAAAGATTTTAAGGGTGAGTATCTTGAACTATGTGTTGCTCTTTCATTTTGATCTTAAACTTCAATTAAATTGTTTCAAATTCAATTTCTGAAACCTGCAAAAACGACAGTACCATATATACCAATTGCTCTTATGTTGTGTCATAACAAATTAAGTTGTTTTCCCCCTTCTGTTCGTGTTATTATTTTCATTAGATTTCAGAACTATCAGTTAAGACATAATTAAATAAATAAATGTATACCCATATTATGAAGTGATATTACAGATTGTTAGTTATGTAGTTATGAATTCAGTTAGTTAGTTGGCCAGCTGTAAATTAACAGATCTAGCCTGCTAGTTAGTTAAGCCTTAGTAGAGCTAGCTAGTTGATCAACACATCACATGTATATATATTTTGTATTGTTAATGAAGAGAAGTTGCAGTTATCATTTCCTCACAATCCTCTCATCGGCTCATTCATTCGCATGCTCTGTAACTCCATAGAAGTAGCTTCGAGTTCACTGCTCCTTCATCGATGGCAGATCATGTAGATTTTAGCATGGTATCAGAGCCACCGATGCTCGTCAATCACTGAGGTTGACTATCTCTATCTTAGTGATATGTTGTTTCTTCTTCTCAATTAGCTCGTCTTTTTTCTCTACTCATCAATGGCGGAAACTGCAATTCCTTATACTCATCATCTGTATCTTGGGCCATCTGATATTCCTGGTGTTGTTCTGATTCCTGTGAAGCTTACGGGATAAAAAAATTACTGTTTATAGAGCAGGTCGATGAAAATTGCCCTTCTATGAAAGAGGAAGTTAGGGTTTGTGACTGATACTTGTACAAAAGAGTCGTTCACTACTGAATTACACGAGCAGTGGGAAACTCGTAATGACATTGTCTTGTCATGGCTCATTAATATAGTTTCCACTGAACTTTTAAGTGAAATTGCATATGCTTCGAATGCACATCTTGTTTGGTAAGATACGAGGGAGAGGTTTGATAAGGTGAATCGAATACGTATCTTCCAACCGCACTAAACCATTGCCAATTTGTCACAAGGAAATGATTCAGTCAAAAGCTACTTTACTAAGTTGAAGAGTTTATGGAATGAGTATGATGCATTGGTAACAATTTCAAACTCGAGAGAATACATGGAGCATCTTCAACAGCAAAGAATTCTGCAGTTTCTTAGTGGTTTAAATGATTCATATGATCAAGCTAGACGACAAATCCTCTTAAAGACCAATGTGCCCTTCTTGAACCAGGCATATGCCATGGTAATAGAAGATGAATCTCAACAATCCCCTGGCATGGGTTCAACTAATGAGAAGAATGATCCAATGGCTATGCAGGTAGGCATAAGCCAATGATACAAAGGAAAGAAGCCTTTTATGCAATGTGAACACTGTGGTCTAAAAGATCACACTAAGGAGAATTGCTATAAGATTGTTGGGTATCCTGAAGACTTCAAGGCAAGAAAGAAGCCTGGTAACAACATTGGAGGTCAATATGGTCGTGGCAATGAAGGTCAGTCTGGCTTTGGACGTGGTTCTCACCAACCTTTCACTGCAACCAACAATGTACTTGAGAACGTTGATGCTCATTCTCAAGGATCATCATCAGCTGGTGATGTATTAGGAGGAATAACTGGGAAGGTACCATACTTCACTGAGGAACAATACAAGCAAATCCTTGAACTGTTAAACAAAGATGCACCTTCTGATTGTCAAGTCAACATGGCAGGTATAACTAGTAGTTTCTTGTCTAAAGCCTATACAGATGAGTGGATTGTAGCCTCTGGCGCCACTCACCCCATCGTAGCTTCCAATGATATATTGATGAATGACAATAAGACTACTAGGACTTCTAGTAATGTGGTTCACTTACCTAATGGAGATACAGTTCCTATTACACTTACTGGTTGGGTTGCTATATTTGGAAATGTAGCAATATATGATGTTCTTTATGTTCCAGGATTCAAGTTTAACCTCCTTTCAACCTCCAAACTAATTAAGGAACTCTGCTGCTTAGTGAACGTTTATTCTGACTTTGTGTTATTTCAGGACCTTTACAGTGGTAGGGTGAAGGGGATTGGTAAGGAGACATGGGGCTTGTACACATTCAAAGGAGTCAATAACATCAATAAAGCACAACAGACACATGGCATAGTTATTGCAGTAGTAAAGGAAGATTGCAGGCTATGGCATCAAAGACTTAGACATCTATCTATTCCAGCCATGAAGAATATCACCTTGCTAGGCAAGAATGTAAATAGTGAGTCATTGAATAATTGCCCAGTCTGTCCATTAGCTAAACAAACTAGACTGATGTTTCCTAATAGTACATCCAGAGTTGAAGCTCATTTTTCTCTTGTTCATATGGATCTTTGGGGGCCTTATAAAACTCCTACTTTTGACAAGAAGTATTATTTTCTAACTGTCATTGATGATTTTAGTAGACATGTCTGGATCTATCTACTACAGCTTAAGTCTGAAACTATAGTTGACATTAAGAATTTTTTACTGATGGTAAAGAACCAGTTTGGTAAGATGGTAAAAAACTTGAGATCAGATAATGGCACATAGTTCTTTAACTCCCAGTGCAAGGATCTATTACAAAGTTTGGGAATTCTGCATCAGAGTAGCTTTGTTCACACTCCACAACAGAATGGTATTATGGAGAGGAAATACAGACACATTTTGGATACGGCAAGGGCCATAAGGTTTCAGTCAAAAATGCCTATTAGGTACTGGGGCATGTGTGTTACAACTGTTGTGTACTTGATAAATAGACTGCCTTCAGCAACACTTCAAGGAAAGAGTCCATATGAAGTAATGCATACCAAGCCACCATCATTAGTACATTTAAGAGTTATAAGATGTCTGTGCTATGCAACAGTCATTCCAAAAGGGGATAAGTTTGAAGAAAGAGAAAAGACAGTTGTGCTCATGGGATATTCTGAGAGACAAAAGGGGTACATCCTGATAGAACTAGCCGCAAAATAATTTTTTGTAAGTAGAGACGTGGTCTTCAAAAAATCAGAGTTTCCTTTTGCTCAAGCTACTACTGAGTCTAATTCAGAGGATAATAGTTTCCTGGAACAACCTAACTATGATGTTTATACCTCAGAGATCAATCATAGTAATAAGGAACAAAATCATAATGCATATGCACATGAAATGGCCACAGAAGAGGAGAATGTGATGTCTTAACCAACTGCTCCATCAACAAATCCCTTTCCCACTGTAACTGATCCTCCACCTGAGAACATGCAAGTAGAAGGATCTCAGCCTCCTATTAGGAAGTCAACTAGAGAGTCAAGAGAGCCCATATGGATGAAGGACTACATAGCACATGGGAAGACAAGCAGCAAATATCCTATAGCCAAATGTTTGTCTTATGAAAGAACTACTACTACCTATCATCCCTACCTAGCAAACTTCTCCAGTCTGGTAGAACCTTGGAACTTCAGGCAGGCTGTGAAGGATGTAATATGGATAAAAGCTATGAAACAAGAGGTCAAAGTACTAGAAGACAACAGAACATGGGAAGTAGTTGACTTACCACATGGAAAGCATACTGTAGGATACAAATGGGTGTATAAAATTAAGTATAAAGCTAATGGTGCAAGGCTAGACTTGTTGCAAAGGCATATAGTCAACAAGAAGGACTTGATTACCATGATAAATTTTCACCAGTGGTAAAAATGGTCACATTCAGATCAGTAATAGCCTTGGCAGTTTCCAAGGGATGGAACCTATATCAAATGGATGTTTACAATACTTTTTTACAAGGTGATCTTTGTGAAGAAGTGTATATGTATAGGCTTCAGAAAATAGGGGGAGCAAAAGGTCTGCAAGCTACTCAAGTCCTTATATGGGCTTAAGCAAGCTTTAAGACAGTGAAATATCAAATTAGCTGATGCTTTAACTGAGGGAGGTTTTGTGCATAGTAACCATGATTATTCCTTGTTTACTTTGAGAAAGGGTGAAGGTCTGGTGATTATCCTGGTATATGTTGATGATCTACTTATAACTGGTAATGATGAGACACTGATAGCTGAGGCAAAACATGTTCTCCATCAAATATTCAAGCTAAAGGACCTAGGTGAGCTTAAGTATTTTCTAGGGATTGAAGTACTAAGGTCCAACAAAGGAGTGATTCTATATCAAAGGAAGCATGTCCTAGAACTCATATCCAGTATGGGGCTCAGTGTAGCCAAGACAGCTGTAACTCCTTTAGAAACAAACCTAAGGCTCACCATAGTACAATTTGATACTGCAACTAGAGTTAAAGGTGATGCAGTTCTGCATGATATTAGTCTGTACCAAAGATTGATTGGCAAACTAATGTATGTCACTACCACTAGACCAGACATTAGCTATGTCATCCAAACACTAAGTCAGTTTATGCAGTAGCTTAAAAGATCTCATTGGGAAGCTGCACTAAGGGTAGTTAGATATCTGAAAGACTCTCCATATGGTTGAGATGTGAAGCCCCTACTACAGGGTTAACCTGTTGGTGTGATTTAGACTGGGCAGCCCGCCCTAACACAAGAAGATCTGTCAGTGGTTATGTAATCAAATTTGGTGAGTCCTTAATCTCATGGAAATCAAAAAAGCAACAGACAGTGTCTAGGAGTTCAGTAGAAGCTGAGTATAGAAGTATGGCTTCAGCTGTAACAGAAGTTACTTGGCTGCTAGGCTTGTTTAAAGAGCTGGGCACTACTGTTAAGACTTCTGTTGCAATTATGGGTGACAGCAAGTCTGCTATGCAGATTTCAGCTAATCCCATTTTCCATGAATGTACTAAGTATATCGAGATAGATTGCCACTTCATCAAAGATAAGATTAAGGATGGAATTATGCAAACAATTTATGTGAACACTAAGGATCAGTTGGCAGGTTTGCTTACCAAAGGACTAAGTCAGGCTCAACACAATCATCTCTTAGGCAAGCTTGGTGTGATTAACATTTTACACCCTGCAACTTGAGGGGGCGTATTATGAAGTGATATTACAGATTGTTAGTTAGTTAGCCTTCTGTAAATTAACGGATCCAGCCAGTTAGTTAGTTAAGCTTTAGTAGAACTATCTAGTTGATCAACACATCACATGCATATATATTTTGTATTGTTAATGAAGAGAAGTAGCAGTTATCATTTCCTCACAATCCTCTCATCAGCTCATTCATTCGCATGCTCTGTAACTCCATAGAAATAGCTTCGAGTTCACTGCTCCTTCATCGCTGGCTGATCATGTAGATTTTAGAAACCCAATTACTCAATCACACGTGGATTTGATTTTCTCTAACACACTCCTGCATGTATTGTTAGTATACTGTATTCAAAGTAGAAAATTAAAAAAGCAGAACTTAGAACAGAAACAAAATAAATATTCCAAGCCTACAGAAATCTTTGTATGTTCTTAAGGAATTTAATCTCATCACTATTGCCCAAGGTATTCGGATTAATTCCTTCCAGGATAAATGAAAACTATTCTATAATAGCGGTACTTCAAATTATAGAACTTCGCCAAACTCAAATGACAGAGCAAATCACACTTGACACTGACACTTGTTTTGAAATACAATACAAAAATGCAAAAAAGAGATGGGAGAGTTTGCAGATATTCAGTGTTGAAAAATGAGGTCAAACCTCTGAATTTATAACCAACAAGTTATAGTTCAAATGATGTGAAAATGCATGTTCAGAATAAGGCCGTGACTGTTCATATTAGTGTCTTTTTAGGAAAATATTTTCGGAGCAAATAGGCAGGTGCCTATTTTCGAAAAATGACTATTGAAATTTAAATAAAAAGTATATGAAAAATTAGAGAAAAAAAGAAAAGAGTTTCGATAAAAAAATATATCAATAAAGTTATTTAATCGGAGTTGAGCGAGCGATGACGACGCAAAATTTGCCTTCTTTTTAACTCTTTAGGTATTAGAAGAAGTACTTCTCTATATAAGCATAATAATTTTCTTCTCTTTTCCTAATGAGAAATTTTTATTTCTCTCCGGTTTCTATTCACACTACACTGAGCCAAAAAACCCAATATGTATAACTCGATTACACGTATGGAATTGATTTTTCAATTTGTTCTTTGTAATTATAAGTAGAGAGAGAGATTTCTATTTGTTCCATTCTTCCAACCTGTTTTCATTGGTCCAATAATTATAAATGGTACATAGTGCTAACTATATGATTTTGCAATGCTAATTTTTTGCTCAACATTTTCTTGAAACATTTTGTGACGATCCGATAGATTGTTTTGAGTACTAGCCTTAATTTCCGTATTTCAAAACCTCTCATAGCTTCATTTAATATTTATTGGGTTGCATGCATGATCCGTGTCGTTTTCGGAAAAGATTTTACGTAAAACTTTGAAGAAAATGTAATTTTTGATTTAAAATGAGGCTAGAGTTGACCAAGGTTAGTGTTTTGGCAATTTAGGCTCGTATAATATTTTTTGACTTGTACGCATGTTTGATTGGGGTCCCGGGTGACTCGAGCGCGTTTCGACGCATTATGTGAAAGATTGTGAAAAATGAGTTTTAAAATTGAAATCTTGAGTTTTGATGATCGATTCTTGTTATTAGATGTTACGTGATGATTTGAGTGAGCGAGCGAGTTTATATGATATTATTACACTTATGTGCATGTTCGGTTGGAGCCCGAGGTGCTCGGGTGAGTTTCAGATGCATTGCGGATTGATTTGGAACAATTGATGTATGGTTGTTGATAGTGTAAACTTGCAGGTCTCGCAATTGCGAGCCTCGCATTTGCGATGTCGGGCTCGCAAATGCGAACATGGGCTGGTTGCTGGGACTTCGCATTTGCAAAGTTCAGTTCAGTTTTGCAAATAGAGCTGGGACCGTATTTACGATCTCAGAGTCGCATTTACGACATAGTGCATAGTGAGAACATTTTCGCATTTGCGAAGCATGACTCGTATTTGCGACGGAGGGCTCTTCGCATTTGCGAGGGATATGTCACATTTGCGTCGTAAGGACCCCCGGGATTGGGAATTTTGGATCATGATAAGTTGGTATCAGAGCACTAGATTGTCTAGGTCTAACGAGTCATAAACAAGCTTAGTAGAGTCTTGAGAATCGGTACGAAGACATCTATACTTATCTTCAAGAGGCTATAAGGCTTTAGGAAATTTCACCTTCTTTCTTTCTCTATCGTGCGACTTTATTTTATCATTGAGTCCGAATCATTTTATTCTTATTCCCACACAGATGGTGAGGAAACGTACCACATCGATAGCTGATCAGGAGTCGGAGACCCATGGTGCAACTATTTCTAGGGGTAGAGGCCGGGGCCGAGGTAGAGACAGAGCCAGAGGCTGAGCTCAACCTAGAGCACGCGTATTAGCACCTATTGTAGAGCCTCAGATTGAACAGGATGAGGAGATCCATGAGACTGCGCCTGTTGGACCAATTCAGGTCCCAGAGGTGTTCATTGCTACTCTGGTACTTCAGAATGCCCTAGTCCGTCTGGTGAGACTTATAGAAAGTGTGGCCCAGGACGGTGTGTTTCCTACTACACCAGCCGTTTCTCAAGATGGGTGAGGAGCCCAGACTACCGCTACTCATATTCAAGAGCAGATGGCTTACGGGTATCAGACTTCGATAGTCCTACTAGTTGGAGCAGTTCAACCAGTTATTGCTACATAGTTTGAGGAGGGACTTGCGATGTCGTCCAAGGGGCTAAAGAGGTTGGACAGGTTCACCAAGTTGTTTCCTATTCGTTTTGGTGGTACACCTTATGAGGACCCGCAAGATTTCTTGGATGGTTGCCATGAGGTATTGCACAACATGTGTATAGTGGAGTCAAATGGAGTTGACTTAGCTGTGTTTTAGATGCATGGCTCTGCCAAGAGGTGGTGGCGGGAGTATGTTCGGGGCAGACCAGCAGTTTCACCTCCTCTCACTTGGCCTCAATTCTCACAGCTATTCTTGGAGAAATTCATCCCCTTCATTCAGAGAGAGGACTTACGCGGTTAGGTTGAGAGCCTCTAGTAGGGTAGCATGATCGTTACCCAGTATGAGACCAGATTTGTGGATCTATCATACCATGGAATCTCTTCGTAATTCAATTTCTCATTTACCTCAATAGTCTCAACCGGAACAATGAGTGTCGGATCTCCAACTACTTTCTTCAACATAGACACATGAAACACCGGGTGTACTAATGACATCTCAGGTGGTAGCTCAAGCTTGTACGCCACCTCACCGATCCTCTGAATGATTTTGTACGGTCCGACATACCTCAGACTCAATTTCCCTTTCTTACCAAATCGCATTACACCCTTCATGGGGGAAACTTTCAAGAATACCCAATCATCTTCTTTGAACTCCAAATCCCTACAACGAACATCCGAATAGGATTTCTGACGACTTTGAGCTGTCTTCAACCGTTCCTTAATGATTTTAACTTTTTCCATAGCCTGATGAACAAGGTCTGGCCCTATCAAATCTGCTTCCCCAATTTCGAACCACCCAATTGGAGATCTACATCTCCTACCATATAAAGCCTCAAATGGTGCCATCTGAATGCTAGCATGATAGCTATTGTTGTATGCAAATTCTATAAGTGGTAAATAATCATCCCAACTACCTTTGAAGTCCAGCACACAAGCACGCAACATATCCTCAAGCATTTGAATAGTCTGCTCTGCCTGCCCGTCAGTCTGCGGGTGAAAGGACATACTAAGATTTACCTAAGTACCCAAACCTTGCTGAAATTTCTTCCAAAAATTAGCAGTGAATTGTGCTCCCCGATTAGAAATCATGGAAACTGGGGTGCCATGCAACCTGACTATTTCTTTGATATACAACTGAGCATACTGCTCCACTGTGTCGGTAGACTTAACCGGCAAAAAGTGTGCAGATTTCGTGAGTCGATCCACAATCAACCAAATTGAGTCAAACTTGCACGGAGTGCGCTATAATCCTACCACAAAGTCCATATTAATCATTTCCCACTTCCACATTGGAATTTCTATGTTCTGTGCCAACCCACCAGGCCTTTGGTGTACGGCCTTCACTTGCTGACAATTCAGACATCTTGCCACAAAGTCCGTCACATTCCTCTTCATATCATTCCACCAATAGACTTCCTTAATATCATGATACATTTTTATAGAACCTGGGTGCACAAAATACCTAGAAGTGTGAACTTCAGTCAAAATTCTTTCACGGAGACCATCCACATTTGGAACACATAGTCGCCCTTGGTACCTTAGTGTACCATCATCCATGCTAAGAGAAAAGGCCATGGTCTTATGTTTATGAATTCCCTCTTTCAATTGTACCAACAATGGGTCGTTGTATTGTTTTTCTTTGACTTCCACTACAAGTGATGATTCAACCCTATTTTGCACAATTACTCGTCCTTCACTGAAGTCCGTAAGACGAACTCCCAAACTAGCCAATCGGTGGACTTCTTTGGCCAATGGCCATTAATATGCCTCCAAGCGTGCTAAGCTACCCATAGATTTTCGGCTGAGAGCATCTGCCACAACATTAGCCTTCCCTGGATGGTATAAAATATCAATGTCATAATCATTGAGTAATTCAAGCCATCTTCTCTGCCTCAAATTCAATTCTTTCTGTTTGAAAATATATTGAAGGCTCTTATGGTCCGTGAATATATCCACTTGGACCCCATATAAATAATGACTCCAAATTTTCAATGCAAATACCACCGCCGCAAGTTCTAAATCACGTGTTGGATAGTTCTTTTCATGATTCTTTAATTGCCTAGAAGCATAAGCTATCACCTTTCCATGTTGCATTAATACACACCCAAGCCCGATTCTTGAAGCATCACAATATACCACAATTCCATCTATACCCTCTGGTAGAGTCAACACCGGTGCCATAGTCAATCATGCTTTCAATACTTGGAAACTCTTTTCACAAGCATCTGACCATTGGAACTTAATTGCCTTCTGCGTCAATTTAGTCAATGGAGAGGCAAGAGTAGAAAACCCCTCCACAAACTTTCTGTAATACTCAGCTAAGCCTAAGAAACTGCGAATCTCTGTTGGAGATGTTGGCCTCGGCCAATTTTTCACCACTGAAATTTTCTGAGGATCAACCTTAATTCCCTCACTAGAGACTACATGACCTAAGAATATAACTGATTCAAGCCAAAATTCACACTTTGAAAACTTTGCATATAACTGGTGCTGCTGCAGAGTTTGCAAAACTACCCTAAGATGATTGGCATGATTTTCTCGACTTTGTGAATATACAAGAATATCGTCAATAAACACTATCACAAAAGAGTCGAGGAATGGCTTAAAAATTCGATTCATAAGATCCATGAAGGCTGCTGGGGTATTTGTTAGCCCAAAAGACATCACCAGAAATTCAAAATGCCCATACCGGGTCCTAAAAGCTATTTTCGGAATATCCCACTCCCTGATCTTCAATTGGTGATACCCGGATCGTAAATCAATTTTGGAGAAATACTTAGCACCTTGCAATTGCTCAAACAATTGTCTATCCTTGTCAGTGGGTACTTATTTTTGATTGTTACCTTATTAAGCTGTCGATAGTCAATACACATACGTAGTGACCCATCCTTATTTCTTACAAAGAGAACAGGTGTGCCCCAAGGCGACACACTAGGTCAGATGAAACCCTTTTCTAACAAATCTTTCAATTGTTCCTGACTCTTTAACAAGTATAAAACACTTTTGCAAACCTTACTCTTAGTTTCTAGTATCGTTGACCTTGTCATGTATATTGCCATGTACAAAGAATTTACATTTCCTAACCTTCCACATTATTTTTGTACTAGTGGTTTATCTTTCGCATTTCCTTTCAGAGAATCACGTTATCCCTTACCACTTTTCTAGACTACACATGTCTTCAAAAAAATATCCAAACATCATAGTTACATGGCCCTACTCTCGTTTTATTGCACTTAAGTAGCCTCAGCATGGTCCTTTCCTCCCCACTTGTGGTGAATGTTTCACATTTCGACATCAGTCTTGAATTTAGCAATTTGACGGACACATGTTTCACATCTCTAGTCCTCTTGTATATGATTGACTATTAGGGAGATTTAAGTCCCCATGGCATTAACCTCATAAGTTCTTTACTCTTATTCAGCCACACAGGCCTGGGATCCAAATCCCTCGTGTCAATATCCTTTTTGGAGTATAACACCACTTCGCACATTCCTGGGATTTTTATAATATTCATAGTGCTAGGGTCTTCTCATTGTGGGTTCACTTAACTCTCCTTTCATAACTTCTTGTCTCCCGTGAGAGAACTACACATTTATCATTACTCTCCATGCCATGCCTTTCATATATCACGTGCCTATGTAACAAATTTACATCTTAGAATCATACACATGGTTCCCACACTATTCACATGTACTAGTTAAGCTTAGGTCTCATTTATCAAGTCTTATGACTTGAAGATGTTGATTTCGAAGATGACTTGAGTAAGGAATTTCTGCATGCATGATGTAATACACCTTATGGATATATGGATGTCCTGGGAGTGGTTTACGGTTTCTGTTCATGATGGATGTAATGTACTAAGAAAAGGGATTCACTCGGTTGCTTAGGGGCGTGGATTACTTCTTTGGGTATTGTTGTTCTTATGAGGAATAGGTCGTTCGGCCCGTTTGGGCGGTGTAATTGTGATTTGAGTAGAAAGGATAATTCTTGAGAAGGTTCTAATGGTTTCAAGATTATATGCGGCAACTGAGAATTTTCTGGATTTGTATATAGTTAAGATCTGAGCTTTGCATTGGATGGTGCCAGGACTTGCGGTATTTCTTTGTCACTATGGATTATTCATTTCAGTATCAAAAAGGAAAAAGGAACAACTTTAAATACACAGAAGGTCTCTTTAGAGTGGGTGTGTCGGTTGCGGTACCTTTGGGATGCTTAAGAGGTAGTGCAACGGCTTATAGGCCTTAGGGTGGTATGGTTTTATGTTAGGTTGGTGAGCTTTGGGTAAAGATCATGGTATTATGGCAACGAGAAGTGTCAACTTGAGGGTAATTCGAAAGGAACTCGGAGAAATAGGACAACATGATAGTAGGTTGGATCAGCACAGTAATGGATATGATCTGTTCTTTTGGTACTTATGATGCGGTGAGACTCTACATGTGTTTTGTGGCAATACTCTTGGGTTTGGCGACCTGCGTGGCTTGGTTGAGTTAGAGAGATTCAGTTATGATGGATTGGTTATGTGTAAATGGGTTTCAAAGAGTTCTTGATGGTTTATACCTTAGTTTGAGATGGATATTTCCTATTGGCATGAGGGGCAGTGCGTGGGGTGAA
Organism: Nicotiana tomentosiformis; assembly: GCF_000390325.3. Classification (NCBI taxonomy): domain Eukaryota; kingdom Viridiplantae; phylum Streptophyta; class Magnoliopsida; order Solanales; family Solanaceae; genus Nicotiana; species Nicotiana tomentosiformis. Next base: position 61,779,652 of record NC_090818.1, read on the forward strand.
ATTATGATTTGTATGTGCAAGTATACAATTCAATTTCAAAAGGAAGGTCATGAGTTTATGCAACACAGATGATTTCAGATGGTGAGAAAAATTTTGGCTCTATTTGGTATTACCTGAGAAGAGTATACATTCAGAAGGCGCACTGAGCTTTGAATTACAGATGCTTCATTGGTATTGCGATACTCGCCTGGTTGATCGACTGCTGATTTTCAGATTTTTGCTATGTGGCACAGATGAATTATAGAAGTATTCCTCGTGGGATGATCATGTATAAGAGATGTGTTAGACATTTGAGTGGTGGAGTTGGGATCAGTTATGGTGATTCATGTGTTCTATGGATTTGGAGACTACAGTTCTCTGAAGCAATTTGTTTCGTGGTTGCGGACTGTGAAGATTTGGCCAAAGTTAGACAGATGGTAGTATGTGTTAAGGTTAGGTCATTGTGGACTTTCGAAGGGTTATTTATCTATTTGTGGATGAACGGGATTGATTTAGAGGCTCATTGGTAGGCCTAATGAGGATGCGTATTCTACACCGGGTCGGATTGGTTGACTCCATACTGCTGTTGTTGAGGGATGTGCCAGGTTAGAGTTGATCTTATTCGTATCTGATATGTTCTATGTGTTACTCTTGTATGCTACAATGGGTTGTGATCTGTTGGTTACTTGCACATTAGACGCGTTTCTATTTGGGTGGTGCGGTAAAATTCGAGCGAGATGGTTATTTAGGTGTTGAATGGCTAATAGTGGTGTTGAATGGTTGACTATACCTTGGTTATGGTGCATTATGGTTTGAGGTATTTCATATGGGCGGGTGTTTGGATGGGGTCACGCATTGCAGTTGGGTTATGTTGGGATATGATCCTTTGTAATAGATTCATGGGTCTTGGCCCTACTATGTGTGTTAGGTTCATAGAATTGCGTTTGTGGTGGTACTTGTTAAGCCTGCGGGACAATTCTCTCATTTGAGTCATTTCCCATGCTGAATACATTTGAATGGTTGCTTATTAGTTCGCAGAATGCATGGTTTGTGGATTTAGGTTGTATTGGTGTGTCATGTCAGTAGAACAACTGTTTTTGATGAGATAAGGTCATTGGACCTAGAATGGATATTATCGGATTTGATTACTGTATGTTTGGAAGAATAATATTGGAGGCCGACTTAGAATTTGGCTTTGGTTCTTGTCAGACGAGAGAGAGAGAGCTCAATGACTTGTTGGTCTAATGAGTAGTTATGCGTTTCTGCATGTTTCTTTCATCATTGGCAATGTACAAAGGTTTTGAGAAGGTTTTATATGATATGACAATTTTTACCGGTACCGGGTTTGTTTTTGAGCAGCTACAATGATAGGAAATTATTGCTACAAGTATGCGAATTATGTGGTATATCATGTGATTACATCTTGGGTTATGGTTTTGGCTTGGTACAACTTACTCAGACTTATACAGTGTACAGATGCGGGATTCGGGTCTTGTGTGGAATTCCGGATGTTGGAAATTGGGTACCAAGGTTTATGGGCTAAGGTCGAAGGAATAATCTTTGGTTATGTTGTGTTGTTAGGGTTATATGTATTAGGGTTACATGGGATCACCCCCGGGTATGTGCAAGGTGGGTTTACACAATGAATTGATGGCTTTGCAACGACTCTTGGCACGTTCCAGGACGAACATATGTTTAAGTGGGGGAGAATGTAACAACCCAACCGGTTGTTTTGAGCATTTACATTCCGTTCAGCTATTTGAAGCTTTGAGTAGCTTCATATGATGTATTATGAGTTGTGTGTATCGTCAGTTTCGATTTTAGGGTGATTCAGAATTTCTTTGGAAGAATGGATTTCATGTTTGAAGCTTTAAGTTGGAAGAGTTGACCAAGTTTGACTTTTGTGTATTTGACCCCAGAACAGAGTTTTGATGGTTCCGTTAGGTCCGGATGGTGATTTTGGACTTGGGCGTATGCCCTGATTTGCATTTGGGTATTTGTAGGAGGTTTCGACTCTAGTTGGCAAAAGTTGTTAATTTGAAGGTTTGAAATTTTCATAAGTTTGACCGAGAGTTGACTTTGATGATATCGGGTTTGAATTGTTGTTCCGGGAGTTGGAATTGGTTTGTTATGTCATTTGGAACTTGTATGCAATTTTTGAATTCATTCCGGATTGGTTAGGCTTGGATCAGACGCTTTGTTCGAAGTTTAAAGTTTATTAATTTAAGAGATTGATCTTGATCGACGATTCGTGGTTTTGATATTAATATGCGTGATTTGAGGCCTTGAGTAGGTCCGTAATATGTTTTAAGACTTGTCCACTGTTCAGAAGGGGTCCCGAGGGGCTCAGGTGAATTGTGGGTTGGCTTCAGACCATTTTAGTGGCTGGTTTGTTTTGGCTACATGGGTGTACATCGCGATCGCGACCAATTCACGCGATCGCGATGAGTGTAATGGAAAAAGGGCACCTATGAATCGCGTTCGCGGTGGGTTCTTCTCGAAGAAGAAATTCTGCTGTCACTGAGCTAAATTCGGAAGCTTATATCTTATAATATACAAGAAATTTTGAGATGATCCAAAAATAAAAGTTTTAGCCCTTTGTGTCTAGTTTTCAGAAAATCAAACCATTTACGATTTGGAGTTATGTACCAAAAGGTATGTCCATAATACTACAGGCTATCTGAGAAGCATTTGGGAAGGGTAATGGAAATTTGTTCATCGTGATCGCGGGGAAATGGCAGCGATCGCGATGGGTAAAATCTGTGCTGGAAAAGTTTTTGAATCGTGATCGCGTGGTTGGTGGCCGCGATCACCAAGGGTACCTCTAGATCAGTGTTTAAAGTACTCTATTTCGAAGGTCTTGGTCATTTTATCATATTTTGAGCTATGGAGCTCAGATTTGGGCGATTTTGGAGGCAATTTTCACTAGATGGATTGGGGTACGTGTTTTCTACTCGGTATTGATTTTATTCCGTGATTTCATCTTCGATTTTGGTACTTAATGGTTGATTTTGAAAGAGAAGTGGGGGGTTTTGTCTAAATTTTCCGAATGAATTTTTGAGTTTTTAACATTGATTAGGAGTTGGATTTGAGTGAAATTAGTATGGTTGGACTCGTGTTTGACTTTTTGGTTGACTTTGGGCTTTTGATTAAAGATTCAACCTATATCGATTGAGTTCGTTTCCTTTAGCATTATTTGATAATTTGAGTTGCTTTTGGCTAGTTTAGAGCCGTTCCGAGGTCGATACGTATGGGATAACATTTCTAGAGTATTGTTTGGCTTGCTCGGTAGTGGATTTGGCTTGTTCGAGGTAAGTAACATATCTAAACTTGGATATGAGAGTATTTAACCCTGGTAACTATGTTATATGAGATGTATTGAGGTGATGCACATGCTAGGTAACGAGCGTGTGGGCGTGCACCGGGGAAATCATGATTCTAGTTGTCTATTAGGCTATGACCGGACTTGTTTTGCTGTTATATCTTGTTACATCCATGTTCTCCCTACTTATTTAATTATATGAGCCTTGAGTCATGTTAAAAATCATGTTTAGGCTATTTGCTTATTCGGTTGTGACCTAATGAGGCTATTTTTGTTGTTTTGAGTTATTTGCTCTAACTGTAATTATATACTTAGTCATGATTCTTCATTTGCATATCATATCTCAGTCTCTGTTCATCATTCATTGTTACATCAGATGTTATCATAGTTTGGGATGGGTGGTATGATATATGTGAGCCCGTGAGACTGGAGAGATTGATGGCCGAGTTAGGGCTTGAGAGTCGTGTTGTTAGTGATATTGTAGATCGGTCTGCACGTTGCAGAAGGCCATATTAGCTTTATATCCATTATTATTATTATGGATCGGGATGCACGCCGTAGCATGCCTTATAGGCTTTTTTATTATTATGGATCGGCTGCATGCAACATCATACTTTATAGGCTTTATTATTATTATGGATCGGGTTGCACGCCGCATCACGATATATTGGCTTTATATTAGCACTTGGGCAGGATCCGCCCCTCTGGAGTCTGACATACCAGCAGTGAGCGCAGGCACCGTATAGTGGTGAGTGATTCTATGTGATGAGTGGGAGTTTGCGATAGGCAGATTGAGTACTCTGAGAGTGTGAGTATCTGGGATTATCACTATGAAATCATTCACTTGACATGCATTTTGACATATAGGCATAGAGATGCGTTTTTCCTCATGCTGCACAGTGTTGTGACATTCATGATTTGACATGTACATTGACATATAGGTGTTGAGATATATATTCCTCATGCTAGACAGTATATAATAAGTGATGGCCTGGCATGCTTATTGACATGTAGGCATGGAGATGTACTTTCCTTGTGCTATCTGATAATGAAATATCTTATCTGTTGTTGAACGTTTGGGAAAAATCACAGTTTTCTGATATATTCATATTTGGTTATTTCGGTGAAAGACTTGGTTTTTACTGTTATACTTGAAAAACATGTCTATTTTTCATAAATGTGGACGAGCTGAGCATAATATCTTTTGAGTTATTACTTGTACTGCTTTCATTATATTGTTACGAGTTGTTATTGGCTATTGGTGTTGGACTCTGACTATTTTTTCGAGCTCGTCACTACTTTCAACCAAAGTTTAGGCTTATTACTTATTGAGTACATGGGGTCGGTTGTACTCATACTACACTTCTCCACCTTGCGTGCAAATGTTGGAGCTGATGTTACTATGTGTGGAGGGAGCCAGCATTTATCATGTACATGCGTTCTGGTTATAGCTGCCTCTTATTCTTGGTAGCTTTAGATTTATAAATCTGTTTATGTATATTTCGAACAGATGATGTATTTATTCCATACCAGCTTTGTAAAATTCTAAGTCTTAGAAGCTCATGATTTGTACTATCAATCTTTGGGATTTTTGTATAAAAGATCAGTTATTTCATCATTTATTTTCTCATTAAATCTCATTAAATTGGATTGCTACTAATTGGCTTACCTAGAGGGTGAGGTTAGGTGCCATCATGACTAGTTAGATTTTGGGTCATGACAAGTTGGTATCGGGGCTCTAGGTTCATAGGCTCTACGAGTCATGAACAAGTGTCTAGTAGAGTCTTGTGGATCGGTATGATGACGTCCATACCTATCTTCGAGAGGCTATAGGTCATTTAGGATAAACCTCCCATATTTCATTCTTTATCGTGCGACATTGATTAGGCTTGAAGTGTATCTTTTTGAATTCCTACCACTCACTCATATGTGTATGTGAGCGTTCGGTATTAGTTGTGCACTGACGGCTTGTGATTCCATGGATGGGGTGCGAGACGTGCTTTTTGTGTTTTGGGTGATAGGCCAATCTGGAGGCCAGGTTTTGACCGTAGCTTGGGATCGGCGGTTCCAGTTGTGTGAGCATGTGCTTTTTGGCATATATATCCGGTAGTGTCCTTGGGAGCGAGACTTTTGGGCTAGAAGAGTTTGCTTGGGATGTGGAAAGGTCTATTGGGTGCTTGATTTCTGTCTTGACGTATTGTATAGTCTCGAGTTATGAGTGTGATGAAGGATCTTTCAAGTTGTCTAATTATGGGATGAAGTAGATTCCTATATTTTGTTGATGCGTTCAGACTCGGGAAGATTTAGTTATTGCATGATGGTTGTGGCCATGTTAGGGCATAGTGAAATGCCAAGTTGAGGCTAAGTAGGTGGGCTATCTCTTGTGGGGTGGTCTACGGATGTATGATCCTTATGATGTTGCGCGGAGGGTTTATTTCTACCAGTGGGTTATATGTGTTGCGATTTGAGTTTGGATTTGTTGAGAAATTTGACTTGTCTGTCACGAGAATGAGTGCGAGCCTAGCAGATGATTTTAGGTATTTTATGGTTTGTGTTGCATGAGCTTATGAAGGATTTAGTCGAACTTCAGTGCAGGATTATAGTAGTAATAGAGTATGGGTATTGTGAGTTATCAGATGTTTTGTTCTATGGCTTTGAGCCGGGGGGGGGTCTGTTATCGACGATTTGATTGTACAGTTATGTGTTGTACTGATTTCAATTTGGGGCATACTTGTGAATTAGTTATGACTTGAAGATGTTGATTTCAAATATGACTTGAGTAAGGAATTTCCGGATGCATGATGTATTACACCTTATGGATATATGGAAGTCTTGGGAGTGGTTTAAGGTTGCTGTTCGTGATGGATGTAATGTACTAAGAAAAGGGATTCACTCCGTTTCTTAGGGGTGTGGATTACTTCTTTAGGTATTGTTGTGCTTATAGGGCACAGGTCGTTCGGCCCATTTGGGCGGTGCAATTGAGATTTGAGCAGAAAGTATAATTCTTAAGAAGGTTCTAATGGATTCAAGATTATATGCGGCAATTGAGAATTTTCTGGATTTCTATATGGTTAAGATATGAGATTTGCATTGGATGGTGCTGGGACTTGCAGTATTTCTGTGTTACTATGGATTCTACATTTTAGTATCAGAAAGGTAAAAGGAACAACTTTAAATTCACAGAAGGTCTCTTCAGAGTGGGTATCTCGGTTGTAGTACCTTTGGGGTGCTTTAGAGGGAGTGCAACAACTTATAGGCCTTAGGGAGGTATGATTGTATGCTAGGATCTCTTGTGGTGAGCTTTGGGTAAGGATGTTGGCATTCTGGCAAGGAGAAGTATCAACTTGAGGGTAATTCAAAAGGAGCTCGGAGAAATAGGACAACTTGGTAGTAGGTTGGATCAGCACGATAATGGATATGATCGGTTCTTTTTGTACTTATGATGCGGTGATACTCTACAGGTGTTTTGCGGAAATACTCTTGGGTTTGGCGACCTACGTAACTTGGTTGAGTTAGAGAGATTCAGTTCCGATGGCTTAGTTATGTGCAAATGGGGTTCGAAGAGTTCTCGATGGTTTCTACCTTGGTTTGAGATGGATATTTCCTACTGGCATGAGGGGCAGTGCATGGTGTGAGATTGGGATTTGCATGTGCAACTACACGGTTCAGTTTTAAAAGGAAGTTCATAAGTTTATACAACATATACGATTTCAGAAGGTGAGAAAAATGTTGGTACTATTTGGTATTACATGAGAAGAGTGTACATTCAGAAGGCGCACTGAGTTTTCACTTATAGATGCTTCATTGGTATTGCGATACTCGTCTGGTTGATCGACTGCTGATATTCAGATTTTTGTTATGTGGCATAGAAGAATTATAGAAGTATTCCTCGTGGGATGATCGTGTATGATAGATGCGTTAGACATTAGAGTGATGAAGTTGGGATCATCTATGGTATTTCGTGTGTTCTATGGATTTGGAGACTAGGAGTTCTCAAAAGCAGATTGTTTCGTGGTTGTGGACTGTGAAGATGTGGCCAAAGTTAGCCAGATAGTAGTATGTGTCATGGTTAGGTCATTGTGGTCTTTCAGAGGGTTATTTATCTTTTTGTGGATGACCAGGGTTGATTTGGGGGCTCATTGGTAGGCCTAATGAGGATGTGTATTCTACACCGGGTCAGATTGGATGACTCCGAACTCCTATTGTTGAGGGATTTTCCATTCAGTTAGAATTGATCTTATTCATATCTGATATGTTCTATGTTTTACTCATCTATGATATAATGGGTTGTGATCTGTTGGTTACTTGCACATTAGATGAGTTTTTGTTTGGGCCGTGCGGTGAAATTCGAGCTAGATGGTTATTGGGATGTTGAATGGCTGATTGGGCCTTGGTTATGGTCTTTCTTATTGGTGGTATATTGTGTTATATATTTCTCTATGGTTATGGACATGCACTTTGTGTATTTGATGTCTAATTGCGCGCGGTTGTTTATTTTGATCATTGTGGCTCGAGGTATATCATATGGACGGGTGTTTGGACGTGGACACACATTGTAGCTAGGGTATGTTGGGATATGATCCTTTGTGATAGATTCGTGGGTCTTGGTCCTACAATGTGTGATTGGTTCATATTTTGTGGTGGTATTGTTGAGCTTGCGGGACGGTTCTCTCATTTGAGTTAATTTCCATTTTGAATAGATTTGAATGGTTGCTTATTGGTGCGCGGATTGCACGGTTTGTGGCTTTAGGTTGTATTGGTGTCGCATGCCAGTAGAACAACTACGTTTGATGAGATAAGGTCATTGGACCTAAAATGGATACTATCGAATTTGATTACGGCTTTGGTTCTTGTCGGACGAGAGAGAAAGAGCTCGATGACTTATTGGTCTAATGAGTAGTTATGAGTTTCTTTGTGTTTATTTCATCATCGACAACGTACGAAGGTTTTGAGCGAGGTTTTATATGATATGAGGATTTTTACCTGTACTGGGTTTGTTTTTGAGCAGCTACGGTGATAGGAAATTATTGCTACAAGTATGCGAGTTATGTGGTATATCATGTGATTACATCTTGGGTTATGGTTATGGCTTGATACATCTTGCTCAGACTTATACAGTGTGTAAATGCGAGATTCAGGTCTTGTGTGGAATTCTGGATGTTAGAAATTAGGTACCAAGGTTTATGAGCTAAGGTCGAAGGAAGCATCTTCGGTTATGTTGTGTTGTTAGGTTTATATGGATTGGGGTGACGTGGGATCACCCCCGGGTATGTGAAGGTAGGTTTACACTGTGAATTGATGGCTTTGGAATGACTCTTGACATGTTCGAGGACGAACGTATGTTTAAGTGGGAGAAAATGCAATGACCCAACTGGTCGTTTTGAGTATTTACATTCCGTTCAGCTATTTGAAGCCTTGAGTAGCTTCATATGATGTATTATGACTTGTGTGTATCGTCGGTTTCGATTTTGGGTGATTTAGAATTATTTTGGAAGAGAATTTCATGTTTGAAGATTTATGTTGGAAGAGTTGACCCAGTTTGACTTTAGTATATTTGAACCCGAAACATAGTTTTGATGGTTCCGTTAGCCGCGGATGGTGATTTTGGACTGGGGCATATGCCCGGATTTGTATTTGGTTATTTCTAGGAGGTTTCGGTACTAATTGGCGAAAGTTGTAAATTTGGAGGTTTGGAATATTTATAAGTTTGACTGAGAGTTGACTTTGATGATATCGGGTTTGAATTATTGTTACCGGAGTTGAAATTGGTTCGTTATGTCATTTGGAACTTGTATGCAAAATTGAATTTATTCCGGATATCAGATGCTTGGTTTGAAGTTTGAAGATTATGAACTTAAGAGATTGATCTTGTTCGACGATTCGTGGTTTTGATGTTAATATGTGTGATTTGAGGCTCGAGTGAGTTTCAAGGTGGTTTCAGACCATTTCTAGGCCATGTTTAGTTGCTGATTTTTGGCTACAGGGGTGTATGACTTGGTCGGGATCGCGATTAGTAAAATGGAAAAAGGCACATGTAAATCGCATTCGCGGAGGGTTCTTCAGGAAGAAGAAATTCTGATGTCACCGAGCTGACTTCGGAAGCTTATATCTCGCAATCTATAAGGAATTTGGAGATGATCCAAAAAGAAAGGTTGTAGCCATTTGTGTCTAGTTTTCAGAAAATCAAACATTTGTCATTTGGAGTTTTGTAAAAAAATGTTATGGCCATAATACTACAGGCTATGTGAGAATAGTTTGGGAAGGGTAATGGAAATTTGTTCAGCGTGATCGTGGGGAAATGGCCGCGATCACGATGGGTAAAATCTGTGCTGAAAAGTTTTTGAATTGCGATCGCGAGCTTGGTGATTGCGGTCGCGAAGGGTACTTCTGGAGCAGTGTTTAAAGTAGTCTATTTCGAAGGTTTTGGTCATTTTATCATATTTTGAGGTATGGATCTCATATTTGGGCGATTTTGGTGGCGATTTTCACCACATGGATTGGGGTAAGTGATTTCTACTATGTATTGATTTTATTCTATGATTCCATCTTCAATTTTGGTAATTAATTGGTGATTTTGAAAGAGAAATTGGGGTTTTTGTCTAAATTTTTCTAAAGTAAATTTTTGAGTTTTGAACATCGATTCGGGGTTAGATTTGAGTGAAATTTGTATTGTTGGACTCATAATTGAATGGGTTACCGGATGTTTTATGTTTTGTTGAGGTACGAGCCAGAGTTTGACTTTTTGGTTGACTTTGGGCGTTTGATTAAAGATTCAACCTTTATAGATTGAGTTCGTTTCCTTTAGCATTATTTGATAATTTGAGTTGCTTTTGGCTAGTTTGGAGCCGTTCAGAGGTCGATACGCATGGGATGGCATTTCTAGAGTATTGTTTGGCTTGCTCAGTAGTGGATTTGGCTTGTTCGAGGTAAGTAACATATCTAAACTTGGATATGAGAGTATTTAACCCTGGTAACTATGTTATATGAGATGTATTGAGGTGACGCACATGCTAGGTGACGAGCGTGTGGGCGTGCACCAAGGAAATCATGATTCTAGTTGATGATTAGGCTATGACCGGACTTGTTTCGCTGTTATATCTTGTTACATCCATGTTCTCCCTACTTGTTTAATTATATGACCCGTGAATCATGTTAGAAATCATGTTTAGGCTATTTGCTTATTCCGTTGTGACCTAATGAGGCTATTTTTATTGTTTCGACTTATCTGCTCTAACTGTAATTATATACTTAGTCATGATTCTTCATTTTCATATCATATCTTAGTCTCTGTTCATCATTCATTGTTACATCAGATGTTATCATTATTTGGGCTGGGTGGTATGAGATATGTGAGCCCGTGAGACTGGAGAGATTGATGACCAAGTTGGGGCCTGAGAGCCGTATTGTGAGTGATATTGTGGATCAGGCTGCACACCTCAATAAGTCATATTTGCTATATATCTATTATTATTATTATTATTATTATTATTATTATTATTATTATAGATCGGGCTGCACGCCGTAACAAGCCTTATATGCTTTATTATTATTATGGATCGAATTGCACGCCGCAACATTCCTTATAGGCTTTATTATTATTATTATTATTATTATTATTATTATTATTATTATTATTATTATTATTATTATTATTATTATTATTATTATTATTATTATTATTATTATTATTATTATTATTATTATTATTATTATTATTATTATTATTATTATTATTATTATTATTGTTATTATTATTATTGTTATTGTTATTATTATTATTATTATTATTATTATTATTATTATTATTATTATTATTATTATGGATCGGGTTGCACGCCGCATCAGGACATATTGGCTTTATATTAGCGCTTGGGAAGGATACGCCCCTCCGGAGTATGACATATCAGTAGTGAGCGCAGGTACCGTATAGTGGTGAGTGATTCTGTGTGATGAGTGGGAGTTTGAGATAGGCAGATTGTGTACTCTGAGAGTGTGAGTATTTGGGATTATCAATGTGAAATCATTCTGCACAGTGTTGTGACATTCATGATTTGACATGTACATTGACAAGTAGGCATTGAGATGTATATTCCTCATGCTAGACGATATATGATAAGTGATGACTTGATATGCATATTTACATGTAGGCATAGAGATGTAATTTCCTCATGCTATCTGATAATGAAATATCTTATATGTTGTTGAAAGTTTTTGAAAAATCATAGTTTTCTGATATACTCATATTTTGGCGATTCCGATGAAAGCCTTGGTTTTTACCGTTATACATGAAAAACATGTCTATTTTTCGTAACTATGGAAGAGCTGAGCATAATATCTTTTGAGTTATTGCTTCTACCACTTTCATTATATTGTTACGAGTTATTATTGGCTATTAATGTTAGACTATGACCATTCTTTCGAGCTTATCACTCCTTTGAACCTAAGGTTAGGTTTGTTATTTATTGAGTACATGGAGCCGGTTGTACTCATACTATACTTCTGCACCTCGCGTGTAGATTTTGGAGCTGATGTTGCTGTGTATGGCGGGAGTTGGCATTGAAGATGTACCTGCGTTCTAGTTATAGCTGTCTCTTATTATTGGTAGCTTTAGATTTATAAATTTGTTTATGTATATTTCGAGCAGATGATATATTTATTCCATACCAACTTTGTAAAATTCTAAGCCTTAGAAGCTCATGATTTGTACTACAAATCCTTGGGATTTTTGTATAAAAGATCAGTTGTTTCATCATTTATTTTCTTAGTAAATCTCATATGAATTGGATTATTGCTAATTGGCTTACCAAGCGGATTGGGTTAAGTGCCATCACGACTAGTTGGATTTTGGGTCGTGACAACAAGAATGACAACCGAAGTACCGCCTCATATACAACAAGAATCACAATCGAGGTACCGCCTCGTATTCACATTTCTCAATTTCAATCACAATCTTTCCTTATACCACCACGTTGGCCTTAAATAAGATAGTTTTTAAAATATTTTTTCCGAAATAGCTACACGCACTTTAGCCCACCTTATGACGCCACGTAGCTTCAAGTAATTCCCTTACTAGCAACACGCACATAAAACTCACCTTATACTGCCGCATGCACATTAACCCCTATCCTTATATCACCGCATGCGCATCAATATCACAATATAATAACAACTTGCACCACAAGTGCCCATATGCCACAACTGGCCGAAAATTAACAATATCAATGTTTCCACGACATTAGCTTGTGGCTTAACCACAATGTGTACAAGAAATTCAACAATAACAATGAAAATGAATTGCTTAATAAGGAATATATCTCAACAATTAACAACTTTACCTCAATGTAATAACGAATTTCACATTCTCAACACCAACAACCCAACAAGAAGATATTTCATGAAATAACAACTTCAATTACAAGTAATTCAACAATTAGAGGTGTAAAAAAGCAATATGGAAGGCAATAAATTCAACTAGGCATATAAGAGCAAAACAACAAGCAAGAGGTAGAACAAGTGTTAACAAAGTCAAATAAGGCATGTAGGGATAGACTAACACATTTAAGAATAGATTAACAATGATAATGAAAATATGATATGACAATTCAATTAAAGGCATGGAAAGAGTCTAATTAACCTAAACCGGTCAAATACTACATATAACTCGTGTACCTACTCGTCACCTTGCGCACACAACTTTCACATAACACAAATATCATAATCAATCCCAATTCCTAAGAGGTAGTTCCCCCATATAAAGTTAGGCAAGATACTTACCTCAACTAGGCCAACTCAACCCTCGGAAATAGCTTTTCCCCTAAAATTTGCCTCCACAAGGCTAAAATCTAACGAAAATTGACCTAATATCATCAAACTATGCAAGGGAAACAATTACAATAGATAAAGCTATGATCTTTAGACTTTCCAAAAAAGTCAACAAAAGTCAACTCAGGGCCCGGTCGGTCAAAACCCAGGTCCAAGGATAGATTTCGACTATCCATAACCCCACGAGTTAATATATATGATTAGTTTCATAATCCGAGTCCAAATCGACTCTCAAAATTTAATTTCTCACTTTTCAAAATCTTGACAAAATTTTCCCATTTTTCCTCTTTGATTCACATAATTAGATGTTAAATCTTAGATGTAATTATGAAATATAGTTGGAAATTGATTAGAATCACTTACCCTATGTTTGTAGATGAAAATCCCCTCTTCAAATCGCCTCCTACCAAGTCTAGGGTTCTAAAATATGAGAAATGAGACCAAATCCTGACTTTCTTACCTTTTGTTCAGTTGCAGATGTTGCAATTGCAAAGAATTCCAAGCAAATGCGGCAACTGCCCAGCCTAAGTTGACTTCGCAAATGCGACAAATGGGTCAGCAAATGCGAACCCTGTCCTTTCGCAAATGTGACAAAAGTAGTCGCAAATGTGAACTACCCAACTCAGATCTAATCTTCGCAAATGCGAACAAGGTGTCACAGTTGCAACACCTGAGACCCCCTGCTATGTTTGCAAATGCGAGGCTGGTGCTCGCAATTGCGATATTAGAGAACCAGCACACCATATATTCCTATTTCAGTTCAAATCATCCCGCGACGCGTCTGAAACTCATCCGAGCCCTCGGGGCTCCAAACCAAATATCCACACAAGTCTAAAAATATCATACGAACTAGCTCGCATGATCAAACACAAAAATAACAACTAAAACTTTGAATCGGACACTAAAATACATGGATTTCAAAGTAAATTTCAAGAACTTCTAGAATTGCAACTACGTGTCCGAATCCTATCAAATCAACTCCAAACGACACCAACATTTGCACACTAGTTCTAAATAGCATAACAGACATATTTAAAGTCCCAAAACCAAATTCTGAACCCGATAGCCAAAAGTCAAATTACAGTCAAACTTCTTAATTTCAAATTACTAATTTTTGGCGAAACAGCACAAATCAACCGACAGACTTCTGAATTTGATTCCGGGCATATGCCCAAGTCTAAAATTATGATACGAAGCTATCAGAGCCATAAAAATACTATTCCGGAGTCTTTTTCACAAAAGTCAGCCATTGGTCAACATAAATAGCACAAGCTTCTAAGCCAAGAATCAACCCGAAATCTTTCCAGAACAAAACCAATCAACCAAGTAAGTCATAAAACCATAAACACACATGTGTGAAGCATCAAAAGGGGAAATGGGGCGCAATTACAAAAATGACCGGTCGGGTCATTACATTATCCCCCTCTTAAAACATACCTTCGTCCTCGAACGTGCATAAGGATATACCTGCAGTGATGAGTAGATGAGGATAATGACTCCGCATGTCTTGCTCGGTCTCCTAGGTTGCCTCATCGACCGAATGAACCCTCAATTGAACCTTCACCAAAGCAATGTTTCGTGATCTCAATTTTCGGACCTGTCTGTCCAAGTTAGCCACCGACTCCTCAATATAAGTCAAATCGTTATCGCATTGGATTGAGCTGAAGTCTAAAATATGAGACGGATCACCATAATACTTCAAGAGCATCGAAACATGGAATACCGGGTGAGCCGCCGATAGGCTAGGTAGCAATGCAAGCTTGTTGGCCACCTCCCCCACTCTCTCAAGGATCTCAAAGGGATCGATATACCTAGGGCTCAACTTGACCTTCCTCCCAAACCTCATCACACCCTTCATGGGTGAAACCCGGAGAAAAATCTGCTCTCCAACCATAAATGCAACATCACGAACCTTCCGATCAACATAACTCTTCTGTCTAGACTGAGCTGTATGAAGCTGATCCTGAATCAACTTGACTTTTTCTAAGGCATCTAGAACAAAATCTGTGCCGAACAACCTAGCCTCTCTTGGATCAAACCAACCAACTAAAGAATGACACTGTCTCCCATACAAGGCCTCATAAGGAGCCATCTAAATACTCGATTGGTAGATGTTATTGTAGGCGAACTCCGAAAGCGAAAAGAACTGATAACAAGAACCCCCAAAATCCATAACACAGGCACTAAGCATACCCTCAAATATCTGAATTGTGCGCTCAGACTGTCCATCCGTCTAGGAGTGAAATGTTATACTCAATTCAACCCGTGTTCCTAACTCACGCCGCATAGGTATCCATAAGCACGATGTGAACTACGTACCTAGATTGGGGATAATGGATACTGGCACATCGTGGAGACGAACAATCTCGCGGATATAGATCTAAGCTAGCTGCTCTGAAAAATAGGTGGTCACCACCGATATGAAATGAGCCGACTTGGTCTACCTATCCACAATCACCTATACCGCGTCAAATTTCTTCTGAGTCAGTGGGAGCCCAACTACGAAGTCCATGGTAGACCGCTCCCATTTCCACTCGGGAATCTCAAGTCTCTGAAGCAAATCGCCCGATCTCTAATGCTAATACTTCACATGCTGACAATTTAGGCACCGAATCACATACTCCACTATGTATTTCTTCATTCTCCTCCACCAATAGTGCTGCCTCAAATCCTGATACATCTTAGCGGTACCCGGATGAATGGACTACCGCGAACTGTGGGCCTTCTCAAGGATCATCTCATGCAACCCATCCATATTGGGTACACATAATCAGTCCTGCATCCGCAACACACCATCATCTCCAATAGAAACCTTCTCGTTATCACCGTATTATACCGTGTCCTTAAGGACAAGCAAATAGGGGTCGTCATACTGACGCTCTCTGATGCGATCATATAAAAAAGTCCGAGAAACCATGCAAGCAAGAACTTAAGTGGGCTCCGAAACATCCAATCTAACAAACTGATTGGCCAAGGCCTGAACATCCATGGCTAGTGGCCTCTCTCTACTTCCGGTATATATGCTAAACTGCTAAAGCGCTCCGCCTTTCGACTCAAGGCATCGGCTACCACATTGGCCTTCTTGAGATGATATAGAATAGTGATATCATAGTCTTTAAGAAACTCTAACCACCTCCGCTGTCGCAAGTAAATATCTTTTTGCTTGAACAGATGATGTAGACTCTGATGGTTTGTATAGACCTCACAAGGGATACCATACAAGTAGTGCCGCCAAATCTTCAATGCATGAACAATAGCTGCCAATTCCAAGTCATGGACTAGATAATTCTTCTCATGAACCTTCAACTACCGAGACGTGTAGAAAATTACCCTACCGTCTTGCATCAACACCGCACCAAGGACTACGCGTGACACATTATAATACACAGTGTAAGACCCCGAACCTATAGGTAACACCAACACTGGGGCTGTAGTCAAAGCAGTCTTGAGCTTTTGAAAGCTCATCACACACTCCTCGGACCATTTGAAAGGAGCACCCTTATGGGTCAATCTGGTCATAGGTGCAATAATGGATGAGAAACCCCCTACGAAACTGAGATAATACCCAGCCAAATCAAGGAAACTCTAAATCTCAATAGTTGAAGACGGTCTGGGACAACTTTGCACTGCTTTAATCTTCTTTGGATCTACCTTAATCCCCTCACTGGACACCACATGACCCCAAAATGCCACAGAATCAAGCCAGAATTTGTGACAAATCAAGCAAAAATTCACATTTTGAGAATTTTGCATACAACTTCTTCTCTCTCAAGGTCTGGAGCAACATTCTCAGATACTACTCATGATCTTCCCGACTACGGGAGTATACCAAGATGTAGTCATTAAACCCAATGACAAATGACTCAAGGTGTGGCTGAAATACACTATTTATCAGGTGTATAAATGTTGATGGGGCATTGGTCAGCCCAAATGACACCACATGGAGCTCGTAGTGACCATACCGAGTCCTGAAGGTAGACTTTGGAATATCCGAATCCCGAATCTTCAGCTGATGATACCCTGACCACAAATCAATTTTTGAGAACACTCTGGCACCCTGTAGCTGACCAAATAAGTCATCAATGTGCGACAATGGATACCTGTCCTTCATTGTAACCTTGTTCAACTGCCGATAATAAATACACATGCGCATAGAACCATCCTCCTTCTTCATAAACAAAACAGGAGCACCCCAAGGCGACACACTAGGCCAAATGAAACTCTTATCAAGAAACTCTTGAAACTGCTCCTTCAACTCCTTCAACTCTGTTGGGGCCATATGATATGGTGGGGGTAGAGATGGGCTGAGTGCCCGGCAACAAGTCAATACCAAAGTCGATAACCCTATCAGGCGGCATGCCCGGAAGATCCGCTGGAAATACATCTTTGAAGTCTCTCACTACCAAAATTGACTCAACGATAGGAGTATCAACACTAACATCTCTCATGAAGGCTAGATAAGCATCACACCCCTTATAAACTATAAATTGAGCCTACAGAAATGACACAACCCTGCAAGGAACATAATAGCATGATAGGGCGACAACTAGTATAGCCAATGTCACCGTCTGGGCGGTACAATCTAGAATAGCATGATAGGGAGACAACCATTCTATGCCCAGGATCACATCAAAGACTACCATACTAAGAAATAATAGATCGACTCTGGTCTCAAAGCCACCAATAACAACTAAACAAGACTGATACACACGATCCACAACAATAAAATCTCCCACAAGCGTGGACACATAAATAGGAGAACTCAAATAATCATGAGATATATCCAAATACAGAGTAAAATAAGATGTCACATATGAATAAGTGGATCCCGGATCAAATAAAACTGATGCATCTCTATGAAAAACCGGAACTATACTTATGATGACCACATCTAAAGCGACTGCCTCCGTCCTACTCGAAAAAATATTGAATATGGCTTGGCCTCCCCCTCTAGGGAGACCTCTACATATCTGTCCCCCACCCCTAGCTAGATATGCAGGTGGAGCGGCAACATGAGCAACAACTATGGCCTGTGATGTCTGTTGACCTGAATGAATCCGTTAAGCCTGAATAGCCTGTGGAGGTGCACCCCTCCTGAGTCTAGGGAAGCCCCTCACCATATGACGGGTATCACCACACTCAAAGCAAGCTGTAAGTGGGCGTGGCTTCTAGGACTGGCTGGGGCATGGTCGGCTGGACTGATCACTGAAGGAACCCTGTGTAGGAGGTCCGTTAGAAAGTGGCTGAGCGAAGTGTGCAACCTGAGACCCCGGGATAGCCGGAGCACCACTAGAAGCTGGAAGTGCTGAATGAACTAGATGACTTACATAGCCTCTGCCATGACGGGCTATAGCTGCAACACGAACACCACTAAATCCTCTAGTGCCTCGAGGCCTTTTAGACTCCTTGTCCTCTCTCTCACGGCCCCACATATCCTCTAACATTCGTGCGATCTCTACCACCTGCTAATATGGGGTTTCTGTCTCCAACTCTCGATTGGACAAATCACTAAATCGGATAGCATACTATGACACTGTCATAGTACCCTGGCGCAACTGCTCAAACTCTGCACGCCACACAACCCGAAGGATCTGGGGAACAATCTCTCTCAAAAACATCTTTGAAAGTTGAGTCAATGTAAGTGAAGATGCATCGGCTGGGCTACCCTACTCGTAAGCCCGCCACCACTGATACGCTGCTTCTGACAGCTGGAATGTAGTAAAAGCAACTCCACTCATCCCCACAACACCCATGGTGCGGAGAATACGATGACGCTTCTCTAGAAAATCCTGTGCATCTTGTGAAGCTAAGCCACTGTAAGTAGGAGGGTTATATTTCTTGAACCTGTCAAGTCTAAGCTGCACTTCCTCAGATGCCATTTCCCTAAACTCGAGTGGTACCGGAATAACATGCTGTACTAGCATAACCTCTGGGACCTGATCAACATGGACTCGCTGCTCTGGAGTACGGGCCGCGGGAGTCTGAGCTCCTCCCCTATCTTGAGATATGGCTAGTGCAAGTGGAATCAACCCCGCCTAAGTTAGAGTACCGAACATGCTCAATAACTATGCGAGGGTCTCCTGAAGTGCAGCGGTGGCAACAGGCGCCTCGGGTTCCTGCCCCCCAATTGGAGCTACTGGTGGCTCATCTGTCACAGCTCAGGAAGGTGATCTAGCTGCACTATGTGCCTCTCCTCGGCCTTTGCCCCTACCTCGGCCTCTCGCGGCTCTAGCAGGGGGCGCGAGTGTCTGATTATCGGATCCAACATTGCATGTCCTCACCATCTGTGAAAGAATAGAAAGTCAAAGATTTATATTTCGAAGTCAACCAATTCGCAAGATAAGGAATCAAAGAAGTGAAGTTTCCTAACAATTCTGTAGCCTCTCGAAGATAAGTACAGACATTTTCGTACCGATTTGCAAGACTCTACTAAACCTGCTTATGACTCGTAACGCCTATGAACCAAGAGCTCTAATACCAACTTGTCACGACCCCAATTTTCTTCCTTAGGATGTCGTGATGACTTAGTCTCTAAGACTAGGTAAGCCTTAAAAATGAAATATTATGACAGAAATAAAGGCTAAAACATAATATAAACTAACAAATCTCAAAAATATCTCGAAAACTAAAACACAACTACAATGCTCCCAAAACCCGGTGAGATTGAGTCATAAGCTCTTCAGAATATTCCAAAAACACCTATTACAACACTGTCTAATAAAGGAAACAACAGAATGAAAGGATAATGGAAGTTGACTCCGAGACCTGCGGATGCCGAGCTGGTATACCTTGAAGTCTCCGAAAAACATCTACAATCAAATACTAACGTTTAGCACGGGCAGATGTATCTGGATCTGCATAAAAAGATGTGCAGAAGCGTAGTATGAGTACACCACAATGGTACCCAGTAAGTATCAAGCCTAACCTCGGTAGAGTAGTAACGAGACTAGGTCAAGACACCTACTAGGAAAAGATAAATGGAATAGAAATATAATAACTAGATGTAATGGAAAACGGAGAGATGAATAACAATGAAGCAGTCTAATAATGTAAAGCAATGACACAATTATAAGCCTAAAGACAATGATAAGAAAGCAATGAATGAGAACCATAGTTAGTCAAATACGGAACAAACTGATAAAACAAAAAAAAGCAACAAGAACAGTTTAACCAATAACTCTTTCCAACATGAGATGCACGACAAGAATCACAACCGAGGTACCGCCTCGTATATAACTAGAATCACAACCGAGGAATCGTCTCCTATTCACATTTCTCAATTTCAATCACAATCTTTCTTTATACCGCCACGTGAGCCTTAAATAAGATAGTTATGAAACTTTTTTTCCCTTACATCGCCGCATGCACATTAACCGCTATTCTTATATCGCCGCATGCGCATCAATATTACAACACAATAACAATTCACACCACATGTAACTTGCCAAAAATTAACAATATCAATATTTCCACAACAATAGCCTGTGGCTCAACCACAATGTGTACAAGAAATTCAACAACAACAATGAATGTGAATTGCTCAATAAGGACGATATCTAAACAATTAACAACTTCGTCTCAATGTGTTAACGACTTTCACATTCTCAACACCAACAACTCAACAAGAAGATATTTCACGAAATAACAACTTCAATTACAGGTAATTCAACAATTAGAGGTGTAACAAAGCAATATGGAACGCAATAAATTAAACTAGGTATATAAGAGCACACAACAAGCAATAGGTAGAACAAGTGTTAACAAAGTCAAATAAGGCACGTAAGGATACACTAACACATGTAAGAATATATTAACAATGAGAATTAAAATATGATATGACAATTCAATTAAAGTCATGGAAAGAGTCTAATTAACCTAAACTGGTCAAATACCACATGAAACCCATGTACCCACTCATCACTTTGCGTACACGATTTTCACATAACAAAAATAGCATAATCAATCCCAATTCCTAAGGGGTAGTCCCACACCCAAAGTTAGACAAGATACTTACCTCAAATAGGCCAACAAAACCCTCGGAAATAGTTTCCCCCCTAAATTTTGCCTCCACACGGCTCAAATCTAACCAAATTTTACTTAATATCATCAAACAATGCAAGGAAAATAATTACAATAGATAAAGCTATGATCTTTACTCTTTTTCGAAAAAGTCAACAAAAGTCAACCCAGGGGGCTCGCCCGGTCAAAACACGGGTCCATATATATGATTAGTGTCAAAATCCGAGTCCAAATAGACTTTCAAAACTCAATTTCTCAGTTTTCAAAAACTTGACAAAAGTTTCCAATTTTTACTCTTTGATTCACATAATTTGATGTTAAATCTAAGATGTAATCATGAAATATAGTTGTAATCTAAGAATTCATTGCAAATGCGGCAACTCCCCAACCTACATGGACTTTGCAAATGTGACAAATGGGTCCATAAATGCGAACTCTGTCCCTTTGCAAATGCGACAAAAGTAGTTGCAAATGTGAACTACCCAACTTAGGTCTAATCTTTGCAAATCCGAAATTGCGACACCTGAGACCCCCTGCTATGTTCGCAAATGCGAGGCTCATGCTCGCAATTGTGACATCAGAGCACCAGCACTCCAGATATTCCTGTTTCAGTTCAAATCATCCCACGACACATCCGAAACTCATCCGACACCTTGGGGCTCCAAACCAAACATCCACACAAGTCTAAAAATATCATAAGAACTTACTCGCGCGATCAAAATATAAAAATAACATCTAGAACTACGAATCGGACACCCAAACACATGCATTTCAAAGTAAATTGCATGAACTGCTAGAATTGCAACTAAGCGCCTGAATCCTATCGAATCAACTCCAAACGATACCAAATTTTGCAGACAAGTTCTAACTAGCATAAAAGATCTATTTCAAGTCCCAAAACCAAATTCCTAACCTGATAGACAAAAGTCGACCTATGGTCAAACTTCTAAGCGTCCAATTGCCAATTTTCGACAAAATAACACAAATTAACCCACAGACTTTCGAATTCGATTACGGACATACTCCGAAGTCCATAATAAGATATGAAGCTATTGGAGCAATATAAATACCGTTCCGGGGTTATTTTTATAAAAGTCTACCATTGGTTAACATAAACATATTAGGCTTCTAAGCCAAGAATC
Organism: Nicotiana tomentosiformis; assembly: GCF_000390325.3. Lineage (NCBI taxonomy): Eukaryota > Viridiplantae > Streptophyta > Magnoliopsida > Solanales > Solanaceae > Nicotiana > Nicotiana tomentosiformis. The sequence continues at coordinate 61,801,936 of NC_090818.1, forward strand.
AAAGGGTCTAAATCAACCCGAAATCTTTTCGAAACAAAACCAATCAACCCCGTAAGTCATAAAATCATAAACACACATGTGCGAAGCATCAAAAGGGGAAACATGGCGCAATTACACAAACAAGCGGTCATGTCATTATAGTTTATTATGCTCATATAGTCATTTAATCGAATAAACCATTAAAACAAGTAAAATACAAAATCAATCAAGGCATAAAGTAGTCTATAATATCAGACAATAACATTCATTTGGAAAACTTCCCTCAACCAAGGCTACGCAAGACACATACCACATCTAGGCTAGTCTAAAGCTCCAAAAATTGCCTCTGACTGGCTCAAATCTAGCCAAACATCAACCAAGGAAGTCAAACATTGCTATAACAAGCAATCCCAATTAATAAAGCTTTGATGTTTGAAGATTTTCCAAAAAGTCAACAAAAGTCAACTTGGGCCCACGCGCCCAAAATTCAAAAAATAATACCAAATCTCGATTCCCCGTAATTCGAGGATTCCAAATATATGATTAGATTTTAAATACGAATCCAAATTGGTACTCAAAGCCTCAAAATACATTCTCTTAGGTTGTAGATAGAAATCCTAAATTCTACTTCAAAATTCCATATTTTAGGTGTTAATAAGCCATGTAGATTCTTGAAATATAACCACAAGTGAGTATAAATCACTTACCCGTTAGTTTTGTATGAAAATCTCCTTGGAAATCGCCCCTCTCCAAGTCTAAGGGTTCAAAATATGAGAGAATGGGCTAAAAATCCCAAAATTTCCAACTTAAGTAGTCTGCCCAGGGGTACTCTTCGCGATCGTGGCCCAAACCTTGTATTCGCGAAGCATAAAATGAATCTTCCCTAAAATACTTCTTCATGAACGTGAAATCACCCCCGTGAACATGAAGCCTTCTACCCAGCCTTCATCACGAACACGACACTGCCTTCGCGAACGCGAAGGCCAATCTCCCAGCCTCATCTCTTCCTTCACGAATGTGACTCCTTCAACGTGAATGCGAATCACCACTGCCACAAGCCTCTGCGAACGTGACTCACCCAAAGTGAACACGAAGAAAAAATGACCCCCATACCAACTCCTTCATCACGAATATGAGACTCTCCTCGCAAATGCGATGAACACCAGACACCAACATAAATCAGCCATCATAAACATGCTCCGGGTGGTCGGAATCTTACTAGAGCCCTCCAGGACCCCGTCCAATCATAAATACAAGTCAATAAATACTATACGGATCTATCCAAGGCCTCCAAATACATACATAATCATTACATCTAAGAATCAAAGATCAAACCACTAGTTGAACTTCTCTTAAGTTCAAGAACTTCTAAACTTCCACCGAGGGTCTGATCATGCCTAACCACTTCGGATCTCAACCAAACATTGCATACAAGTTCCATGCAACAACACAACCCTATTCCAAGTCCCAGAACAACAATCAGAGTTGGATAACCTCAAAGTCAACTTCTGGTCAAACTTAAGAACTCTCCAATTCTTTAAATTGCCAACTTTCGATTAATAGAGCCAAAATCCTTTAGGAACGTCTAAATTCAAATTAAAACATTTGCCCAAGTAAAAAATTACCATATGAACCTTTGAAACCATTAAATCCTGATTCTTAGGTTGTTTACTCAAAATTCAAACCTTGGTCAACTCTTCCAACTTAAAGCTTACATAATAAGAATTTCTCTTCGAAACCACATCTGAACCTATCATAAATCAAAACCAACCGTATTAGCAAGTCATGATACATCATATGAAGCCACGCAAGGTCTCAAATCACAGAAAGTAATGCTAGGACTCAAAATGACCGGTCGGGTCATTACCAAAATTATCCCAAGAATGTATAATAAGCTAATTCCTTACTATTATCCCACTACGACTAAGTACTATCAACTCTATATTTAGTACCTTGTAGAATTGAAATATTAGTGACTTCGTCCTGTAGTTTTCTCTGCTCAACATCACCCATTACTTTGAAGTATCAAATTTTCTTTTGTCAATTAATGTTTCTCCCATTACTTAAATGGAATGGAACATCTAGATATTTAGAGGACTCATTTGTTATTTATTTGCCTAGTTCTTGTAAAACTAGTTTACTTCTAGTAGTATGTCTTACTAAATGATCAATTTCTAGAAATCTGACATTTTTGTTAATAATTTTTTATTGCCTTATTTTATTTAGGATAATAAAATAAACTCCTTTCGTTCTATGAGGGTCAAAATAAACCCCTTATTTTATTGCCTTATTTTATTTATATTTTTGTTAATAATCTGACACGGAGGGAGTTTGGTCATATTGATGTGCATCAAGTTTGGTGCGATCGCACCTGCGGTGGTGAGGTGCGCAGGTGCGAAGCCGCACTAGCGAGATTAGGATGCACGGATGCGGTGATGCGTTGGGCAGGGGGTGTCCACAAATACATAGGTTTTATCACAGAAGCAACCATGCATGTGCGCTTCATGGTTCGCAGAAGCGACACGGCAAATGCGGTGTCTTGGCCGCAAAAGAGGATATTTGGGATTTTTGTTATTTTCACATCTGCGATGATTTTTCGGCAGATGCAACTGAGGGTCCGTAAAAGCGAAAGTACTCAGCAGAACATGTTATATTCGAATGTTTTGGTTATTTTATCACATTTTGAGTTTTAGAGATCGGATTTGAACGATTCTTGAGGCGATTTTCACGATTTGGACCGGGGTAAGTATTTTTGACTCGAATTTGATTATTTTACATGATTCCATATTTGATTTTGGCATTTGATTGATGAATCTAAAAGAAAAATTGGGGTTTTTTGTTAAATTCTTTCTAAAGTAAATTATTGGATTTTGAACATCGATTCAGAGTAGGATTTGAGTAAAATTATTATGGTTGGACTCGTATTCGAATGAGTTATAGAAATTTATGAGTTTTGTCGGGTTTTGAGGTGCGGGCCCAGGTTGACCTTTTAGTTGACTTTGAGTATTTGATTAAAGATTCGACCTTTATTGTTTGGTTTGTTTCCTATGACATTATTTGATGATTTTGAGTTGCTTTGGCTAGTTTCGAACCGTTTGGAGGTCAATTCACATGGGATGGTGTTTCTAGAGTTTTGGTTTGGCTTGCTCGGTATTGATTTTGCTTGTTCGAAGTAAGTAACATATATAAACCTAGAATTGAGGGTATTTATCCATGGAAACTATGATATTTGAGATATGTTAGGGGTGACACACGTGCTAGGTGACGGGCGTGTGTGCGTGCTCCGGGATATTCATGATCCGGGTAGTTCCTAGGTTATTATATGCCTTGTTTTGCTATCATGATTCTTCGATATGGAGCTTGAGTTAAATTTGTGACACATTGTGATATTCCGTGCTGTATAATTGGATTATGTTTTCGTGAGATGTTGGCATATGGAGACTTGAGCGACTGATGACTGATGTGGGATAATGAGCCATGTTGTGAGTTATGTTGGATTCGGTTGCATGCCATAACAGATTGATAATTTGATGGTTTCATGTTTCAACATGTATATTGATTATTGATTTTGAGGTGATGCGTACGCCCGACTCATATTGGGCCAAGCAGTGCTCATTAGGGGCAATATGTGCATCGAGCCCCATGATTGGGCCATGTGATATTAATTAGCGTTTGGGCCAGGATCTGCCCTTCCAGAGTCTAATATTACAGTGAGTGCATGCATAGTGATTTATATGTGCTTTGGTGAGGGGCATTTATGCCAGGCACCTATACAATGCAGAGTGATTTGGTATGTGATGGCAAGGGAAATTTGTGCCAGGCACCCGTACAGTGTTGAGTGATTGTGTGTGTGATGGTGAGGGTCATTTGAGTCAAGCACCTTGAGTGTGCTAAGAGTGAGTGTAATTGATGATGGCACTATGATATTAGTGACTTGATATGTATATTTGATATGTAGGCATATTGATGTATTTTCCTCATGCTAGATAGCAATATGGTGTTATTGGCTTGGCATGTATATTTGACATGTAGGCATAAAGATGTATTTACCTCATGCTAACTGGAAAATGAAAAATCATATCTATTGTTGAAAGTTTGGAACAATCACAGTTCTTTGATAAACTCATTTTTAGTGACTTTGGTGAAAGATTCGTTTTAACTGTTATAGTTGTAAAGCATGTCTAATTTTTCCATATTTGTGAACAAGCTGAACATGATGTCTTTTAAGTTATTTATTATTACTGTCATCATTATATCCTATGTTATTGTTGATCACTAGTGTTGGACATTGACCTTCTTCCGAGCTCGTCTCTACTTTCAACGTGAGGTTATGTTTGTTACTTATTGAGTACATGGGATCGGTTGTACTCATACTGCACTTCTACACCTTGCGTGTAGATCTTGGAGCTGATGTTGCTGTGTATGGATGGAGCTAGCATTGATTATATACATTCTCTTCGAATATAGCTGCCACTTGTCCTTGGTATCTTTACATTTGTAATTTATTTATGTATATTCCAAATATGTTGTATTTATTTTCATACCAGCTTTGTAAATCTAAGTCTTAGTGGTTCATGACTTGTACTACCAATTCTTGGGTTATTGTATGGGAATTTAGTTATTTGGCTTACTTAGCAGGTTGGGTTAGGTGCCATCACGACTAGATGTATTTTGGGTCGTGACATTGGGGTATCAATGCCCTAGGTTCATAGGTTTGAGTCATGAACAAGTGTCTAGTAGAGTCTTGCGGATCAGTATGATGACGTCCATACCTATCTTCGAGAGGCTACATGGCATCTAGGAAATGTCCCATCTTTCTTTCCTTATCGTGCGGTATTTATTCAGCTTGAAGCATATATCTTCATTTTTTCCCATTCACTTGTATGTTATATTGAGCACCGGGTATCAGCTATGCACCAACGACTTGTGATGTCGTTGATGAGGAACGAGATATGTTTTTTATGTTCTAAGCATAGGCCTTTGTGGAGGACTTGAGACCAGATTCAGACCACAGCTTGGGCTCGGTGGTTTCAATTGTGTGAGTATGTACTTTTAGACTTATATGTCCGATAGTATAACTAGGAGTGGGATTTATGGCTCAGTGAGTGGTTGTATAGCTATATGATATGTGTTATGTGACTCTGGAATGTGCTTAAATGGTTTGGATGTGACGAGAAGGATTTCACTTCGGATGTGAAAGGACTATGGATGCTCGAGTTCTGTCGTGATATGTTGTACAATCTTGAGTTATGAGTATGTTAAGGGTTTTTCGGTTGTTCATTGGTAGGATGAAGCAGACTCTTATGTCTTGTTAACAGGTTCAGACTTGGTAGGATTTAGTGATTGCATAGTGGTTGTGGCTATGGAAGGGCATAGAGAAATGCCAATTTGAGGCTAGGCAGGTGGGTTATCTCCTGTGGGATATTTTGAGGATGTGTGATCCCTATGATGTTATATGAAGAGTTTTGTTTATATCAATGGGTTATATGTGTTGAAATTTATATTTGGATGGCATAAGGAAGTTCACACGATTTCCACAGGGATGGATATACGCTAAGTGGATGAGTTGAGGTATCTTATGATTAGGGCTACATGAGTTCATGAAGGATTTGGCTGAATTACAGTGCACGATTAAGGCAGTTAGGGAGTAAGGGTGTTGTGGAATTATCGGGTGTTATGTTCTATGGCTTTGAGCCAAGTAGGTAAGTCTGCTATTAACGATCAGGTTGCATGGTCATGAGTTATGTTAGTTTTGGTATGCGACATACTTCTGGACCAGTTATGACTTGAAGAGTTTGATTTCGAGGATTACTCGAGTGAGAAAATTGTTGCATGTACGATGTGCTATACCTTATGGGAATATAGGAAATCTTAGAATGATTCGGGTAGGTTCTTCTTGGTGGATTTAGTATGCAAGGAGAAAGGATTCACTCGGTTGCTTAAGTTGGGGTTGCTTCCTAAGGTATTTGTGTGCTTATAGAGCATAAGTTGTTTGGCTTGTATTGGCGGTGTATTTGAGATTAGAGCAGAGTGGATAACTTTCGAGAAGGTTCTAATGAGTTCATGATTCATATGTGGTATTTGAGGATTTTCTGGATTATTATATGGGAAAGATCTGAGATTTTCATTGGATGGTGTCGAGACTTGCGGTATTTTTGTAACATTAGTGATTCTACATTTTAGTATCATAGAGGTTAGAGAAATAGTTTCAGTTTCTAACATGAGTGGGCATTTTGGTTACAATACTATTGGATTCTTAAGAGGGAATACGATAGCTTATGGGCTTAGGACGATGTATTTGCATGCTAGGATCTCTTGTGATGAGCTTTGGTTAAGGATTGTATTGTACTGGAAAGAAGAAGTGTTAACTTGAAGGCAAGTCGAGAAGGATTCAAGGAAATGGGTCAGCTTCATAGTGATTCAGGTCGGCATGGTAATAGATATGATCGGTTATTTTGGTTCTCTTGGTATGGTGAGGCTTTACCGGTGTTCTGTGGCAATACTCTTAGGTTGAGCGATCTGCGTGACTTGGTTGAGTTAGATGGATTCAGTACTGATGGATTGGTTATGTACAAATGGGTTTTGAAGAGTTCTCGATGGTTTCAACCACGGCTTGGGATGGATGTTTTCGGCTGGCATGAGAAGTATGTTGTGTGTTGTGATTTTTCTCTTGGATAGGGGTCAGGTGGAAGGTGTCTGGCTGACGGAATATGTGTCCTGCTTGTGATTCAGGGTTGATAATGAGATTCTAGTGATTTCATATGATGGCATGATAAATGCAGTGCTATGTGTGGGATCAGAGATTTCTATGTACAAAGACGCGGTTCTGTTTGAAGGGAAGGTCATGAGTTCTAGATAGTATGAACAGTTTCAAATGTTTAGAAGAATTTTGGCACTATATAGTACCACTTGAGAAGGGTGCGCATTTTGGAAGGCACACTGTGTTTTGATTTGCGGATGCTCGACTGGTATCACGATAATTCCCTGATTGATCGACTGCTGATGTTCAGATTTTGCTATGTGGCACGAAAGAATTATGTTCAAATTATGGAAGTATGTTATGTGTTGTGATTTTTCTCTTGGATGGGGGTTGGGTGGAAGGTGTCTGGCTGACGGAATGCGTGTCCTTATTGTGATTCAAGGTTGATAATGAGATTCTAGTATTTTCATATGATGGCATGATGAATGCAGTGCTACATGTGGGATCAGAGATTTCTATATACAAGGATGTGGTTCTGTTAAAAGGAAAGGTCATGAGTTCTAGATAGTATGGACGGTTTCAGATGTTTAGAAGAATTTTGGCACTATATAGTACCACTTGAGAAGGGTGCGTATTTTGGAAGGTACATTGTGTTTTGATTTGCGGATGCTCGACTGGTATTACGGTGACCCCCTGATTGATCGACTGCTGATGTTCAGATTTTACTATGTGGCACGAAAGAATTATGGAAGTATTTCTCATGAGATGATTGTGTATGAGGGATGTGATATCCATTTGAGTAATGGAGTTGGGATCGGACATGGAGATTCTTGTATTCTAGGGATTTGAAGACTGGGAAGTTCTCAGAGGCAGATTAATCCTTGGTTACGGATGATGAAGGTATGTTAAGAGGTTAACGACTGATGGTATGTGTTGTGGATAGGTTTTTGTGGACCTTTTGGAGGATATCTACCTATTTCGGGAGGATAAGAGTTGATTTGGAGGCTACTGGTAGGCCTAATGAGAATGTGTATTCTTCATCGGGTCGAATTTGTTTACCTAGCACGACTATTGTTGAGCGTGTGTCATTTGGTTAGAGTTAACCTTATTCGTGTTCTGTTATTTCCCATTTGTTACTCTCCTATACTATGATGGGTTGTAAGATTGTTGACTATTTGCACGCCTTATGCGGTTTTTGTTGGGCTTTGTGGCAAAATTTGGGTGCAATGGTCCTTGGGGGTGTTGGATGATGGATTGTACCTTGGTTATGGTCTTCCTGTCTGTGGTATATTGTGCTAGTCATTTCTCCATGGTTATGGTTATACACTTCGCGTGTTTGTTGTTGATATGCATATGGTTGTTGATTGTGAGTATCGTGGCTTGACGTATTCCGTGTAGACAAGTGTTCGGATTGGGTCACGTATTGCAACGAAGTTACGTTGGAATATGAACCTTTGTGCTTATTTTGTGTGTTTTGTTTATCCTTTGTGTGATGGGTTCATAGCATTGCACCTTGTGGTGGTATTTGTTGAGCTTGTGAGATGGTTCTTTTATTCGATTCTATTTCCATTATTGGGTACATTCGAGTTATTACTTCTTTGGTGCATGCAATGCATGGTACTTGGCTCGAGGTGGTGCTGGTGTGGCATGTCGGTCGAGCAACTTGTACTGGATGAGATGAGGTTATTGGACCAGGAATGAGAGCTATCATATTTGATTAAGGTATGTATGGAAGAATAACGTCACTAGCCAGCTTAGATTTTGGCTATGGTTCTTGTCGGGCGAGATAGCTCCATTACTTGTTGATCTGATGAGCGGTTATGAGCTTATACACGTTTCATTTATCCTTGGCAGTGCACGAAAGTTCAGAACGAGGTTTTATTTTATATCAGGTTTGTTACTAGTACCGGGTTTGTTATTGAGCAACTATTGTGGTCTGAAATTATTCTATAAATGTCATAGTTATGTGTTATATCATATGATTCTATTTTGGGGTTATGGTTATAGCTTCATATAGCTTGTTCAGACTTATAAAGTGTATAGATGCAAGAATCGGGTCGTATAATGAGTTTCAGATGTTGGAGATAGGGGTCTAAGGTTTATGGACTAAGGTCGAAATAAGGATCTTCAATTAGGTTGTGTTTTCAGGCTTAATTATATGGATTGGGGTGATGTGGGATCACCCATGGGTGTGTGCATATGAGTTTATGTAGTGCTTTGATGGCTTTGGAACGACTCTTGATACATTCGAGGGCGAACGTATGTTTAAGTGGGGAAGAATGTAATGACCCGACAGGTCGTTTTGAGCATTTGTGTTTCATTCGTTTGTTTGAGGTGTTTAGTAGCTTTATATGATGTGTTATGACTTGCGTGTCTGGTCTGTTTTTATTTTCGAGTGGTTCGAGATTGATTTTGGAATAATTCTCACTTTAGAAGCTTTAAGTTGGAAGAATTTATCGAGTTTGAGTATTTGATATCAGATCGGAGTTTTGATGGTTCCGTTAGGTCCGGATGGTGGTTTTGGACTTGGACGTATACCCTGATTTGCATTTGGATGTTTCTAGAAGGTTTTAGCTCTAATTTGTGAAAGTTAGCAATTTATATGTTTGGAAAGTTCATAGGTTTGACCGAGAGTTGACTTTGATGTTATCGAGTTCGGATTATTGTTCCAGAAGTTGGTATAGGTTCTTTATGTCATTTGGAACAGATGTACGAATATTGAGGTGAATTCGAGTGGTTTAGACGTGTATGGCATAAGTTTGGAATTTGATAATTTGGAATAGTTCGTTAAGTTTGATTTGAGGCGCGATTCATGGTTTTGATATTTTTATGGGTGATTTTAGGCCTTGAGTAGGTCCGTATTATGTTTTGGGACTTGTTGGTATATTTGGGTGGGATCCCGAGGGGCTCGGGTCGGTTTCAGACTACCCGTAGAGAGTTTGGTCATTTTAGGGTGTAGTAGGTCTGGTGCTATCGCACCTGCGGTGGTGAGGTACACAGGTGCAAAGCCGCACCTGCGAGAGGAGGATGCACAGTGTGGTGATGTGTTGGGCAGGAGGTGTCCATAAATGCAAAGGTTTTGTCGCAGAAGCGACCGCATAAGTGCGCTTCATGGTTAGCAGAAGTGACACCCTAGATGCAGTGTCTTGGCCGCAGAACTGGATATATGGAATTTTTGTTGTTTCCGCATCTGTGATGACTTCTCCATAGATGCAGTGTCGCAGATGCAACTGAGGGTCTGCAAAAGCGGAAGTACTGGGCAGAACATGTTATATTCGAAGGTTTTGGTTATTTTATCACATTTTGAGTTACAGAGAACGAATTTGGACGATTCTTGTGGCGATTTTCACGATTTGGATTGGGGTAGGTATTTTTGACTCAGATTTGATTATTTTACATGATTCCTTCTTTGATTTTGGCATTTGATTGATGAATCTAAAAGAAAAATTGGGAGTTTTGTCAAAGCATTTCTAAAGTGAATTATTGGGTTTTGAACATCGATTCGGAATCGGATTTGAGTGAATTAGTATGGTTGGATTCATATTCGAATAGGTTGTCGGAATTTGTGAGTTTTTTCAGGTTCCGAGACGCGGACCCGGGTTGATATTTTGATTGACTTTGAGTATTTGATTAAAGATTCAACATTTATCGTTTGTGTTTGTTTCCTATGGCATTATTTGATGATTTTGAGTTGCTTTGGCTAGTTTAGCCGTTCGGAGGTTGATTCGTGCGGGATGACATATTTAGAGTATTATTTTGGCTTGCTCATATTTATTTGGCTTGTTCAAGGAAAATAACATATCTAAATTTGAAATTGAGTGTATTTATCCCTGAATATATGATATTTGAGATGTGTTGAGGGTGACGCACATGCTAGTGACGGGCTTGTGTGCGTGCACTGGGGTATTCATGATCCGGGTAGTTCTTAAGCTATTATATGCCTTGTTTTGCTATCATGCTTCTTCGATATCATGTTTTCTCCATCTGTATGAATACGTGAGATATTATTCATGCTAGAAATCATGTCTAGGCTATCTACTTAATTGTTTGAGATAAGATAGGGCTATTTTTGCCATCTTGTGCTACTTGCCTTAGTCATAGTCATAATATTTACTCATGATTGTTACATCCGTATGTTATATTTTTATCTCTATGCACTTTTGATATGTTGTCTCACATGTAATTGGTGTCTTTGTACGTGCTGCGAGTTTGAGATGAATTTGTGACACATTGTGATATTCCGTGTTGTATAATTGGATTATATTTTTGTGAGATGTTGGCATATGGAGACTTGAGCAGTTGATGACTGATGTGGGCCAGAGAGCCATGTTATGAGTTATGTTGGATCGGGTTGCACGTCACAACTGATTGGTATTTGGATCGGGTTGCACACTGCAATAGATATATTAATTATTGATTTTGAGGTGACACATACGCCAGGCCCATATTGGGCGAAATAGTGTTGATTAGAGGCGACGCGTGCACCAGGCCCCACAATTGAGCTATGTGATATTGATTAGCGCTTGGAGCAGGATCCACCCATCTGGAGTCTGATATTATAGTGAGCGCATGCACAATGATTCAAATGTGTTTTGGTGAGGTGCATTTGTGCCAGGCTCCCCTGCGCTGCTGAGTGATTGTGTGTGTGATGGCGAGAGGCATTTGAGCCAGGCACCTTTAGTGTACTGAGAGTGAGTGTACTTGATGATGGCACTATGATACTATTGACTTGTCATGTATATTTGACATGTTGGCATAGAGATGTATTTTTCTTATGCTAAATGGCAATAAGGTGCTATTGACTTGACATGTATATTTGACATGTAGACATAGAGATGTATTTTCCTCATGCTAACTGGTAAATGAAAAGTCTTATATATTGTTGAAATTTTGAAAAAATCATAGTTCTCGGATAAACTCATATTTTAGTGACTTCGGTCAAAGATTTGGGCTTTAACTGTTATACTTGTAAAGCACGTCTAATTTTCCCATATGTGTGAACAAGCTGAACATGATGTCTTTTGAGTTATTTACCATTACTGTCATTATTATATCCTGTGTTTTTATTGATCAATGGTATTGGACATTGACCTTCTTCCGAGCTTGTCACTACTTTCAACCTAAGGTTAGGTTTGTTACTTATTGAGTACATGGGGTCGGTTATGCTTATATTACACTTATACACCTTGCATGTAGATATTGGAGCTGATGTTGCTGTGTATGGCGGGAGATGGATTTTAGGTCATGACAATGGAGTACCCGTTATAGACAATTGAGGTGTAATCTTTTGTTCTGATAGGTAACTCATTAATTTTGCAAAAACGATAATCAATACCTTGATTATATTGCAGTGACTTGATATATTTTTATGACACTTTTTCATTTTTCGCCTTATTTTCCTTGGATAGAAAGACAGAAATTTAGAATCCGAAGTCAAAATCTCGCACGATAAGGAATCAAAGAAGTGAAGCTTTTCCTAACAGTTCCATAGCCTCCCAAAGATAAGTACATATGTCTCTGTACCGATCCGCTAGACTCTACTAAACCTGCTTGTGGCTCATAACACCTATGAACCTAGAGCTCTGATACCAACTTGTCACGACCCCAATTTCTCTCCAGAGAATGTCATGATGGAACCTAGTCTTTAAAACTAGGTAAGCCTAACCATTATACAGAATAACTGAATATAAGTTGAAACTCAAACCTTATCATCTGAAATAAATAAAAACTGCGATTCAAAATAGTTACAACTCCCAAAACCTAGTAGAATAAGTCACTAGCTCTAAAGGGAAATGCTAAACATCTCTATACATGAGAGTCTAATGAGAATATGGAAAAATAACATAATAAAGATAGAGGGGGATTCCGAGGTCTGCGGACGCTGGCAGAAATACCTTGAAGTCTCCACGCACAGGCTAGCTTACTAATACCTGGTCTGGTAGGAAGAACCTAGATATGCACAAAAAGATGTGCTGAAGAGTAGCATGAGTACACCACAACGGTACCCAGTAAGTGCCAAGCCTAACCTTAGTAAAGTAGTGACGAGGTCAGGTCAGGGTCCTACTAGAAATAATAGGAAGCAAGGCAGAAGATATAATAATATAATGAAATGACTGAGAAGTGAATAATGAAAATTTACAGAAAGATAACAACACGGGATTCAATAAGATAACTACAACATGTGAGGAAAACAAGATTCTTACATGTTATTAAACAAGAACAAGAACAAGAACAACAACAACACATCAAATAGAGGTAAACAATAGCGGCGCTCCCGAGGTACCGTCTCGTAGTCCCAAAAGTAAATATCTCACACAACAGGGAAACTCCCAAGGTATCGCCTCGTAGTCCCAAAAGTAAATATCTCATAACGGCACGACAGAAACCTCGTGAAAACAATGAGAACCACATGACAGAAACCTTGTGCCACAATAACACTCCGAACGGAAACAACCTCGTGCCACAATAAAATAGTTATCTCAACAAAAGTCATGAAACCAACACATAACAAATGGAACAATGAAATTACAGCAAGAAATCCTACAGTTAAGGAATGAATACGAAACAAAGGAAGCAGGTAATTCAAGTAAGCATGTTGCACAAATTGCAAGTAAGAGTTACGACACGTAGACATGCGATATTAGGCTAAACATGATGACTAAACATGCTAGAGTAACTCAGTTAAGGAATTGAAAAGGAAACTACTTAGCAAAAATTGAATTTTTAACATTTTACCCGAGTACTCACTCGTCACCTCGCGTACACGACCTTCACGTATTGAAAATACCATGACAATACCAAATCCTAAGGGGAGTTTCCCCCACACAAGGTTATACAAGTCACTTACCTCAAACCTCGCTCAATAAATCAATAAGAATGCCTTTCCCTCGACTTTCCGACTACGAAGGACTCAAATGTAGCCAAAATCAATTATATACTATAAATATAACTATAAAAAACTAATCTAAATAATGAAATTATGACTTTAACAAGGAATTGAAAAATCGCCCCCCAAATTTCTCAACCCAAATACTTAACTAAATGAAGAAATTAATGAAATCAGAAATGAGTCAAGAATCCTTACCCAAATGTTTTCTTTGAAAATCCCTCTTAATTTTGTCTGAATCAGAGCTCTCTAGGTCAAAAAATGGAGAATTAAATCAAACCCTCGAACTTAGGCCTTTTCTGGCCAGTCAAAACACATATGCGGACCAAAAATCTCTTCTGCGATGCCGCACTTGCAGAAAAACCATCGCAAGTGCAGAAAACACCCAAGTCCAGGTCTTCTGCTTCTGCGGATAAGGGCCCGCAACTTTGAGACCGCTTTTGTGGGAATGTGACCGCACCTGCGACCACTGGCGCTTCTACGCCCCTGCCATAGCAGAAGCAAAGGCGCTTCTGTAATAAATATCCTGCTTCTGCGACCACTGCTGGGCAAGGACAACTCCGCATCTACGACTCAAAGCTCGCTTATGCGAGTCCGCACCTCTGCGGCCAATCCCACCGTAGGTGTGATGACAACAGAACCAGCCCAACATCAGCAATCCTCTAAGTACAAAAATGATTTGATGATAATCCGAATCACACCCAAGTCCCCCGAAACCCTGCCCGAATATACCAACAAAACCTAAAATATCATACGAACTTAGTCGAGCCTTGAAATTACATCAACCAATGCTAATAATATGAATTGCGCATCAATTCAAGCCTAATGAACTTTAGAACTTCTAACTTCTACATTCGACGTCGAAACCTATCAAATCAAGTCCGATTGACCTCAAATTTTGCACACAAGTCACAATTGACATGATGGACCTACTCTAACTTCCTGAATCGGAATCCAACCTGGATATCAAAAAGTCCATTCCTGGTGAAATTTTCCAAAAATCATCCAAGTTTCCAACTTTCGCCAATTAATTCCCAAATAACCTACGAACATCCAAATCAACATCCGATTACGCTCCTAAGACCAAAACCACCATACAGAGCCATTGGAACAAACAAAACTCCATTTCGGAGTTGTCTTCACACAAGCCAAACTACGGTCAACTCTCACAACTCAAACTTCACACTTAGTGACTATGTGTCCCATTTCACTCCGAAACTCTCCCAAACCCAACGCCGAGCATCCTGGCAAGCCAAGTAACCATAAAATGAAATAGAAGGGGCAATAAATTAGGGATTAGGGCTAATACTCCGAGAACGACCGAACTGACCGAGTCATTACATCCTCCCCCCATTAAAACAATTTGTTCATCCTCGAACGAGCATAGAGACATACCTGAAGTGGTGAAAAGATAAGGGTAACCATTGCGCATATCATTCTTGATCTCCCAAGTCGCCTCCTCGACTGGCTGGCCACTCCACTAAACCTTCACTGAAGCAATGTTCTTTGACCTGAACTTTCAAACCTGCCTGTCCAAAATGGCCACTGACTCCTCAACATAAGATAGATCCTTGTCCAACTGGACTGAGCCGAAGTCTAACACATGAGATGGATCGCCGTGATACTTCCGAAGCATAGAAACATGTAACACGTGATGAACTGCAGATAATTTAGGTGGTAGTGCAAGTCTGTAAGCCACCTCTCCAACCCTCTCAAGAATCTCAAAAGGCCCGATATACCTTGGGCTCAACTTGCCCTTCCTCCCGAACCTCATAACATCCTTCATGGGCAAAACTCGGAGCAAGAACCGCTCCCCAACCATGAATGCAACATCGCGAACCTTCCGATCCGCATAACTCTTCTACCTGGATTGGGTTGTACGAAGTTGATCCTAAATCAATTTAACCTTTTCCAAAGCAACCTGAACCAAGTCTGTACCTAATAGCCTAGCCTCGCCCGGCTCGAACCAACCCACTGGAGACCTGCACCGCCTACCATACAAATCCTCATACAGGGTCATCTTATTGATCGACTAATAACTGTTGTTGTAGGCAAACTCCACAAGTGGCAAGAACTAACCCCAAGAACCCCCAAAATCCATCACACACGCACCAAACACATCCTCCAATATCTAAATAGTGCGCTCGGACTGTCCGTCCGTCTGAGGGTGAAATGTTGTACTCAACTCTACCTGAGTACCTAACTCATGATGTACGGCTCTCCAGAACCACAATGTAAATTGCATACCACAGTCAGAGGTGATAGATACCGGCATGCCATGAAGTCTGACAATCTCGCGAATGTTAACTTAAGCCAGCTGCTCCGAAGAGTAAGTAGTAGCCACAGAATGAAATGAGATGACTTGGTCAATCTATCCCCAATCACCCAAACTGCATGGAACTTCCTCTGAGTCTATGGGAGTAGAACAACGAAATCCATAGTGATTTGCTCCCATTTCCACTTCGGAATTTCTAGCTTCTGAAGTAATTCCCTTGGCCGCTGATGCTCATACTTCACCTACTGATAATTTAGGCACCAAGCTACATATTCCATGGTGTCTTTCTTCATTCGCGTCCACCAATAGTGCTGCCTCAGGTATGGGTACATCTTTGCGGCACCTGGATGGATAGAGTACCGCGAACTGTGAGCATCCTGGAGAATCAACTCACGCAAACCATCTACATTAGGCACACATAGCCTGCCCTGCATCCATAATACACCGTCATCTCCAATAGCGACTTCTTTGGCATCATCATGCTGAACCGTGTCCTTAACGACAAGTAGATGGGGGTCATCATATTGACGCTCTCTAATACGATCATAAAGAGAAGACTGAGAAACCACACAAGCCAAAACTCAGCTCGGCTCGGAAACATCCAATATGACAAATTGGTTGGCCAAGGCCTAAACATCCAAGGCTAATGGCCACTCTGCTACTGGTAGATATGCTAAACCGCCCAAACTCTCCGCCTTGCAACTCAAGGCATCGGCCACCATATTGGCCTTCCCGGGATGATATAGAATCTTGATGTCATAATCCTTAAGCAGCTCCAACCATCTCCGTTGTCGCAAGTTAAGATCCTTCTGTTCAAACAGATGCTGTAGACTCCGGTGATCGGTGTAGACCTCACAAAGGACACCATAAAAATAGTGCCACCAGATCTTCAAGGCATGAACAATAGCTGCTAAATAGAGGTCGTGGACAAGATAGTTCTTCTCATGAACCTTCAACTGTCTAGATGTATAGGCAATCACCCAATCGTCCTGCATCAACATCGTGCCGATACCAATGCACGACGCAACACAATACACCATATAGGACCCCGAACCAGTAGGCAACACCAACATTAGAGCTGTAGTCAAAGCAGTGTTGAGCCTTTGAATTCTCTCCTCACACTCCTCGGTCCACCTGAACGGAGCACCCTTCTGGGTCAATCTTGTTATAGGTGCTGCAATAGACGAGAAACCCGCTACAAATCGGCGGTAATACCCCGCCAAGCCAAGAAAACTCCAGATCTCCGTAGCTAAGGACGGTCTAGGCCAACACTGCACTACCTTACTCTTTTTCGGATCTACCTTGATCCCCTCACTCGATACTATATGACCCAAGAATGCCACTGACTCTAGCCAGAATTCACACTTTGAAAATTTTGCATGTAATTTGTTTTCTCTCAAGGTCTGAAGCATAGTCCTTAGGTGCTGCTCATGATCCTCCCGATTCCAGGAGTACACTAGAATGTCGTCAATAAGTACAATGACGAACGAGTCAAGATAGGGCTGAAATACACTATTCATCAAGTGCACGAATGTTGATGGGGCGTTGGTCAGCCCAAAAGACATCACAACGAACTCGTAATGACCGTACCGAGTTCTGAAAGTAGTCTTCAGGATATCAGGCTCCCGAATCTTCAACTGATGATAGCCTGAACGCAAGTCGATGTTAGAGAACACTCTGGCACCCTGAAGCTGATCAAATAGGTCATCAATACGTGGTAATGGATACTTGTTCTTCACTGTAACCTTGTTCAACTGGCGATAATCTATACACATTCGAATAGAACCATCCTTCTTCTTTAAAAACAAGACAGGAGTAACCCAAGGCGACACATTGGGCCGAATGAATCCCTTATCAAGCAACTCTTGCAATTGTTCCCTTAACTCTTTCAACTCTGCTGGGGCCATACGATAGGGTGGAATAAATATGGCCTAAGTGCCCGGTAACAAATCAATACCAAAGTCAATATCTCTGTCGGGCGACATGCCCGGAAGATCTGCCAGAAATACATCTGGATAATCCTTCACTACCGAAACTGACTCGACGGAAGGAGTGTCAGCACTAACATCCCTCACATATGCCAGATATGCATCACACCCCTACTCAACCATCCGCTGAGCCTTTAGTAATGAGACAACCCTTCTAGGAACGTAATCTAAGGTTCCTCTCCACTCTAACCGCGGTAGACCTGGCATTGCCAACGTCACTATCTTAGCGTGACAATCAGGGATAGCTTGATAGGGAGACAACCAGTCCATGCCCAAAATAACATCGAAATCCACCATACTGAGCAACAATAAATCAACCCTGGTATCAAAACCACTAAGAACCACCAAACACGACTGATACACATAATCAACAACAATAGAATCACCCACGGCTATAGAAACATAGACAGGAGAACTCAAAGAATCACTAGATACCCCCAAATACAGAGCAAAATAAGATGACACATAGGAATAAGTGGAGCCTCAATCAAGTAAGACTGATGCATCTCTATGCTAGACCAGAACAATACCTGTGATGATAGAATCGGATGTAACTCTCTTTGTCCTAGCAGGAAGGGCATAATATATGGCCTGTCCTCCCCCTCTAGTGCGACCTCTACTTGTCCGACCTACACCTCAAGGTGGCTGTGCAGGTGGAGTTGTAGCTGGTGCTATAACTATAGCCTGAGGACCTGGTGGAGCACGCAGAGCCTGAGTGGTCTGTGGAAGTGCACCTCTCCTGAGTTTGGGGCAATCCCTCACCATATGACTAGTGTCACCACTTTCAAAATAAGCTTTCGGAGGACGTGGCTGGCTTGGGCCTGATCGGGTGGATTGACCGCTGAAAGCACCCCGTGCAGGAGGTACATTAGAAAATGGCAGTGCATAATAGGGAGTCTGGGGCCTAGGAGTGGCCGGAGTACCGCTGGCGGTTGGAAGTGCTGAATAAACACGGCGACCCATATAGCCTTTATACTGACGAGTTGTAGCTGGGGCACGTGTACCACTATATGTGCCAGACTCTCGAGACCTCTCATCCACTCTCTCCTGAGTCAACATACCCTCCAATCTCCTAGCGATCCCTACCTCCTGTTGGTATGTGATGTCCATCTCCAACTCCCGGGTTATGCTAAATCTGATACTGGGGTAGATCCCCTCTATAGATCGACAAAACCGCTCCCGAACAGTAGCAACTAAGGCTGTGCATGCCTATCCAGATCATTGAATCGGACCGCGTACACTGACATGATCATAGAACCCTGGTGCAACTGCTCAAACTCTGTGCGCCATGCATCTCTGAGACTCTGGGGGCATACTCCCTCAAGAACATATCTGAGAACTGAGTCCAAGTGATTGAAGTTGCCTCGGCTGGACTACCCTACTCGTTTGCCCGCCACCACTGATAGGTCGCTCCTCTAAACTGGAACGTAGTGAAAGAAACCCCACTAGGATCGGAAACACCCACAGTTTAGAGGATACAGTGGCACTCCTCAAGAAACCCTGGGCATCCTGTGACGCCAAGCCACTGAAAGTAGGAGGGTGGTACTTCTTGTACCTTTCGAGCTTGAGCTTATCCTCATCAGAAACTGCTGCCCTAACCTCGGGCTGAATTAGGGCTACCGGCTGCATTGGTATGACCTCCGGAACCTAATCGATCTGGACTCGCTGCTTTGGGATACGGGCAGCGGGAGTCTATGCTCCTCCCTCAGACTGATATATGGCAGGAACAAGTGGTATCAACCATGACTGAGCAACGTGCAGAATATGCTCAGAAACTAGGTGAGAGTCTCCTGGAGGGCTGGTGCAGTAACAAGCATCTCAGGTGCCTGCCCTCCAACTGGAGCTACTGGGGGCTCCTCTGTAGCAGCTCGTGCAGGGGCTCTAGCTGCACCACATAGACGTCCTCGACCTCTACCCAGCTACGGCCTCTCGCAGCTCTAGCGGGGGGAGTGTCTGGTCATCTGATCCAACTGTACGTGTCCTTACCATCTGTGAGAGAATAAAAAGATAGAAATTTAGAATCCAAAGTCAAAATCTCGCACGATAAGAAATCAAAGAAGTGAAGCTTTTCCTAATAGTTCCATAGTCTCCCGAAGATAAGTATAGACGTCTCCATACCGATCGGCGAGACTCTACTAAACCTGGTTGTGACTCATAACACCTATGAACCTAGAGCTCTGATACCAACTTGTCACGACCCCAATTTCCCTTTGGAGGATGTCATGACGACACTTAGTTTCTAAGACTAGGTAAGCCTAACAATTATGCGGTATAGCTGAATATAATCTAAAACTCAAACCTTATCATCTGAAATAAATAAAACCTGCAATTCAAAATAGTTACAACTCCCAAAACTCTGTAGAAATAAGTCACAAGCTCTAAAGGGAAATGCTAAATATCTCTATACATCAGAGTCTAATGAGAATATGGAAAAACAACATAATAAAGATAGAGCGGGACTCCGAGGTCTGCGGACGCTGGCAGATATACCTTGAAGTCTTCTCACACGGGCTAGCTCACTGATACCTGGTCTGGTAGGAAGAATCTGGATCTGCACAAAAAGATGTGCAGAAGAGTAGTATGAGTACACCACAACGGTACCCAGTAAGTGCCAAGCCTAACCTTAGTAGAGTAGTGATGAGACCAGGTTAGGGCCCTACTGAAACTTATAGGAAACAAGGCAGAAGATGTAATAATATAATGAATGACTGAGAAGTGAACAATGAGAATTTACAGAAATATAACAACACGTGATTCAATAAGACAACTACAACATGTGAGGAAAAATAAGATTCTTACAAGTTATAAAACAAGAACAAGAACAACACAACAAATAGAGGTAAACAACAGGGGCACTCTCGAGGTACCGCCTCGTAGTCCCAAAAGTAAATATCTCACACAATAGGGGCACTCCTCAGGTACCGCCTCATAGTCCCAAAAGTAAATATCTCACACAACAGGGGCACTCCCGAGGTACCGCTTCGTAGTGCCAAAAGTAAATATCTCATAACGGCATGGCAGAAACCTCGTGCAAACAATGAGAACCGCACGGCAGAAACCTCTTGCCACAATAACACTCCGCACAGTAGAAACGTCGTGCCACAATAACACTCTGCATGGCAAAAACCTCGTGCCACACCCAAACAGTTATCTCAACAAAATTCACGAAACCAACACATAACAGATGGAATAATAAAATTAAAGCAAGGAATCCTACAGTTAAGGAATGAATACGAAATCAAAGGAAGCAGGTAATTCAACTAAGCATGTTACACAAAGTGCAAGTAAGAGTTAGGAGACGTAGACATGCGACATTAGGCTAAACATGATGAGTACACATGCTAGAGTAGCTCAGTTAAGGAATTGAAAAGGAAACTACTTAGCAAAAACCGGATTTTTAACATTTAACCCGAGTACGCACTTGTCACCACGCGTGCACGGCCTTCATGTATTGCAATACCATAACAGTACCAAATCCTAAGGGGAGTTCCCCCCCTCCCCCACAAGGTTAGACAAGTGACTTACCTCAAAACTCGCTCAATCAATCAATAAGAATGCCTTTCCCTTGACTTTCCGACTCTGAATGACCCAAATCTATTCAAAAGCAATTACATACTATAAATATAACTATAAGAAACTAATCTAAATAATGAAATTATGACATTAACAACGAATTGGAAAATCGCCCCCAAAGGGTCAACCTGGGCCCACGTTTCAGAATCGGGTAAAAGTCTCAAAATTCGAATACCCGTTCAACCACGAGTCCACCTATACCAAAATTACTCAAATCCGATACCAAAACCTTGATCAAAACCTTAAAACTCGGTCTAAGAACTTTACACCTTGCCCCCTCCCCCCCCCCCCCCCAAATTTCTCAACCCAAGTACGTAATTAAGTGAAGAGATTAATGATATATTAGTGAAATATAATTAAAGAAATGAGTCAAGAATCCTTACCCAAATGTTTCCTATGAACATCCCTCAAAATTGCGCCTCAATCCAAGCTCTCTAGGTCCAAAAAAGAAAATTAAATCAAACCCTCGAATTAAGGCCTTTTCTACGCAGTCAAACCGCATCTGCGAACCAAGAATCGCTTTTGCGATGCCCCATCTGTGGACCAAGAATCGCTTTTGCGATGCCGCATCTGCAGAAAAACCATCGCAGGTGCGAAAAAGACCCAAGTCCAGGTCTTTCGCTTCTGTGGATAAGGTCCCGCATCTGCGAGACCGCTTCTGCGGGAATGCAACCGCATATGCGACCACTAGCACTTCTGCGCCCCTGCCCTCGCAGAAGCGAAGGCGCTTCTGCGGAAAATGTCCCACTTCTGCGACCACTGCTGGCAAGGCCAGCTCCACATCTGTGACTCAAAGCTCGCTTATGCGAGTTCGCACCAGAACCAGCCCAACATCAGCAATCATCTAAGTACAAAAATGATCCGATGACAATATGAATCACACACGAGGCCCCAGGGACCCTGTATGAATATACCAACAAGCCCTAAAAGATCATACGAACTTATTCGAGCGTTCAAATTACATCAACCAATGCTATAAACATGAATTGCGTATCGATTCAAGCCTAATGAACTTTAGAACTTCTAACTTCTACATTCGACGCCGAAACTTATCAAATCAAGTCCGATTGACCTCAAATTTTGCACACAAGTCAAAATTGACATTATGGACCTACTCCAACTTCCGAAATCGGAATCCGACCCCGATATCAAAAAGTACACTCCCAGTCAAACTTTTCAAAAATCATCCAATTTTCCAACTTTTGCCAATTAACGCCGAAATAACCTACGGACCTCCAAATCATTATCTGATTACGCTCCTAAGACCAAAATCACCATACGAAGCTATTGAAAATGCCGAAACTTTATTCCGGAGTCATCTTTATACAAGCCAAACTATAGTCAACTCTCACAACTCAATCTTTACACTTTGGGACTATTTCACTCCGAAACTCTCTCGAACCCGACACTGAGCATCCCCGCAAGCCAAGTAACCATAAAATAAAATAGAGGGGGCAATAAATAGGGGATCAGAGCTAATACTCTCAAAATAACCGGGCGAGTCATTACAAATATCCATCTCTTATTTGATTAGAAGTTGAAAATATATTATTTCTAATGAAAGGTACATATATACAATGTATTCTCTTCAAAATTAAAGTCGTATCTCTATTAAAAGTAGTTCTTGAATAGTAATACGCATAATTGGATAAAGTTATTGTGAATTTGAGATTAAAATATTTAAAATATCATAATAAGCCAAATAACACTGAATGATAAAATTCTGATTGACTCAGTATATATATATATATATATATATATATATATATATATATATATATATATATATATATATATAATGCAAGATTTATACTATCTAAAAAGAAACAAAACCCTACTCTGATGGAGAGTATGGTATTACTTTCAATGTATATAACCAACATCAAAACTCCAAACTCACTAATATATTCATGCATCTTAAATAATAAATTTTGATGGAAAAAGAACTACTCACGCAGTATACACAGGGTAATGCCAGATTATTCACTTTAATAAATTAAAATAGATCTGACTCAGATGGAGAGTATACTATTAAGTTAAGTCAAGAAAACATCATTATTAATAACACCCGTTCCATTGAACCGACATGTAAACTCAGATTGAGAGTAAGTATATGTTATTAATTACTAGTAATTTTACCTAGTGAGCTTGCAATAAATTTATCCAATATGAAAGAATTCCTAAAGTGAACAAATAAAATTATTACTCAGTTGGAATTAATAGTGGGATGCCATAGAAATTTATTCTTATTACCGATTAATTATGATTGCATTATCATTACAAATTTTATGCAACGTGTAAAACTCAGAAGGAGAGCTAATACAGGTTATCAATAACTAGTAATTATATGGACTAATCTCATAAAAAAATTTCCGGTATTAAAAAAGACCTAAAGTTAAACATGTTAAGTTATTATCTCACTTTTAATTGATAGTGGAGACCATAGGGATTGATTCCTATCACCACTCAATCACAACCATGTAATTGTTTCTCAGAGTTAAGTTTAATAATTCTAAAAAATAATCAAAAACCCATCAAAGTGGCCATTGAATAGTAAAACATAACGTCACTCACTGCATAGTAGCTTGTATTTGACCAGGTTATTTTCGATAGATCTACCAAATTTTAGGTCAATCAGAGACCGTAAAAATTATGATCTCCAAAATTGGGATCAAATTCAGGAAGTAACCATTTTAAGCATTTTTAAGAATTTAAGTATGACCTACATACTAATCGTATATTAATTCATGTTAAATAAACATGTGTCATCATGTTCAGATTCAACATAAATAACTTGCATAAATAATTCCTTTTCATATTTAAATTATATTTCAATCCGCAAACTACCAAAAAACTATCTAAACAACAAATATGACGTTATTCATTGAGCATACTAGGTCATTTCCAATGATCTGTAGTGATCTGACCGATCATTTTGAGCTTTAGCATATCATTCAGTGGTTTGAGACTTTGAGTAAATTCATATGATGCTTTATGACTTGCATGCATGATTGGTTTTGATTTTGAAAGGATCGAAGATGATTTGGAAGAGTAATTCTCAATTCGAAAGCTTTAAATTGAAAGAGTTTACCGATGTTTGACCGGTGGTTTTGTGTATTTGAGCCTCGTTTTCCCTTTTTAAGCTTCCCATATGTATATTTGTGATTTTATAACTTTCGGGGATGTTAGATTCATTCCGGGAAAGTTTTGGGTTGATTTGGACTCTTTGGTTCTTGGTTTAGATGCTTAAGTTGGAAATATTGACCGAAATTTGACTTTTATGAAAATGACTCCGGAACGGTGTTTTGATGGCTCTGATAGGTTCGTATCGTGATTTTGGACTTTTGCGTATGCCTGGAATTGAATTCGGAGGTCCCTAGATTGATTTGACTTGTTTTGCCGAAAGTTAGAAATTTGAGGTTTAGAAATTTCCCTAAGTTTGCCCGTAGGTTGACTTTGTGACTATCGGGTTGGGAATTTGGTTTTGGGACTTGGAATTGGTCCTCTTTTCTCTTTGGAACTTGTATGCAATATTTGGTATCATTTGGAGTTGATTTGATAGGATTCGGGCGGTTGGTTACAATTCTAGAGGTTCTTGAATTTTGATGTCCGGTTCATAGTTCTAGATCTTATTTTTGTGTTTTGATCACGCGAGTGAATTTGTATGATATTTCTATACTTGTGTGGATATTTGTTTTGGAGCCCCGAGTGCTCAGGTGAGTTTCAAACGTGTTTCGGAATGGTTTGGACTCAATTCCAGGTTGCTGGTGTGCTGGTACTCTAGTTGTCGCAATTGCGAGCACCAGTATTGCAATTGCGATCATAGTGGGGGGGGGGGGTCTTAGGTGTCGCATTTGCGATATATTGATCACAATTGCAAAGAGAGGCTGGAACATAGTAGTTTCACATTTGCGACTAAAAGGTCGCATTTGCGATGGGAGCAGACTTCCCAAATGCGAAGTTAATGTCGCATTTGCGACTTCCCTTTAGCCTATCAGGCACCGCAATTGCGAGTCCTTTTTTGCAATTACGAGGGTTTGTAATTGCGAACCCAGTGTCATATTTGCGACATCAGCACCTGAACAAAAGGGATGGGAAGACGGGATTTGATCTCATGTCTCTCACTTTAGAACCCTAGACTCGGTAGGAGACGATTTTGAGAGGACATTTTCACACATAATTATTGGGTAATTGATTTTGATCAATTTTCAACTATATTACATGATTATATATGAGATTTAACATCAAATTTCTGAGAATCAAAGAGAAATTTTATCTTTTTTTTGAAAAATGAAATTTTGGGATTTGAAGGTCGAATTGGACTCGGATTTGAAAACAAAACACGTATATGGAGTCATGGGGTTATGGGTAGTCGGGATCTATCCTTAGACCTGCATTTTGACTGAATGGGACCGGGGTTTATTTTTGGGGAATTGTGTAAGATCTTAGCTTTATTAATTGAAATTGATTTCTCTTGAATTGTTTGATAATATTAAGTCGTTTTTGGTTAGATTTTAGCCGTACGGGAGATTTTAGGGGGAAAGCTATTTTGAGTGTTGATTTGGCCAGTTGAGATAAGTATCTTGGCTAACTTTGTGTGGGGGAACTACCCCTTAGGATTTGGGTTGATTGTACTATTTGAATTATGTGGAAGACGTGTACATGAGGTGACGAGTGTGTACACGGTCTTATATGTGATATTTGACCGGTTCAGACTCTTAGGTTACTTATAAGCACTTAATTATGGTTGTTGTTATTTGTTCTATATTTTGTTGTCAATTTTGATTCTTACATGCCTTAATTGAAGTTATCGTTACATGTTTTAATTTCCATTGTCAAATTTACTCTTATATGCATTTATTTGTAATTTTTGTTACATACTATCCACCCTATTGTTGAGTTATTCTCATGCATTTATTCGTAGTTGCTATTTCATATGATCTATTTCATTTTTAAGCTTATGTTATGTACTTGAATTGGATGTTTCCATTTCACGGGAATACCTTCATTGTTGAGTTATTGAGGTTGTAGTTGTGAAAGCTATTAACACATTATGGTTGAAGTGTTGATTTTTGGGACATCCTTCCTTGTTGAGTTGTTTCTCATTCATTTTGTTATAATTGAGATTCTTGTGCACATTGTGGTTGAGCCGTGGGCTATGTGTTGTGGTAAAATTATTAATGTTGATTTGGTAATGTTGTGGCATATGAGCAGATGTGGTGCGAGTTGACTATTATTAATACACATGCGGTGGTATAAGGGTCGATATTGAAATGCATGCGGTGAGATAAGGTGGTATTTATACATGTGTTTCTAGTAAAGGAATTACTTGAAGCCATGCGATGAGATAACGATGGCTAAAACGCGTGTAAAATAAATGCACAGCTCACGCAGCGACATAAGGAAGATTGTGATTGTAAATTGTGAAATGTAAATATGAGGCGTGGTGCCTCGATTGTGATTCTTGTTGTACATTCTATATTGGAAAGGCTTGTTGATGGAACAATTATTGTTGTTCCTTTATTTATTTTACTTGTATTTTGACTGTATTTGATTACTTGTTGTTCTTATCATATGCTCATTCTTTGTTGTCCTTATTGCTCTAATATCCGTTGTTAGACTTACATCATTTTATTGTTTTGTTGTCATTTATTTCTTTTACTTCTGTTATAAGACTATATTAATATTTTGCTCCAATTTCAATGTCTAGTATTTGTTATGACCCGACCTCGTTACGACTCTATCGAGGTTAGGCTTGATACTTACTGTGTACCGTTGTGGTATACTCATGCTATGCTTCTGCATATTTTTGTGCATATCCACGTACTTCTGCTCGTGCCAAACGACAGTGAGTTGACTCGGATATCTCGGAGATTTCAAGGTATACCCGCTATACGCTCGCAGGTCTCGGAGTCACCTTCTACTACTTTATTTTCTATTGGTTATCATCACATCAAACAATATTGTATTTTTATAGTTTTGGTGTACTTCTTAGAGCTTATGACTCAGTTTGACTGGTTCTGGGGTATTTTGTGATTGTTATTCAGTATTGATGATTTCATAAGGTTTATCAATTTAATTTAATATTCTTAGTCATTATTTCTGTTAAATTCTCCGGTGTGTTAAGTTTACCTAATCTTAGAGACTAGGTGCCATCACGACTACCTCAGGTGAGATTTTGGGATCATGACAAGTCAGTATCAGAGCTCTAGGTTCATAGGTGCTACGAGTCATAAGGAAGTTTAGTAGAATCTTGCGGATCGGTATGGAGACATCTGTACTTAACTTTGAGAGCATACAGAACTATTAGGAAAATCCCACTTCTTTGATTCCTTATCGTGCAAATATATTGATTTCGAAATTTTAGTTTTTGTTTTTTTATTATCTCAAAGATGGTGAGGATACACACTGCTAGAGCCGGGGCTGAGGAAGAGGCCGGGGGGGGGGATGTATTGTAGCTAGAGTACCTGCCCTAGCAAAGACCGAGGAGCCACTAGTATCTTCGGTTGGGGGACAAGCACCCGAGGTGCATGTTGTCATCCCTAGACTCCAGGAAACCCTAGCAGACCTTTTGAGCATGTTCGACACTTTAGCTCAGGTGGATTGGTCTTCGTTGCACCAGCTACATCTCAAGCCGGGAGAAGCTCGGACTCCCGCGGCCCATACCCATGCGCAGCAGGTCCAGATTGATAATGTTTCTAGAGTTATGCCAACACAACCGATTATTTCGGCTCAGCCAGAGGTCAGGCCAGAGGCATCTGAGGAGGAGCAGAGGAGACTTGAGAGGTCCTAGAAGTATGACCCTCCTACTTTCAGTGATGCAGTTACTAAGGACGCACAGGGTTTCTAGATAAGTGCCACTGTATTCTCTGTACCATGGGTATTGTGAAGGTAAGCGGAGTTGCTTTTACTATATTTCAGCTATCAGAAGCAGCATATAGGCGGTGGCAGGCTTACGAGGAGGGTAGGACAGCTGATGCAGCCCCACTCACTTGTACTCAGTTTTTAGAGATGTTTTTAGGGAGTTTGTTCCCTAGACCCTCTAGGATGCATGGCACACAAAGTTCAAGCAGTTGAGCCAGGGGACTATTACAGTGTTAGAGTATGCCATCATATTCAATGAGTTAACCCGACATGCACCTTCCTTGGTTTCTACAATTAGAGAGTGAGTCCGCAGATTTATAGAGGGGCTCAATTATCGTCCTAGATTCAGCATGGCTCGAGACTTGGAGACGGATAATCCATTTCAGCAGGTTCTACAAATCGCTCGTAGGATGGAGCGTGTGGGACCAGGATGGGGAGGATATGGAGTCCCAGAAGCCTCGAGTTTCTGGAGGATATAGTAGTGCTCGCGCTCCAATTTCAGCGTGTCATGGCAGAGTCTATGTGAGTCGGCCAGCTCATTTAGCACTTCCGACTACTCGCAGTGCTCCAGCTGTTCCGAGGTATCAAATCGCACATTATGCACAACCACTTTCCAGTACACCTCATGCACAAGGTACCTTCAGCGGCCAGTCTAGTCGACTAGGCCAAGGTTAGTTTCAGCAACCATGCCTAGAGAGAGCTATTTTCGAGTGTGGTGATAGCAGGAATATGGTGAGGGACTGTATAGACTTATTGTAACGACCTGGCCGATTGTTTTGAGAGTTATAGCCCCGATCCCCTATTTACTGGTTTCCCCGTATCTTTTTCTTCTTATGTGACTTGCTGGGAGGTTGTTGTTGTTGTAGTTTTGGAGTGAATTGGGACACTTAATCCCTAAACAGAAACTTAAGTCTTAGGATTTTGACCATAGTTAGGACTGTGTGCAGACGACTTCGGAATAGAGTTTCGTCGGTTTCGTTAGATCTGTTGGGTGATTTTGGACTTAGAGGCATGTCCGGATTGTGTTTTGGAGTTCTGTAGCTGATTTTGGCTTGAATTGGCGAAAATCTAATTTTTGGAGATTTTAACCGGTAGTGGACTTTTTGATATAGGGGTCGGATTCAGATTCCGGAGATTGGAGTAGGTCTGTAATGTCAATTATGATTAGTGTGTAAAATTTGAGGACAATCGGAAACGATTTGATAGGTTTCAGAATCGGTTGTAGAAGTTTGAAATTTCAAAGTTCATTAAATTTGAATCGGAGGGTGATTTGTGTTTTTAGAGTTGTTTGATGTAATTTGAGGGCTCGAATAAATTCTTATGGTGTTTTAGGACTTATTAGTATGTTTGGTTGAGGTCCTGGGTGTCTCGGGTGTATTTCAAATGCTTAACAGATCGAAAGCTAGACTGGTGTATTTGTTGAAATTTCTGGTTTCTGGTGTTTTCGCACCTGCAGTGGGGAGATCGCAGGTGCAGACTCGCACGTGCGGATGAAAGAGCACAAATGCAGGATTTGGCAGCCCAAACTGGGATCGCAGGTGCGGAGGTAATTGCGCAGAAGTGGCCTCGCTTCTGCGGTTAATGTGTGTGCAGGAGTGGTAAGGGTCGCAGGTGCGGTTCCTTGGTCGCAGGAGCACATCCGCAGGTGCGGCGCTTCTCTCGCGGATGCGGACCCAGGGGACTTAAGCTAAGTCGACACCTGTGATGAAAATTCTACAGGTGCCGCATCACAGGTGCCACATCGCAGGTGCAATTATAGGCCCACAGATGCCAAATCTCTAGGCAGAAAAGGGCAAGTTCTAGGGTTTTATTCCATTTCCAATTTTGTGACTTTGAGAGCTCGGATTTGGGCGATAATTTGGAAGATTTGTAGAAGAAGCTTTTGGGTAACGATTCTTAACCCATTTATGGTTATATTCCACTAATCTATCACTAATTTCATCTTTTAATTTCGGATTTGGTTGAGAAATTTGGGAAAAATGTTGGAAGGTTCTTCAAATAGGGTTTTAAGTTTTGATTGGGATTTTGATATCGGATTTGGATAATTTTGGTACGAATGAGCTCGTGAGTTAATGGGTATTCATATTTTATGACTTTTACTTGATTCTGAGACGTGGGCCCGGGTCAACTTTTTAGGGCGATTTTCTAAATTCTTACTTTATCTTTTATTTCATTAATTAGATTAATTTCTTATAGTTGTATTTATGGTATGTTATTGATTTTGGCTAGATTTGGGCCATTCGAAGTCGGATATTCGTGGAAAGGGCATTGTTACCGATTGATTGAGCTTGGTTCGAGGTAAGTGGCTTGCCTAACTTTGGGGGGGGGGAGGGGAGGGGAATCTCCTTAGGATTTGGTACTGTTGTGATATGTGAGCTCCTTCTATGTGGTGTAACAAGTACGTACACGGGCTATTTGTTATAAAACCCGATTTATTTTACTGAGTAGTAACATGTTTTTCCTTTAATTTGAGTTATACCGTTTAAATGAGTATTTGTCTGTTTTTCATTCTTAATTGAGCTATTCCAATATGTGTAGTTATCATGTTTAGTCTAATATCGCATGTCTACGTGTTTTAACTGCTTATTTGAACTCTGTGAAGCATGCATAGTAGATTTTTGTTTTTCCTTGTTCTTTATCAATATAACTATAGAAATCTTTCTATTAACTATTGTATTTATCGGTTTGAGCTGCGTATTTACTTTTGAGACTATGAGGCGGTTCCTTAAGATTTCTCCCTGCACATTTATTTTGAGACTACGAGGCGGTACCTCGGGAGTTCTTCCTGCATATTTACTTTTGAGACTACGAGGCGGTACCTCGGGAGTTCTCCCTGTATATTAATTTTGGGACTACGAGATGGTATCTCGGGAGATCCGCTGCTATTTACCCCTGTGTGTTGTATTATTGCCTTGCTATGTTTCCTTTTGTTAAATTCTAGTCTCTTATTATACTGTATATTCTCCTGCCTAATTTATTATTTACTAGTGGGCGTGACCTGACCTCGTCACTACTCGACCGCGGTTAAGCTTGGCACTTACTGGGTACCATTGTGGTGTACTCATGCTATTCTTCTGCACATATTTTGTGTGCAGATCCAAGTGCTTCTTATCAGCCTCGCTACTAGCTGAGAGTGCTTGCTGTTGTACGGAGACTTCAAGGTACATCTACCGCATCCGCAGACCTCAGAGCCCCCTCTATTCCCTCCATGTCATTTACCTTCCGTACTTCCTTTATTAGACTCTGGTGTATAGAGATACAAGTTTTCTTCTGTAGCTTGTGACTTATGATGTTTCGGGTTGTAGGAATACTAGGTATTACTAGAGTGTTGGTTATTGTACATGCCGAGGGGCATTGTTACCAGTTATTTAGTTATCTGTTGCAGTTAGTTGTTAAGTTTTACTTCCATTTTTGTTATTTCCGCATTTTGTTAGGCTTACCTAGTCGTAGAGACTAGGTGCCATCACGACATCTTACGGAGGGAGAATTGGGTCGTGACAAGTTGGTATCATAGCTCTAGGTTCATAGGTGTCGTGAGTCACAAGCCGGTTTATTAGTGTCTCGCGGATCGGTACGTAGACGTCTGTACTTATCTTCGGGAGGCTATGAAACTGTTAGGAAAAATTACGCATGTTGATTCCTTGTCGTGCGAAAATTATTGACATCAAAATTCTAAACTTCTGTATTCTATTGTCTCACAGATGATGAGGACACGTACATGCAGATTTGAGGACCAGGCACCCGTGCCCCCTGATAGAGTCGTGAGAGGCCGGGGCCGAGGTAGAGGCCGAGGACGTCCACGCGGTGCAGCCAGAGCACCAGCGCGAGCTACGATAGAGGAGCCCCCAGTAGCTCCAGCTGGATAGCAGGCACCTGAGGTACCTGTTGTTGCACCAGCTCTCCAAGAGACTCTAGCCCAGTTCATAAGCATGTTAAGAACCATAGCTCATGCTGTATTGATTCCACTTGCACCTGCTACATCTCAGGTCGGGGGAGGAGCACAGACTCCTGTCGCTGGTACCCCAGAGCAGCGAGTTCAGGTAGACCAGGATCTAGAGATCATACCAGTACAGCCGGTAGCTCCAGCTCTACCTGAGTTTAGGGCAGTAGTTTTTGAGGCGGAGCATCTCAGACTTGAGAGGTACAAGAAGTACCACCCCTCCTACCTTCAGTGGATTGGCGTCAGAGTATGCCCAGGTTTTTCTAGAGAAATGTCACCGTATTCTAAATACTATGGGTGTAGCGGAGTCGAGTGGGGTTTCTTTTACTGCATTCCAGCTTAGAGGACCACCCTATCAGTGGTGGCGTGCTTATGAGTTGAGTAGTCTGGCTGAGGCAACTTCACTTACATGGACTCAGTTCCCGGACATGTTTTTGAGGAAGTATGTTCCTCAGAGTCTTAGGGACGCATGGAGCGTAGAGTTTGAGCAGTTGCGCTAGGGTGCTATGACTATGTCAGAGTATGCAGTTCATTTCAGTGATTTGGCCCGACATGCACCGGCCTTGGTTACCACAGTTCGAGAGAGGGTTCATCGGTTTATTCAGGGACTCCACCCTAGTATCAAGATTAGTATGGTGAGGGAGCTGGAGATGGATATTTCTTACTAGCAGGTTGTGAGTATTGCTAGGAGATTGGAGGGCATGCTCGTTCGGGATAAAGAGGAAATGGAGGACAAGAGGTCTCGAGAGTCTGGCACTTATAGTGGTACTCGTGCCCCAGCTGTAGTTCGCCATGGTAGGGGCTATGGGAGTCGCCCCGTTCATTCAGCTCTTCCAGCCACCAGTGGTATTTCGGTCATTTCTAGGCTCTAGGAGACTTATTATGCACCGCCAGTGTCTAGTGTGCCTCCTGCACGGGGTGCTTTTAGCGGTCAGTCCAGTAGACCTCGCCCGAGCCAGTCACAGCAGCCACGCTCTCCGAGAGCTTATTTTTAGTGTGGCGACACCTGCCATATGGTGAGGGATTGCCCCAGACTTAGGAGGGGCGCACCTCCACAGACTTCTCAGCCACTGCGTGATCCACCGGGTCCTCAGGCTATGATTCCAGCACCAGCTACTGCCCCACCTGCTCAGCCAGCTCGAAGTAGAGGTCGGGGAGTTTGAGGTTGCCCTAAAGGGGGAGGCCATGCCAGATATTATGCTCTTCTGGCTCGTACAGAGGCAGTTGCTTCCGAATATGTCATTACAAGTATTGTTCCGGTCTATCATAGAGACGCGTCGGTCTTATTTGATCCAGGCTCTACATATTCCTATGTGTCCTCTTATTTTGCCCCGTATTTGGAGCGTATCTCGGGATTTATTGAGTTCCCCTATTTATGGGTCTACTTATGTGGGAGATTCTCTGGTATCGGTCGTGTTTCATTTCTCTTAGTGGTTTTAAGACCAGAGCTGATTTATTATTCTCAATATGGTAGACTTTGATGTTATCTTAGGCATGGACTAGTTGTTGCCCCATTATGCTATTCTTGATTTTCATGCTAAGACCGTGACACTGGCTATGCCGGGATTACCGCGATTAGAGTGGAGAGGTACCTTAGAGTATACTCCCAGCAGAGTTATTTCATTTCTTAAAGCTCAACGAATGGTTGAGAAGGGGTGTGACTCATATATAGCTTATGTGAGAGATGTCAGTATTGATGCCCCTACAGTTGAGTCAGTCCTAGTAGTGAGGGACTTTCCAGATGTGTTTCCAGCTGATCTTCCGGGCATGCCGCCCGACAGAGAAATGATTTTGGCATTGATTTGCTGTCGAGAACTCAACCCATCTCTATTCCTCTATACCGTATGGCTCCTCCTGAGTTGAAGGAGCGGTTACAAAATTGTTTGATAAGGGCTTCATTCAGCCCAGTTGAAGGAGCAGTTACAAGAGCTGTTTGAAGAAGAAGGATGGTACTCTGTGTATGTGCATTGATTATCGCCAGCTGAACAACGTTACAGTGAAGAACAGGTATCCATTGCCTCGTATTGATGATTTATTTGATCAGCTACAGGGTTCCAGGGTATTTTCCAAGATTAATTTATATTCTGGCTATCATTAGTTGAAGATTCAGGAGCCAGATATCCCGAAGACTACTTTCAAGACTCGTTATGGTCACTACGAGTTCCTTGTGATGTCTTTTGGGCTGACCAATGCCCCACTTGATACACAGTGTGTTCCGACCCTATCTTGACTCTTTCGTCATCGTGTTTATTGACGACATTCTGGTGTACTCCCGGACTCGGGAGGATCATCAGCAGGTGAGGATTGCACTTCAGACCTTGAGAGAAAAGAAGTTATATGAAAAATTTTCAAAGTGTGAGTTTTGGCTAGAATCAGTGGCATTCTTGGGTCCTGTAGTATCGAGTGATGGGATCTAGGTGGATCCGAAGAAGATTGAAGCAGTGCAGAGTTAGCCCAGACCGTCCTTAGCTACAGAGATCCGGAGTTTTCTTGGTTTGGTGGGGTATTACCGTTGTTTTGTAAAGGGATTCTCATCTATTGCAGCACCTATGACCAGGCTGACCCAAAGGGTGCTCCGTTCAGGTGGACAGATGAGTGTGAGGAGAGCTCTCAGAAGCTCAAGTCAGCTTTGACTACAGCCTACAGGTTCGGGGTCTTATACTGTATATTGTGATGCATCGTGGATTGGTCTCGGTGCAGTGTTGATGTAGGACAGTAGGGTGATTGCCTACGTATCTAGACAACTGATGGTGCATTAAAAGAGCTATCCTATCCGCGACCTTGAGTTAGCAGCTATTGTTCATGCCTTGAAGATTTGGCGGCACTATTTGTACGGTGTCCCATGTGAGATTTACACCAATCACCGAAGTTTGGAACATCTGTTCAAGCAAAGGGATCTTAACTTGCATCAACGGAGGTAGTTGGAGCTACTTAAGGACTATGATATCACCATTTTGTACCATCTGGGGAAGGCCAATGTGGTGGCCAATGCTTTGAGTCGCTGAGCAAAGAGTTTGTGGCGTTTAGCATATCTACCAGTAGCAGAGAGGCCATTGGCATTTGATGTTCAGGCCTTAGCCAACCAGTTTGTGAGATTGGATATTTTTGAGCCGAGCCGAGTATTGGCTTGTGTGGTCTCTCGGTCTTCTCTTTATGATCGTATCAAGGAACGTCAGTATGATGACCCCCATATGCTTGTCCTTAAGGACACGGTTAAGCACGGTGATGCTAAGGAGGTCACTATTGCAGATGATGGTGCATTGAGGATGCAAGGCAGGCTATGTGTTCTCAATGTAGATGGGCTGCGTGAGTTGATTCTCCAGGAGGCTCACAGTTTGCGGTACTCCATTCACCCGGGAGCCGCAAAGATGTACCAGGACTTGAGGCAACATTACTGGTGGAGGAGGATGAAGAAGGACATAGTGGAATATATAGCTTTGTGTCTAAATTTCCAGTAGGTGAAGTATGAGCATCAACGGCCAGGTGGGTTGCTTCAAAAGTTAGAGAATCTGGAGTGGAAATGGGAGGGGATCACTATGGATTTCATTGTTGGGCTTCCACGGACTCAGCGAAAGTTTGATGTAGTTTGGGTGATTGTGGATAGGCTGACCAAGTCAGCTCATTTCATGCATGTGATAACTACCTATTCTTCCGAGCAGTTGGCTCAAATTTATATCCGTGAGATTGTCAGGCTTCATGGTGTGCCGGTATCTATCAACTCTGACCGGGGTACACAGTTTACATCACGGTTCTAGAAGGCCGTACAACATGAGTTGGGTACTCGAGTGGAGCTGAGCACAACATTTCACCCTCAGACGGACGGACAGTCTGAGCGCACTATTCAGACATTAGAGGATATGCTCCGTGCGTGTGCGTTAATTTTGGAGGTTCTTGGGATCAGTTCTTGCCACTTACAGAGTTTTCCCACAAAAACAGTTATCAGTCGAGCATCCAGATGGCACCGTATAAGGCTCTATATGGTAGGCGGTGTCAGTCTCCAGTGGTTTGGTTTGCGCCGGGAAAGGCAATATTATTTGGTACAAACTTGGTTCAGGATGCCCTGGATAAGGTGAAGGTAATTCAAGATCGACTTCGCATAGCCTAGTTCAAACAGAAGAGTTATGCGGATCGGAAGGTTCGCGATGTTGCATTCATGGTTGGAGAGCGGGTCTTGCTCCAGGTTTCTCCTATGAAGGGCATTATGAGGTTCAGGAAGAAGGGCAAGCTGAGCCCAAGGTTCATTGGTCCCTTTGAGGTGTTGCAGTGTGTTGGAGAGGTTGCTTATGAGCTTGCCTTACCTCCCAGTCTAGCAGGAGTTCATCTGGTATTCCATGTTTCTCTGCTCTGAACGTATCACGGTGATCTGTTTGATGTGTGGATTTCAGCTCAGTCCAGTTGGACAAGGATCTATCTTATGTGGAGGAGCCATTGGCTATTTTGGACAGGCATGTTCGAAAGCTGAGGTCAAAGAATATTTCTTCCGTGAAGGTTCAGTGGAGGGGCAGCCGGTCGAGGAGGCGACTTGGGAGACCGAGCATGATATGAGCATCTGTTACCCTCATCTTTTCACCACTTCAGGTATGTCTCTATACTCGATCGAGGACGAACAATTATTTTAAGAGGGGGAGGATATAATGACCCGGCCGGTTATTTTAAGAGTTATAGCCCCGATCCTCTGTTTACTACTTTCCCCATATCATTTTCTGCTTATGTGACTTGTTCGGAGGTTGTTATTGTGGTTTCGGAGTGAATTGGGACACTTAGTCCCTAAACGGAAGCTTAAATCTTAGAATTTTGACCATAGTCGGGATTGTGTGAAGACGACTCTGGAATGGGGAAACTTAGCTCCGTTTGGTGATTTTGAACTTAGGGGCGTGTCTGGATTGTGTTTTGGAGGTATGTAGCTGATTTTGGCTTGAATTGGCAAAAATCGAATTTTTGGAGATTTTGACCGTAAGTGGACTTTTTGATATCGGGGTCGGATTCTGATTCCAGAGGTTGGAATAGGTCCGTAATGTCAATTATGACTTGTGTGCAAAATTTGAGATCAATCGGACGCGATTTGATAAGTTTCGACATCGATTGTAGAAGTTTAAAGTTTCAAAGTTGATTAAGTTTGAATCGGAGGGTGATTCATATTTTTTGCGTTGTTTGATGTGATTTGAGGGCTCGAATAAGTTTGTATTGTGTTTTAGGACTTGTTGGTATGTTTGGTTGAGGTCCCAGGGGACCTCGGGTGTATTTCGGGAACTTAACGGATTGAAATTTAGACTGGTGTATTTGCTGAAGTTTTTTGTTTCTGGTATTTTCGCACCTGCGGTGGGGAGACCGCAAGTGCGGACTCGCACGTGCGAATGAAAGAGCGAGATGCGGGATTTGGCAGCCCAATCCGGGTTTGCAGGTTCGGAGTTAATTGCACAGAAGTGGCCTCGCTTCTGCGGTTGGTTTGTGTGCAGGAGCGGTGAGGGTCGCAGGTGCGGTTCCTTGGTCGCAGGTGCGGTTCCTTGGTTGCAGGAGCGCATCCGCAGGTGCGGCGCTTTTCTCGCAGATGCGGACCCAGGGGACTTAAGCTAACTCCGCACCTGCGATGAAATTTCCGCAGGTATGGCATCACAGGTGCGATTATAGACCTGCATATGCGAAATCATTGGGCAGAAAAGGGCAAGTTCGAGGGTCTTATTCCATTTCCAATTTTGGGACTTTGAGAGCTCGGATTTGGGCGATAATTTGGGAAATTTTCAAAGGATGCTTTTGGGTAACGATTCTTAACCCATTTATGGTTATGTTCCACTAATCTATCACTAATTTCATCTTTTAATTTCGGATTTGGTTGAGAATTTTGGGAAAAAAGTTGGAAGGTTCTTCAAATAAGTTTTTGAATTTTGATTGGGATTTTGATATCGGATTTGTATAATTTTGGTACGAATGAGCTCGTGAGTGAATGGGTGTTCATATTTTATGACTTTTACCCGATTTTCTAAATTCTTGCTTTAACTTTGATTTCATTAATTAGATTAAATTCTTATAGTTGTATTTATGGTATGTAATTGATTTTGGCTAGATTTGGGCCATTCGGAGTCGGATATTCGTGGAAAGGGCATTGTTACCGATTGATTCAGCTTGGTTCGAGGTAAGTGGCTTACCTAACCTTGTGTGGGGGAAATCCCCTTAGGATTTGGTATTGTTGTGATATGTGAGTGTCGTCTACATGAGGTGACGAGTATGTAAACGGGCTATTTGTTGTAAAACCCGATTTATTTAACTTAGTAGTAGCATGTTTTTCCTTTAATTTGAGTTATACCGTTTAAATGAGAATTAGTCTATTTTTCATTCTTAAATGAGCTATTCCAATATGTGTAGTTAACCTGTTTTGTCTAATATCGCATGTCTACGTGCTTTAACTGCTTATTTGAACTCTGTGAAGCATGCCTAGTTGATTCTTGTTTTTTCTTGTTTTTTATTAGTATAACTGTAGAAATCTTGCTGTTAACTGTTGTATTTATCGGTTTGAGCTATGTGTTTACATTTGAGACTACGAGACGGTTCCTTGGGCACTGATTTGGTTCAGGATGTCTTGGAGAAATTCAAGTTGATTCAGGATCCGCTCGTACAACACAGTCTAGGCAGAAGAGTTATGCTGATCGGAAGGCTTGTGATGTAGCATTCATGATTGGAAAGACGGTCTTGCTAATAATTTCACCCATGATGGGTGTGATGGGGTTCGGAGAAAGGGCAAGTTGAGCCCTAGGAATATCGCTCCTTTTGAGATCCTTGAGAGGGTTGGTGAGGTGGCCTACAAACTCGCATTTCCACCCAGCTTATTGAGAGTTCACCCGGTATTCCATGTTTTCATGCTCCGGAAGTATTTTAGTGATCCATCACATGTATTAGATTTTAGTTGGACAAGTATTTGACTTATGATGAGGAGTCGGTGGCTATCTTGGACAGGCAGGTCCAAAAGTTGATGTAAAATAACATTGTTTCAGTGAAGGTTCAATGGAGAGGCTAACCGCTCGAGGAGGTGACTTGGGAGACAAAGCATGATATGCGCAGCCATTATCCTCACCTTTTTGTCACTTCAGGTTTATCTCTATGCACGTTTAAGAACGAATGTTTATTTTAAGAGTGGGAGAAAGTGACGACCTGATCGGTCATTTTGTGTATTTCAGACGTGTTTCCCCTTTTGAAGTTTCCCGTATGTGTATTTGTGATTTTATGACATGTGGGGATGGTTAGTTTCATTCCGGGAAGGTTTTAGGTTGATTTGGACCATTTGGTTCTTGGTTTAGAAGCTTAAGTTGGAAATGCTAATTTAAGTTTGACTTTTATGAAAACGACCCTGGAATGGTATTTTGATGGATCCAATAGGTTTGTATCATAATTTTGGACTTGGACGTATGACCGGAATGGTGTTTTGATGGATCCAACAGGTCCCTAGGTTGATTGGACTTGTTTTACAAAAAGTCAGCAATTTGAGGTTTAGAAGTTTCCCTAAGTTTGACCGTAGGTTGACTTTTATGGCTATCGGGTTTGGAATTTGGTTTTGGGACTTGGAATAGGTCCATTTTGCTATTTTGAACGTGTCTGTAAAATTTGGTGTCATTTGGAGTGGGTTTGATAGGTTTCAGACGCTTGGTTGCAATTCTAGAGGTTCTTGAGTTTTCTTTTGAATTTCATGTGTTTTGATGTCCGATTCATGGTTATAAATGTTATTTTGGTATTTTTATTACGCGAGCGAGTTCGTATGATATTTTTAGACTTATGTGAATTTTGGTTTGGAGCCCCGAGGATTCGGGTGAGTTTCAAACGTGCTTTAGAATGGTTTGGACTCAATTCCAGGTTGTTGGTGTGTTGGTGCTCTAGTTGTCACAATTGCACCAACATCACAATTGTGATCATAGCAAGGGGTCTCAGGTGTCGCATTTTGGATACATTGATCGCAATTGCGAAGAGAGGCTCGAACATGGTAGTTTGGCATTTGCGACTAAAAAGTCGCATTTGCGATGGGAGCAGACTTCGCAAATGCAAAGTCAATGTTGCATTTGCGACTTCCCTTTGTTCTGTCAGGCGCGGTAATTATGAGTCCTTCTTCACAATTGCAACCGCATTTGCCACTTCCCTTTAGCCTGTCAGGTGCCGCAATTTCAAGTTCTTCTTCTCAATTGCGAGGGTTCGCAATTGCGAACCCAGTGTCGCAATTGCGACATCTGCACCTGAACAAAAGGGCTGGGAAGACGGAATTTGATCTAATTTCACTTATTTTAGAACTCTAGACTCGGTAGGATGCGATTTGGAGATGGGACTTTCACATACAATAATTGGGTAAGTGATTTTGACTAATTTCCAACTATATTACATGATTATATGTGAGATTTAATATCAAATTTATGATAATCAAAGAGAATTTTTGGGAAATTTTGTCTATGTTTTGAAAAATAAAAATTTGGGATTTGATAGTCCAATTGGACTTAGATTTGAAAACGAAATAGATATATGAACTCGTGGAGTTATGGGTAGTCGAGATCTACCCTTGAACCCGAGTTTTAACTGGGAGGGCCCGAGGTTGACTTTTGGGGAATTGTGTAAAGATCTTAGCTTATTAATCGAAATTGATTTCTTTTGCATTATTTGATGATATTAAGTCATTTTTTGTTAGATTTGAGCTGTGCAGAGGCGAATTTTAGGGGAAAACTATTTTTGAGTGTTGATTTGGCCTAGTTGAGGTACGTATCTTGCCTAACTTTGTGTAGGGGAACTACCCCTTGGGATTTGGGCTGATTGTACTATTTCAATTATGTGAAAGATGTGTACACAAGGTGACGAACGTGTACACAGGATTTTATGTGATAATTGACCGGTTTAGACTCTTAGGTTACTTATAAGTACTTAATTGAAGTTATTATTATTTTCTCTATCTTTCGATGTCAATTTCTTTCTTACATGCCTTAATTGAAGTTGTTATTACATGTTCTAGTTTTTATTGTCAAAGTTACTCTTATATACATTTATTTGTAGTTGTTGTTACATGTTATCTCCCCATTGTTGAGTTCTTCTCATGCATTTTGTCGTAGTTGCTATTTCATGTGATATCTTTCATTGTTAAGCTTATGTTACGTACATGAATTGTTAGTTGACATTTCACAAAAATATCTTCATTGTTGAGTTATTGAGGTTGTAGTTGTGAAAGCTATTAACACATTGTGGTTGAAGTGTTGATTATTAGGACATCCTTCCTTGTTGAGTTGTTTCTCATTCATTTTGTTATTATTGCGATTCGTGTACACATTGTGATTGAGTCATAGGCTATGTGTTGTGGTAACACTGTTATTGTTAATTTGGTGATGTTGTGGCATATGGGCACATGTGGTGCGAGTTGATTATTGTGTTGTGATATTGATACACATACGGTAGTATAAGGTGGGATTTATACGCGTGTTGCTAGTAAGGGAATTACATGAAGCCATGCGGTGAGATAAGGGGGCTAAAACGCGTGTAGCTATTTCGAAAAAAATATTTTTAAAATAAATGTAAGGCTCACGCGGCGATATACGGAAGATTGTGATTGTAAATTGAAAAATGTGAATATGAGGCATGGTGCCTCGGTTATAATTCTTGTTGTACATTCTATGTTGGTAAGGCTTGTTGATGGAATGGTTATTGTTATTCTTTCATTTGTTTTACTTGTATTTTGACTGTATTTGATTACTTGTTGTTCTTATCATATGCCCATTCTTTCTTTTCCTTTATTGCTCTAATATTTATTGTTAGCCTTACATCATTGTACTGTTTTGTTGTCATTTACTTTTTTGCCTTCCGTTATTAGATAATATTAATATTTTGCTCAGATTTCTATGTCTAGTGGATAACATGACATGGCCTCATCAATACTCTATCGAGGCTAGGCTTGATACTAACTAGGTACCATTGTGGTATACTCATGCTATACTTCGGCACACTTTTGTGTAGATCCAGGTATTTTTGCTCATGCCGGATGCTAGTGAGTTAACTCGGATATCTCGATGATTTTTGTTGTACTTCTTAGAGCTTAAGACTTAGTTTCACCAGTTTTGGAGGATTGTTTGATTGTTATTTAGTATTGATGATATAATGAGATTTATTAGTTTAATTTAATATTCTTAGTCATAATTTCTGTTAAATTCTCTTATATGTTAGGCTTACCTAGTCTTAGAGTCTAGGTGCATCACGACTACCTCATGTAGGATTTGGGGTCGTGACATAGTTTTAATGGGTTCGTATGATGATTTTGGACTTGGGCTTATGTTCGAATTTGAATTTGGATGTTCTAGAAGATTTCGACTCTATTTGAAGAATTGAAAAGTTCATAGGTTTGACCGTAAGTTGACTTTGGTGTTATCGGGCTTTGATTGGTGTTTCAAAATTTTGGATAGATTCATTTGGTTGATTGGAACTTGTATACAAAGTTTAGTTGTGATCCAGAAAGTCTAAGTGTGATTCAGACGAGG
This sequence comes from Nicotiana tomentosiformis, assembly GCF_000390325.3. Lineage (NCBI taxonomy): Eukaryota > Viridiplantae > Streptophyta > Magnoliopsida > Solanales > Solanaceae > Nicotiana > Nicotiana tomentosiformis. The sequence continues at coordinate 61,844,625 of NC_090818.1, forward strand.
TTGGTGAAGTTTTGGATATTTGAAATTAAGAGAATGATTTTGATCTTCGATTCTTGATTTTGATATTGCTTGTGATATTTTGTGCCTTTGGATAAGTTTGGATTAGGTATTCGGACTTCACGGTATGATTGGATGAAGTCCTGGGAGGCTCAGGTGTATTTCGAAAGGATTCCAGAGCATTTTGATGTCTTTGAGCAGTTCTTATTTTGGTGCTTTGCACCTGCGCAAGGTTTGATCGCAAGTACACATCCGTTTATGCGAGGTTGGTGTCGCTTCTGTGATGTATGGTTGTTATAGGTATTTGTCGCTTCTGCTTATGTGGGGGCGCATATGTGAGTTCGCACTTGCGGAGTCTATGGGCGTAGATGCGTGGAGTCGGCTGGAGTTAGAAGTCCGCATGTGCCGAGCTTGTTGTGCAGATGCAAGGGCACACCTGTGAGGTGTACGCGCACCTGCGAAGCCATAGATATGGCTATTTTGTTGTAGATACGATGTGTAGCTAGTTGGGGGATGCTCGAGATGCGAGGCTTTTCACACTTAAGCGGTGTCACAGATGTGACTATTTTATCCGCAAATGCGGATTCACCGACAGTACATTATATTAGAGGTTTATTTTCATTTTATCATATTTTGCAATTGGGAGCTTGGATTGAAGTGGTTTTTGAACCGATTTTTACCACGAGCTCGCCCTTTGATACCAAGGTGATAAGAGTTGATTGACTTGGTTAAGTGAATCTATGAGAGAAGGTTCTCAAACCGGGTTACGACCAATAGAGCGCAAAACAAACGAGTTCAGTCGAAAAAGGTAAAGAGTCTAAGGGAAGGAACAAGCTTGAAAAGAATGGACAAGCATAGGCTTAATAGTGAACGCAATGGATATGATAAGTATTCTTAACTCGGATTTGATTATTGTCCATGGTTCTATCTTCGCTTTTGGAACTTGATTGATGAATCTAAGGAAGAAAATTTGGACTTTTTGCCTACACTTTAAGAGAGTGTATTTTGGAGAGTTGAGTACCGATTCAGACTCTGTTTTAAAAACTAATTAAATAATTAGACTCGACAGGTTATGGGTCATCAAATTTTTGTATTGGTTTCAAATTTTAGGTACGCGGGCCTGTTGACTTTTGGAAACTGTTTTAATGATCGAAGCTTTATGGATTAGGATCACTTCCTATGGTATTGTTGACTTCCTTGGATGTGTTTTGGCTATATTCTGCACGATTGAAGGGCTAGAGTAAGGTTTTGATGCGATTCGAGGTTGAAGACTAGCCCAGATGAGGTAAGTATCTTTCCTAGGCTTGGATTTTCTGGTATTTCCCGGTTGGCTATGATATTTGTTATATGATGGGGGTGACGTATATGAAAGGTGACGAGCGTACATGTGTGCACCGTGGTTATTAATGATCCAGGTAGATCTTAGGCTATTATATGTTGTATTTGCTCTCATGTCTCGTTTATATTGTGTATTGTCCACTTGTATGACTACGTGAGCTATTATTCATGCTTAAAATCATATCTAGGCTAATTGTTTATCTGTTAAGACATGATAGGGCTATTTTTAACATGTTGAGCTATTTTCTTTAGCCGTAGACATATTTTTCAGTCATGATATTATATCTGCGTGTTATATCTCTATCTTTGTGCGTTGTTTGTATGTTATTTCACATATTGTTAGTATCTTTTTGTGTGGCACAGGTTAAGCTACATTATGGCACGTTGGCATATTTCGTGCAGTATATTGATTATGATACTGTGAGATATTGGTATATTGAGATATGAGCGGATTGAAGACCGATCTTAGGCCATAAAGCCATTTTGATTTTAATTGTGAGGTAGTGCTTGCGTCAAGGTCCCATATTGGGCCGATCGATTATGAGGTAACGCATGCGCCAAGTCCCATATTGAGCCGAGTGATATTTATTTTTGACTTGATCCGATCAACATTTGGGCTAGGATCCGCCCCTCCAGAGTCAGCTGATAACCCATGTTACTTTGGGCCCTGTGAGTGCAGGCACATGATATGTGCTTAGTGAGGGGTTTATTCAAGGCACCCATACGGTGCTGAGTGTGTGTATGTGTGTTTGATGATCCATGAGCAGTTTGCTAGGCACCGTGAGAGTGTTGAGAGTTAGATTGAGGGGTACTTGTCACTATTAATATGCTGAGATTTTACATGCTTGATGATTAAATCGTGATATTGTTTATTTGGCATATATACCTGACATGCAGGCGTATAGTTATATTTTCCTCATGCTAACTGGTAATTGATCCCATACCCTACTTGTGGGATTTTACTATGTTTGTTGTTGTTGCTAACTGGTAATTGATGTCTCTGCTTGATGTTTAGAGCTTGAAGTCATAGTTTATCTTGTCAAATCCCTCTCTAAGTGATTTATGTGGAAATATTGATGCCTTGACTGATTTACCTAAAAAGCATGCCTATTTTCCTCTTATTATGATAGAGTTGATCCTATATTATTTGAGCTTTTTTTTTCTTACATGCCATTACTCTGCTATTGTTATTTGTTGTTGGCTGTTGAAAGAAAGCATCAGACTTTGCCAACCTCACAAGTGTTTCTGCGAAGTTATGCTTGCTGCTTATTGAGTACATAGGGTTGGTTGTACTTATTCTACACTATCATGACTCGAATCCCACCATAGGGGTTGTGATGGAACCTAGTCTCTAAAATTAGGTATGCTCATCACTTATCAATATTTCAATCAGTAAAACATGATAGAATAAAGTAGAGTTTAACATAAATGCGAAAATAAAGGTAATACAAGCCAAAACGGCGATAATCAAAATATATCCCTAGAATTAGGTAGTTTAGAGTCACGAGCTCTAACTGAATACATGAGAATATCTCAAAATACAATACTGTTTGAAATACATAAACTATATAAATAAGGTAAGGAGGGTGACTCTGAGGCCTGCGAATGGAACATGCAGGGATACCTTGAAGTCTCTAATAAGCACACTACCTCCCTATCGATCCGCCCGATCCGAAGTACCTGGATTTGCACAAAAATAAGAAGAAGCATAAATGAGTACACCATATTCGGTACCTAGTAAGTATCAAGACTAACCTCGGCTAAGTAATGACGAGATTCAAGTCATATGATATTCACTAATTACATAACCTATGCAATATAAATAAAGAAGAACTGACAACAGAATATATAATGGAAACAATATCAACAACCTCTCCCGGACATGTGATAACAACTCAAACAAGTAAAAGCTCGATTTGACAACAAGTCATCAAATAGAGACATAAACATATGGTACCTCGTGCCCATAATTCAGTCACAATAACAATAGCCACCCGTATCACTCCACCCTGACAATAACAACATCCCGCCTTGTCGCTCATGTTTAACAATATACCATCTTGTCGCTCCCGCCTGACACTATAGCAATATCCCGCCTTGTCACTCCTGCCAGGCAATAATATTCCCATCATAATAACAAAAATATCAATCACAATCGCACGGCAGAAATCTCGTGCCAACACCTTCAATCAATCCGCTCAACATATCCATATGTGCAACAATATCACAAATCAATGATACAAAAATTTTGTCAAGATATAAGCTCACAACTTATCAACAAAGTGCACAAGGACATGACAATAACATAAAACTGCAGAGGGGTGTTCAACAATTAAAGCATGAATTTGGCTAAGTCAACTGTAGCAATCATGATCGTATAAGCACAAAGTGGTTTAAGAATATTTCTTATAAAGCACATTATCGAATTAAGGCATATTAATAGCCTACAGTCTAATCCGGTCATAAACCACATATATCACCCATGTACACGCTCGTCACTCATATACACATCGCTTTCCACAGAACACGAATAAACAATTATAGCCAAATCTTAAGGGGTATTCCCTCACACAAGGTTAGTCAAGATACTTACCTCAAATAAGCCGAATCAATAATCTAAAAAATTCTTACCTCTTAAATCAGCTTTCGAACAAGCCAAATCTAGCAAACAATAACTCAATAATATCAAACACGACTATAAAAATAGATTCCAATTAATAAAGCTCTGATCTTTATCAAAAAATAAAAAAGTCAAACCGGGCTCGCCTTCCAAAACTCCACAAAGTCACAAATTCCAAACACCCATTCGAATACAAGCCCAACCATATAAGTTTCATCCAAATCCGACTCCGAATCGCAGTTTATATTCCCTTTTTTTTAGAAACGTTTTGCCAAAATTCCTAATTTTCTTCACTTAGATTCATCAATCAAATACTGAATCACGGATTCATAAATAATAACAAAATTCGAGTCAAGAATACTTACCCAAATCTAAATCGTGAAACTCCCCTAAAATATAGCCCAAAACCAAGATCCCAATCTCAAAATATGATAAAATAATTTAAACCCTCGAAATGAAATAATTAAGACTGCCCAGGGCTTCCCTTTACGATCGCAAGCTCTACTTCGTGATCGCAAAGCACAAGTTCAACACTGGCCCAAAGTCCTCCTACGCGAAGGCGGTCTAGCACCCGCAAACATGACGCACCCCTCCACTGGCCTACGCGAATGCGGTCCCGCACACGTGAACGAGAAGGGAAATTAACAGCCACCCAAAAAACACTCCGCGATCGTGAGACACCCTCCGTGATCCTGATGAACATAAGAATCACGAGATACCAGTGGTCCGAAGCTCATTTGAAACACACCTGGACCCCCGGGACCCCACCCAATCATACCAACCAATACCAAAACATAACACAGACCTACTAGAGGCCTCAAATCACACAAAATAACTTCAAAACCACGAATCGAACACCAATTCAAGCTTAATGAACTATTTCAAATTTCCAAATTCCTAACTTACGCTGATCATGTCTAAACAACTCGGGATGACCTTAAATTTTACATAATAGTCATAAATAAGCGTAAGAACCTACTCCAAGGCTCTGAATCCCAAACGGACATCGATAGCCATGAAGTCAACCATGGGTCAAACCTATGGACTTATAAACCTTCAAATTGTCAACTTTCGCTGATAAGGGCAAAAATAACCTAGGAACCTCCGAATCCAAATCTGAACATATGCCTACATCCAAAATCACTGTATGGACATAACGGAACTATCAAAACTCTAATCCAAGGTCAAACACACAAAAGTCAAACTTGGTCAACACATGTGGCTTAAGTTTCCAAAGTAGGAACTAAGTGTTCCAATTCAATCCAAAACCTTCCCGAAACCAAACCAACCATCCCCGAAAGTCACATAACAAAAAGTACACATACATGGAGCATAATATAGGGAAAACAAGGCTCAAATAAATAAAATGACCGGTCAGGTCATTTCATTCTCACTCTCTTAAATAAATGTTCATCCTCGAACGTGCCACGAGTCGTTCCAAAGCCATCAAATCACTGTATAAACACACCATACATAAACCATGGGTGATCCCACGTCACCTCAAACCATATAAGCTCGTCAATACAACCTAACTGAAGATTCCTTCTTCAACCTTAGTCCATAAATCTTAGAACCCAATCTCCAACATCCGGAATTCCTTATAAGACCCGATTCTCACATCTATATACTGTATGAGTCTAACCAAGCTGCCTCAAGCTGTAACCATATTCCAAGATATAATCACACGATATACCACATAACTCATGTAGTCATAGTAATATCTTCCGACCACAATATCTTCTCATTAATAACCTTATTCCTAACCTTCACAACATCGGTAATGTTGTAAGAAAAATGTAGAAACTCATAACCACTCACCCAATCAACAAGTCGTGGAGTCCACCCGCCCGACAAGAACTAATACCAAATTTTAAGTTGATTAATGGCATTCTTATCCAGACATACCTTATCCAAGTTTGATTGCACTAATTCCAGGTTCAAGGATCTCATCTCATCCAGTACTAGCTATTCAAACGACAAACTGCACCAAATGCCACCTAGTCACATACGACGCAGTCCGTACCTAACAAGCAACAACTCGAATATAACTGAAGATGGAAAGAGAACCAAATGAGAGAACTATATGATAAGTCCAATAGGTAAACCACCATACGGTGCCATACTATGAATCCATCCCACAAGGGAGTAGCAAAACATACGAAATAACCACAAAGTATCTTATCCTAATGTAACCCCACTACGGCACGTAGCCCTGTCCAAACTTACCGATCCACATGGAATATCCATCGAGCCATAATGCTCATAATCAACTACCATATGTGCATCAATAGCAAACATGTGAAACACATGCCCGTAACCATAGAGAAATGGATAGCACAATATATCACAGATAAGAAAAGCATGACTAAGGTGCAATAAGCAACTCAACATCTCAAGAGCCATCTCGCTCTAATATCGCCACCAGAACTAAACTGAACTGAACCACATCATACGTGTGAATAACCAAGCAGTCTCGCAACCCGTCGTAGCATAAGAAAGCAACATATGAGACAAATCAGGACATAAATAACATCCTTTTTGCTCGATGAAACACCCACAGTAAATGATATGCAAGAGTGAGCAAACACAATCCGATGTCAGATAAACATTCTCATTAGGCCTCTCAATGGCCCCCCAAATCAATCTGCATCATCCTAAAATAGGTAAATAACTTTCCGAAAGTCCATAGTAACCTATCCATTACACACACCATCAGTTGTCTAACTCTTAATATATCTTCAAATTCCACAACCAAGGAATAGTGTGCCTCTGAGACATCCAACCTCTAAACCTCAAGAATATAGGGGTATCCATATCCGATCCCAACTCCACTACTCAATAGCTGAGACATCACTAATACACAATCATCTCACCGAAAATACTCATTTAATATTCTGCACTCCATAGCAAAGACCTGAACATCAGTAGTCAATATCTAGGTGATTACTGTAATATAGTCAAGCATCCGCAAGTCAAAAATATAATGCATCTCCTAACACGCGCACCCTTCTCAGGCGATACAAGGTAGTACTAACATCCTCTAAGCATATTAAATCTCCCATCCCGCCTATAACTCATGACCTTCCTTCCAACTCGAATCGCAATATTGCCCACAATATTTCAATCTTATACGGCGCAACACCTCTATCATGATACCATATGAAAACACGAGGATCCTATTCTCAACTCTGAATCCCAAGTAGGAAAGACATCCATCAACCAAAAACCTTTCACTAATTCAATCTCGTAGAACAAAATTACAACACGCAATAACTCCCCATGCCTGTAGAGCACCTCAACCACGAGCCGTGTCCAAACTATCCCAAACTCTTTGGAACCCACTTTCACATAATCAAATCATCAGAGCTGGTTTCCCTTTAACTTAACCAAGTCATGCCAACTGTCAAACCCGAAGGTAACTCATTTCTAAATGCTCGCTCTAAAGGGACCTTTTGCAAATTCGAAGTCGTTTCTTGCGTCTCTCTATTACTGCCGTGTAGAGTCAATAATGGTATAAAAGCACTGCAAGTCTAGACACCATCTAGTACAGATATCATAGCCATACATAAATCCTAAAATCCTTAAATGCCACATATGAATCTTGAAGCCATTAGGACCTTCTCAATAGTCATCCTTTCCAGCCTTGGCATTCCCGGCATAGCCAATGCCGCCTTAGCGTGGTAATCAAGAATAGTATAATACGAAGATAGCTAGTCTATACCCAAAATCACATCAAAATCCACCATGTGAAGAAATGGAAGATCAAACCTAGTCTCGTAACCCCAATAGTGACCAAACAAGAACAATAGACATAATCCACCATAATAGAATCTCCAACGGGCTTAGACACATAAACAGAAGTATCCAGAAAATTACGAGACATATCTTAATATGAAGCTAAATTGGATGACAAATACGAATAAGTAAAACCCAGATCAAATAAATCTAATACATCTCTATAACATATCAGAATAATACTTGTAATGGCGATATTTGATGCAATGGCCTCAGTCCTACCAGGGAAAGCATAACAACGGGCCCGGCCTCCCCCTCTAGGACGTCATCTACCTATGTGTCCCCCACCTCTAGCTGGTTGTACAGGTGGAGTAGCAACTAGAGAGGAAACCATAGCCTTAGTACCCTACTGAGGTACACCTATCTAGAGTCTAGGACAACCTCTCACCAGGTGCCTAGTATCCCTACACTGAAAACAACCTCTCTGCTGACATGGCTATTGGAACTAAGTCTGCCCGGGATGACTGGAGTAACAACCGTATGAACTTCATGCAGAAGATGCACTGAAGGATGGTTGCCCGGTACGAGTGCTCTAGAATCTATGGTTAGCTGGAGCATCATGTAAGACCTAAAGTGCGGTCTGAAGTAGTCGAGTGGCAAAACCCTTACTATGCGGGTCTTGGCCGTTGAATAGAAGCCAGTAAATCCTCTAGAACCATGAGGTTACTTAGCATCCCTCTCCTTCCAATGGATATGCTCCAACCTCCTAGCAATCTCCATAACCTGATGGAATGGATTCTCTGTTTCAAGCTCCCGTGCCATCCCAAATATGAGGTTGTAGGGGAGTCCCTCATAACTCTACGGAATCTCTCTCTATTAGTGGAAACCAAGGCAGGTGCATGATAAGATAACTCTGTAAACTTGATAGCATACTCGAACACAGTCATGCTCCCCTGGTGCAACTTCTTGAGCTCGATGTGAAACTCATCCTTGTGGGTCTTTGGAATAAACTCTCACAAGAAAAGATCGGAGAACTAGGTGGTGCTGCGACAGCTCGCTTGCTCACCTCATAAGTCTTCCACCATCTATATGCCGACCCCGTCAACTAAAAGGTTGACCTCCCGTGACTTACCAAACCTATAGTACGCAGAATGCAGTGATACTGATCCAAGAAACCCTGTGCATCCTCATAATCCCCGCCAGAGAAATGAGGAGGAGGATACTTCTAGAACCTCTCTAGCCTTTTCTGCTCCTCAACTAATACGACTGGCACGATCTCGATCTAAACCACAATCGCATGCTATACCATTATAATACCTAGAGCTTGATCAACATGAGCCCACTGCTATGGAGTATGTGTAGCAGGAGTCTGGACTCCTCCCTCAACCTGTGAAGTAGCTGATGCAACCAAAATAAACCTCGCATGAGCCAAAGTCCCAAACATGCTCATAAAATATGCCAAGGTCTCCTGATGTCCAGGGGTAGCAAAATGCCCCTCAGGTGCCTGCTCCCCAACTAGAGCTACTAGTGGTTCCCTAGTCACGACCCTCACACGGACCCTAGCTACGGCGCGTGCTCTGCCCCTGCTAGAATAAGTAAATTATTTATTGGTTGCAAAATGCTAGAATCAATTAAAAATATTTAGAAGTAATTAAAAATTATTTATATAAAAATTCTATAATAGTGATTTAAAAAAAGAGCTTATGAAGTAATAATAAGATAATAAATTGAAGTTATAAAAAAGTCATGGAGTAATAATGCAGGAAAATATCCTATAAATAATACTTAAAAATATATAAAAGTTCATTATAAAATATACCAACCCACAAAGGCTAAATCGGAATCATGATGGCAAAATTAAGCATCAACAGCTGCCCCTCTTTACCTAGGAATGATGAAAGAATTATCGGGTACGGAAATCAAGATGATGATCAATTTTGTGCGAATGAGATATTTTAAAATAAGGGGGCCGAACCCTGGTCCATGAGCTACCTATATATTTCTGATTTTACGGGAATCATGTTGTGTGTAGTTCTGGATCCAAAGGTGAACGAGGCCTATGGAATTACTATTGGAAGCATGTATGCTTTGAAGAATGATTTTCTTTGAGAAGAGCGGTGTCGTTAACGATTTATGTCACTGATGGAATGTATGGGGTGAAAAAATGTAGAATTGATCGTTATGGATAAGTGAGGTGACATGATTGCGGAACGGTTACGAAAAGGAAAATGCTTGATAATCGGTTAGCGAATATTTGGAGATAACAAAGGAATGTGAACGTTGAATAGAAACCAGAGCGAGAATTGCTTCTTTTTTAAGAACAGTTACCTTCCGTGTTACATGCAAAGCTCAAAACACAACGAATGCAGAAAATATATACATACATATATACATAACGTTTATAATATCATAGTTGTGAGTGCGAGAATTTAAACATGATGCAAATTCCTTTCCTACTATGAAAGTTGTCTATAAGGGATTCGTAGGCCATGAAATGGTGTCCTTGGGCCATAAGGATGGTGCCTTCGGGCTATGACACCTTTGAATAATGATGTTCAGCTTTGAGATCCTTAGGCCGTGGAATGTCATCACTAGGCTATGAATATGATGCCTTCGTACTATGACACCTTCGGATAATGTGGCAATCTTTCAACCCATGAAATATAAGGATGAAGCAATAGTTGATTGTTCGTCAAGGAAGATAGGCAGTGCTTAGCCATATGCAGATAACAAAGGCAAGGCTTAGCTTTATTCAAGAATAGGGGCAAAGCTTTAGCCTCATGCAAATGGAGGAAGGCAGTGCTTATCCTTATGTGAGTATGAGGGCCATGCTTGGACTGATGCAATAACCAGGGCAATGCTTAGCCCTATGCAGGTGTGGAGGCATTATGTAGCCTCAAGCAAGTAGGAGGGCGGTGCTCGGCCCTATGCAAATAGTTAGGCCAACGCTTAGCCCTATGCAGATGTGGAGGCAGTACTTATCCTCATGCAAGTAGAATGGCGGTGCTTGGCCCTATGCAAATAGTGAGGGCAATGTTTTGCCTTATGCGGGTATGGAGGCAGTACATAGCCTCATTCAAGTAGGAGCGGGGTGCTCGGCCCTATGCAAATATTCGGGGAAACACTTAGCCCTATGCAGATGTGGAGGCAGTGCATAGCCTCATGCAAGTAGAAGGGTCTTGCTTGACCCGATGCAGATGGTGAGGGCAGTGTTTAACCCTGTGCAAGTGTGGGGGAAGAACTTAGCCTCATGTAATAATGGAGGCAGAGCTTAGCCTCATGAAAATGCAAGAAATAAAAGTAATTCTTAGCACGGAACATTTAGTCTTGGTAGCATCTATCCACGTGAAGACAGTGATATTGTCATATATCCTTTGCAGATATCCATAATAGTGTTGCACCTATTATTCAAGCATTCAAGAAAAATGGTGAGTTCCGGGGGGAGATAGATTCGTTCTTTTGACTCCACGTTCTGTCCTTGCTTCTGGCTTTGCTTTCTGATCTTGATATTGCTATGCTTTGAGCTAGCTTCGCTATTATTTGACTTTTACAAACAATTGAGTTTGAAAAGATATATCATTTGTACTTACCAAAATAGAGAGTATGCAGTTATTTAAAATGCGTGATAATGCATAAAAATAGATAGTTTCCTATCGAATCATGAACAAGCTTTGAGACATTGCATCATCCTTATCCTGTATAGAATTGTGAGGACTCCCTCAAAATTTGAATTCTACCCCAGTTCTGACGGACCAGCTCTGATATATTTCCTGATAATACTCTTCTAGCGACTCTTGGTGCGACAATATTGTATCTGATGAAATTCAAAGTTTGCCCCAATCCTTTATCATGGAGGGAAATGAAAATTTTATTATAATGTGACCAAACTCACAAGGCTGCCTACGTATCCCCTCTTAAATAAAAATCAGGTCAATCGTAGTTCATATTACATCAAAATGAAAGTGTGAATACAATCTTAGACATAATATCTTTTGACGGCATCTGAATTAATGGACTTTGGCCATATATCTCCATCCATTTCTGCTAGTATGAGTGCTCCTCCTGTCAGCACTCGATGAACCATGTAAGGACCTTGCCTATTTAGTGAGAATTTAGCCTTTTCCATATCCTGCTATGGGAAGATTCGCTTCAAAACTAGTTACCCCGGTTGAACTGTCTCGGTCTTACCTTCTTGTTGAAATCCTTTTCCATTCTATTATGGTAATGTTAAACGTGACACACGACATTCATTCTTTTCCCGTCAATGAGAGCCAACTGATCATATCAATTATGCACCCATTCCATGTCACTTAGCTCGTCTTCTTGTATGAGCTGTAATGAAGGGATTTCTACCTCAGCGGGTATAACAACCTCGGTACCATAAACTAGTAGATAAGGGGTTGCCCCAGTTAATGTTCAGACTGTGATGCTGTAACCAAGCAAAGAAAATGGTAGCTTCTCATGCCAATGCTTGTAGTCGTCTATCATCTTCCTCGGTATCTTATCAATATTCTTGTTGGAGGCTTCTACAGCTCCGTTCATCTGAGGCATGTATGCGGTAGAATTGTAGTTCTTAAACTTGAATGTCTCACACATAGCCTGCATAAGATCACTATTTAGGTTGGCGGCATTGTCAGTGATAATTTTCTTGAGAACTCTGAACCGGCAGATAATACGATCTCGGACAAAATCTGCTACTACATTCTTTGTCACGGCTACGTAGGAGGTGGATTTTACCCATTTGGTGAATTAATCAATGGCTATGAGGATAAATCTTTGTCTGTTGGATGTGGAGGGCTCGATTGGGAAAATGACATACATGCCTAAAGAGGCAAAAGGCCAAGGTGAACTCGTCACATTGAGTTCGTTGGGCGGAACCCGTATCATGTCGGTATGTACCTGGCACTGGTGGCACTTCTATATGTACTTGATGCAGTCAGTCTCCATAGTCATTCAAAAGTATCCCCCCTCAATATCTTCTTAGCTAGAACGAACCCATTCATGTGAGGTATGCACGTTCCGACATGTATTTCTACGAGTAGTGTGGATGCTTCTTTGGCATCCACACACCTTAACAACCCGAGATCAAGAGTTCTTCTATATAATTCCTCCACTCCAAAAGAAATGATTAGCTAGTCTTCGTAATGTGCGCTTCTGAATATGTGTAGCACTTTCTAGGTATTCTCCCCTTTCTAAGTAATCCCTGATGGTTTCCCATCAAATTCTTCTTCAACATGGGCATAATAGGCAGGTTAGTTGGGGATCTCTATCAGGATAGTGTCAATATAATTCTTATCTGGATGTTGTATTATGGAAGACAATGTGGCCAATATGTCTGTGAACTCGTTCTAATTCTGGATAACATGCTTGAATTCTATCTTTGCGAATCTCTTGATCAATCCTTGCACAGAATGCATGTATGGTAGTATATTGGTATTCTTGTGGCCCATTCTCCGAGTACCTGATGTATCAACAGGTCTAAATCTCTGATCACCAATAGTTCCTAAATGTTCATGTCAATTGCTAGCGTGAGTCCCAGGATACAAGCTTCATATTCTGCCATATTGTTAGTGCACGGGAATCTGAGCTTGGCGGATACAAGATAGTGTTGGCCCTTTTTCGATACTAGGAAAACTCTGATGCCCACTCCTTTGAAATTTACGGCTCTGTCAAAAAATAATCTCCACCATCATAAGCATCTACAATATCTTCCCCTATTGAAGATACCTCTTGGTCATGAAAATACGTCTTCAATGGTTCATATTCTCCATCCACATGATTCTCTACCAGATGATTGGGCAAGACCTGCCCTTTTACTTCCTTTTGAGTCACATAGATGATGTCGAGCTTACTCAGCAGTATTTTCCACTTTGTCAGCTTGCCTGTGGGCATAGGTTTCTGAAAAATATAGCTTAAGGGGTCTATTTTTGATATGAGGTATGTAGTATATGCACATAAATAGTGTCTTAGATTTTGGTCTATCCATGTCAAGACACAACAAGTACACTCCAATAAAGAATACCGAGCTTCATAAGGTGTGAACGTTTTACTCATATAGTATATGGCTTGCTCTTTCCTTCCAGTCTCATCGTGTTCTCCCAAGAGTATCTGAATGCTCCGTCCAACATGGACAAATACAACAGCAGAGGTCTCTCAGGCTGTGGTGGGACTAGCATATGAGGTTTAGATAGATACTCCTTGATTCTATCGAAGGCTTTTTGACATTCCTCGGTCCAACTTGTCGCATAATCTTTTCTCAACATCTTGAAGATAGATTCACATATTACGGTCGACTAGGCTATGAAACGACTGATGTAATTGAGTCGACCCAAGAAACTCATCACATCTTTCTTGTTCTTAGGTGGCGGCAAATCTTGAATGTCTTTGATCTTTGATGGATCTAACTCCATACCTCGACGACTAATGATTAAACCTAGTAATTTCTCAGCAGGGACCCCGAAGGCAAATTGTATGGGGTTCACCTTCAAATTGTACTTCCAAAACCTTTCCCTAATCTGCTATGTGATCTAAGCTCTTCTTAGATTTGATGATGACATCATCCACATAAACCTCGATTTCCCTGTGAATTATGTCATGGAAGAGGGTAGTCATGGCCCTCATGTAAGTAGCTCTAGCGTTCTTTAAACCATACGACATCATCTTATATAAATATACAAGCCAACTCTCATTCCACAAAAATGAAGTTCATTTTCTTAAAATCATATTAAAATAGCATGAATAAAGACATTAATAATCCAAAACATTAACAAAATCTGATAAAGTCATAACACGGCCAAAACATGACCAACATCGCACAACCCCCAAGACTAGGTGGTACAAGTACATTAGTTACTACGATCAGAGAATATGCCTGAATACATAACCAACTATTTGAAATACAAATAGATAGGAAAATTAATAGAATAGGGACTCGAGAACTACTAAATAGATCCATGAAGTGCAGCTCACCCAGAGTCTCTGTGTGAACTCCAAGCTCAGTAAGAAACTCCACTAGGACCCACATGTGGATCTGCACAAAAAATATGCAGAAGCATAGTATGAGTACACCACAATCAGTACCCAGTAAGTATCAAAACTAACCCTGGTGTAGTAGTGATGAGGTTCAAATTATATGATACTCACTAGTCAAATAACCTGCTCGATAAATCAATAACTGGCAATATAATTTCAAGTAGAAAAATAATATCAACAAATCATCAAATAGAAGAGAAGGCATATGAAATAGCATATGATGAATGAAATTCCACAATTTATGAAAATACAGCACAAAGTTTCAGTGAAAACGAGTGCATGATTAACATATTACTTTCGTCTCATCACAACAATAATATCAAACATGACATCCAAAACATCACACAATTGTATCAAGAATAACTCCCGATACCATCACTTACAACAACATCACAATATTATCCTCTCACCATGTGTGCTAAAATAAAGCAAATACCTACCTTATCTCGCCACACCCGCATTAACAATTAATCCCACCTTGTCTCACGCACATGTACAAAACCAGTATAGCCCGTCTTGTCTTGCCACGTGTGCAATATCAATAATATCAATAATACGACAAAGACCTCATCCCAACACCCAAACAATCCGCCCAACACGTCCATATGTGCAACAATCATAATAACATAACACGCCAACAATTGTCATCAAGACATAAACTCGCAATCTTCCAGTTCAGTGCACAAAGACATATCAATAAAGAAATGCGGATGGGTGTTCGATATATAAGCATAAATTAAGTTAACTCAATTTAGCAACAATCTCACAAACGCGCAACTTGGCCAATTAAGAAGTAAAATCCTAATACATGATCTCTAGCATAGAAAAATAAACTCAAGTAATCATCCAAATTGAATACACGTAGCACAGAGGTCTCCCAATCAAAACAGGGTAATAAGAGCAATCTCATGTCAAATTCAGTCATAAACCACACATAGCACCACCATATGTACATGCTCGTCACCTCATGTACACGTCGCTTATCACATAACATAAATAAATAATTAAGGCTAAATCCTAAGGGGTATTCTCCCCCCTCCCCCCCCCCCAACAAGGTTAGGAAAGATACTTACCTCAAACAAGCCAAATCAGTAATCTAAAAAGCCCTTTCCTCTCAAATCGGCCTCCGAAAAGGTAAATTCTAGCAATGAATAGCTCAATAATATCAAACACGACTATAGAAATCGATTCTAATTAATAAAGCTCCAATCTTTAACAAAAAATAAAAATTTAACCAAAAGGTCAATCCGGGCTCGCCTCCCGGAACCGACAAAAGTCACAAATTCCGAACACTTATTCGAATACGAATCCAACCATACAAGTTTCATCCAAATCCAACCCTAAATCGGGGTTCAAATCTTGCATTTACACTCTAGATAAGTTTTTACTAAAATCCTCATTTTTCTCACATAGAAATAGTAACCAAAAGCAAAAATCAAGGATGGGACCAAGAATAATAACCAAATCTGAGTCAACAATACTTACCACAAAGAAAGTCGTGAAAATCGCTTTCAAAATTGCCCAAATCCGAGCTCCCGATCTCAAAATGTGATAAAATAACCAAGCATTCGAAATAAATATGTTTTGCCCAGCAATTTTGCATTTGCTGACCCAAATCCCGCTTCTACTGCAATGCATCTATAGAAAAACCATCGTAGATGCAAAAATCACTTATTCCTTCCGCCAAACGCATCTGCGCATCCGCTTCTGCAGAAAATATCCGCATTTACGAACTTCCCCCTGCCAGGTCAAATCCCGCATATGTGCAACCAAGGCCGCATCTGCGGCTTCACATTTGAGACCAAATTTTCGCAGATGCGAAAACACCAGAACTCAGCAAACTACAACAATGCCAACTCAATCCAACATGATCTGAAATCCATCCAAAATACACCCGAGAGCCCCGGAATCCCATCCAATCACAGCAACAAGTCTTGAAACACAATACGAACCAACCCGATACCTCAAATCACACAAAAATCCTATCAAAATCATGAATCGCACCTCGATTCAAACTTAATGAACTAATCCAAATTTTCAAATTTAAAACATACGCCGAACATGTCTAAACAACTCGGAATGTTCTCAAATTTTGCGTGCTAGTCCCAAACGATACAACATACCTATTCCAACTCCTGGAACCACAATTTGAACTAGGTATCATCAAATTCAACTTCCAGTCAAACTTATAATCTTCCAACATTCGCCAAATAGAACCAAATCAATCTAGGAATCTCTAAATCCTAATTTGGACATATGCCTAAGTACAAAATCATCATACGAACCTATTTGAATCGTCAAAATGCCAATCTATGACCGTCTACACATAAGTCAAACCTCGGTGAACTCTTATAACTTAAGTTTCCAAGAATAAACTCATGTATTCCAACTCCCTCCGAAACTTTTCGAGAACTAAACCAACCAACCCCGCAAGTCATAAAATATTAAGTGAACATAGAAAAGGCAATAAATACGGAATCAAGTACTAAAAAACACAAAATAATCAGTCAGGTTGTTACAGCTCCAACATCTGCTTTTGCGGAAGCACTTCTGCGCACAATGCATCGGAGAAGCGACATCGGTTCTGCACAATCACTTCTACATTTGTGGACTCTGCCTCTTCCAGCCATACTTCGCTTCTGCGCCCCGATTCTAGTAGGTGCAACTTCGCACCTGCACACCACTTCTTTGCAGGTGTGATTGCACCAGACCTGCCACTAATTAGCCATGCTAAACCACCTTCTAGGTGACCCGAAACTCACCCTAGCCCCTCAGAACCCCGCTAAAACATACCAACAATTCCAAAATACAGCACGGTCCTACTCGAGGCATCACATCATACAAAATAATATTAAACTAACAAATCGTAACTCGATTGAAGCCTAAGGAACTAATCGACCTCCAACTTTCCAAAACTCATATCGAACCATGTATAATCTAATCGGAATGACCTCAAATTTTTTACACAAGTTTCAAATAATAAAAATAATCTATTCCAACTCCCAAAACCAAAATCCAAAACGGATATCACCAAAGTCAACCCCGGTCAAACTTATGTACTTTCCAAACCTTCAACTTTTTAACTTTTGCCAAATAGTGCCAAATCAGCCTAAAACCTCCAAATCCAAATCCAGACATACGCCGAAGTCCAAAATGACCAAATAAACCTATTAGAACCATCAAAATACCATTCAGGGGCTGTTTATACAAAACTCAAACCTTGATCAACTCTTACAACATAAGCCTTTAACCATGGAACTATGTGTTCCAATTCACTCTAAAACCTCTCCGAAATCAAACCAACCATACCCACAAGTCACATAATAACAAATATACATACACAAAGCATTAAATAGGGGAAAAGGGCTAAAATATGCAAAATGATGGTCCATGTCATTACACTGCCTAATTATCAGGAGCACGAGGTAACAACATCCATTCTCGTTGGAAGCGATCCACAAATTATCTACGTAATTTTGTACTTCATTATTTTACTTTGAATATATCTTCCATTCTTATTTTCTACATTTTGAGCTCTTGAATATGCTTTAATAAATAAATCTGCAAGCTCATCAAATGAGTCAATTGAATTCTCAGGTAAAAGAAAATACCATGTTAGTGCACTTTTTGTAAGGGTTTCACCAAATTTCTTCACCAACACTGATTTGATTTCAAGATTAGTCAAATAATTGCCTTTGGCTCCTGTGAAAAATGCTTTCACATGATCTCATGGATCAGAAATTCCATCATACTTAGGAATATCTAGCTTTTTCAAATTTTTTGTATCGGTAAGGGTGGTTCGCATGGTTTTCATGGCTGTTGTGAATATTTGTTCATATTCACACCTTTGATTACCGGTGGTACTCCCGGTATCTGTTCTATCCGTTCATATTGTTTCTTGAGTTGTTTCTAAAAGGTTAGAACTAGACTTTGTAAATCAGAATTGTTTGTCATACCTAAACTTCCAGCTCTAGAACTAATTGGAATTTCCTTATTTCCGGAGTTCTCAAGCCCTGGATCGGGGTTTTCTATAGTTGTGTTAATTCGTGGTAGAGCTGAACTACTCTTGGCACACCACATGTCAAGGCATGTAAAGCTTCACCGATCTGCTGAGAAATTAATTTCTTCAAGTCATCTTGTAAACTTTATTTCTCTTCATTTTGCTGCTCAGTGTTATGATTAGAATATCTAACTGGTGAGTTGTCTCATACATTATGGAGAATGCGTGGGTGAATTGTGTAGAGGAGATCCCTCTTGTCCATTCCCTACCTGAGTAATTTGATTAGTTCCAAACTTAATTTGTTGCTAAAGACAAAGTGTGTAAATGGAAAGTAAAATGATTATTAGATTATCTGCTAACAGAACCAATTCGTTTAATCAACAAATAATTTTTAGTCAAAAACAAATAAATAGAATAATTCGGGTTTCTAACAACCAATTTACTTCACTTTTTAAAATATAGTTAATATAAAAAAGAAATAATTGTAACGCCCTGGCCAGTCGTTTTGTGTATTTCAACCATATTCCCCTAGTTATCGCTCATTCTATGTTCTTTTGTTGTTATGTGACTTGCCGGGGTGGTTGGATTGGTTCCGGGCAAATTTTGGAGTGAATTGGTATACTTAGTCCCAAGGTTAGAAGCTTAAGTTGAAAGAGTTTACCAGATTTTGATTGTGTACTTCAGAATGGAGTTTTAATAATTCTGATAGGTTCGTATGGTAATTTTGGACTTAGAAATATGTCGGGATATTGATTTGGAGGTCCGTAGGTCATTTTGGCTTGAATTGGGGAAAGTTGGAAAGTTGAAGGCTTGGAAAATTGAGAGATTTGACCGAGAGTTGACTTTGTATATATCGGGGTCGGATTTAGGTTTCTAAAATTGGAATAAGTCCATTGTGTCATTTATGACTTGTGTGCAAAATTTGAGGTCATTCGGAATTGGTTTGATATGATTCGACATTAGTATTAGAAGTTGGAAATTCAATAGTTCAATAGGTTTGAATCGATGTGCGATTCATAGTTTTGATGTTGTTTTGTATTATTTAAGGCTTCGAGCGAGTTCGTATTTGGTTTTAGGACTTGTTTTTATGATTGGTTGAGGTCCCGGGGGCCTCGGGTGTGTTACGGACGAGTTTTAAACCAATCTCTTCATGTTTGGATAGCTAATATAGTGTCGGGTGCATGCTTCTTTGTGTTCGCGAGGAAGGGAGCGCGTTCGAGAAGCTTTGGAGGTCATTTCCCTTCACGAACGCGAGAGGGTGATCGCATTCACGTAGAAGGGAGGTCGGCTGAGGGGCACTGGGGCTTAAGCATTCGCGTTCGCGAGGGAGGTCTCGCGTTCGCATAGGCATGGTCTAGTTGGTCATCGCGTTCGCGACAAGGACAGCGCGTTAGCGGGGGGGAATTTTGACTGAAGGCAAAGTTGTACTTTGCGAATGCGAGGCGTCTTCCACGTTCGCGAAGGGTAAACACCTGGGCAGTATATTGAAAACTCAAATCAAGGGTTAGAGTTATTATTTCATATTTTGAGTTGTAGAGCTTGGTTTTGGGCGATTTTGGAGGGTATTTCTAGATTTGGATCGAGGTAAGTGTTTTTTACTTGGATTTGTTATTATTTCATGATTTCATCATTGTTTTTATCATTTAATTAGAGAATTAAAGTGAAGAAATGGGAGATTTTGTGAAAACTTTTTAAAAATGAAAAATGGAGGTTTGAAGATCGATTTGAGGTCGGAATTGGTGATTTTGGTACGGTGGTACGGTTGGACTCGTAATCGAATGGGTGTCCAAAATTTGTGAATTTTTTCGGGTGTCAAGATGCGGCCCCGGGGTTGATATTTTGGGTTGACTTTTTTATTTCGGTTAAAGATCTTAGCTTTATCATTTGGAATCAATTTCTATGACTTTTATTGATTATATTTAGTTAGTTTGGTTAGATTCGGATCGTCCGGAGGTCGATACACACGGGAAGGGCTTGTTAGAGGAGTGATTTGTCTTGCTTGAGATAAGTATCTTATCTAAACTTGGTTGAGGCATTAGTTACCAAAATTATCTGTGATAGCTACGTGCTATGGGTGGCGCATATGTGTGAGATTGAGCCCATATGCGTGTACCGGGGTACTATTTCCATGCTCGGATAGTGCTTAGGCTATGGCATGCCTTAAAATGATTGCTAAGCTTCAAGTTGAGATGTTTCTCCTATTTGTACCCCTCTGTGAGCTATTTGCACCATGTTTGAGAATTCGTTGAGTTATTTCTTCTGGTCGAACCTGATAAACTGCTATTTCTTAATGGAAATTATCTGCTCTAGCTGTGATAGCAGATATTGCACATGCCTACACTATAACATATTATTCATACTAGTACAGGAGTATGAAACTTAATAATCATTGATCATGTACACGTATTCCCGCATATTTGCTTTCTCTATGTTATGAGCTGGACTGGTAGCCTGTGACCACACCGAGCGGATTGTGATTATTAGCATGTGAGTTGTTTGTGCAGCACATGAGTTATTCATGTGATTGATCCTATTAGCACGTGAGTTGTCCGTGCCGATCTAGTTATTGATATTATTAGCAAGTGAGTTGTCCATGCGGTTGATTCTATTAGCACGTGAGTTGTCCGTGCAGCGTATGGATATAAATCCATCCCCCTAAGGTCACCCTCTCATGTTTCACTCTTGATGGTGTATACACGATTATTGAGAAAAACTTATCAGTGGTTTGGTACGGAGATGGAAAGGTTGAGGAAAGTCTGGCCAGTGTTGCTTGGAATTGCATTTCTTCTTTACTTGCAATTTTCATGGTTTATTACCTGATTTATGTTCATACCATCTTATATATTGTACTAGAGACTGAACAGAGAATTTGAGTAATTGTACACACAGAGAGGATATTCCTTTCAGTACCTTATACATGATCACATTAAAGCCTTGTACTTGTTAGATTTCATGAAACTGTACAGGATATACCAAGTATCATTTATAATTTTTTTTTTTTACCTTGCCGAGGTCAGTTACGATACTTATTGAGTACATTGGGTAGGTTGTACTCATACTTCACTCTGCACTTAATTGTGTAGGTCCAAGTGTGGGACCAGTTATCAGCAATAAATTTGCTTCTTGGATTGATCTTCGAGAGGTGAGGTAGAGCTGCATTCTTGGTCGCAGTTTTGTCTTGTCTTTTATTATGTACTATTGTTTCAATTCAGACAGTATTATTTTTTGGTTCAAACATGTATTCCGTTGTAGAGCTCATGATTCTGTATTTACCAGTTTCTGAGGGATTTACCTTGTATTAACGGTATTTCGTTGTATTGATATTTCAGACTTATGTTATCTCTATAAGTTTTGTTGTTCTGTTTCTTTGTTATGTTTCGGCTTGCCTAGCCGGTGTGTTAGGAGTCATTACGACGGGTTGGGATTTTGGATCGTGACAATAATAAAAAATAAAGAATCAAATTTGAGAATAAGGTAACAGAAATCTTAATGATGGTCGCCTTCTTCATAGTTGGAAAGAGCTATTCTTTCAATAATAAAGATAATAAAGAATAGTTAAAATATTGATAATTGATATTACAATTTAGTAGTTTTCTCGATGGGAAACAAGTTATGGAAAGGGGGTTAAAGTAGTATTATAATTCGTAACGATTTGCCTTGTTTAG
Organism: Nicotiana tomentosiformis; assembly: GCF_000390325.3. Taxonomy (NCBI): domain Eukaryota; kingdom Viridiplantae; phylum Streptophyta; class Magnoliopsida; order Solanales; family Solanaceae; genus Nicotiana; species Nicotiana tomentosiformis. The sequence goes on from NC_090818.1 coordinate 61,867,012, forward strand.
CTCCTTCATGTTATCAATATTTTTTGCATTAATTGCCGTTACGTGAATGATTTGTAACAATTGTGGCAATAATAGCAAATCGCGTATAATCAGAAATTTGATTGATTCCTTCTATATTTGTAATTATTAATGACCTTTCCATATATGTGGCTTCAATGATCTTGATTATTAGTGACGTACCTATTTTCTTCTATTCAACTTTGAGACTAACAAGTACGGTATCTTCATAAGCGATCATGTATGTGTTGTTCATATCTTCTATGCACATCACTCTTATTTATCGATTCAACTGCTTTAAGTATTCTGTTGTCTAATTAGTGTCTAGTGATTTTCAAATGCTTAATTTTATTTTAAAATGTGAGTCCAAGATGAGCTAAAATAAAGAGACGGTAAGAATTCATATGTTATTGTTGATTTTCAAATACTTCTAAGGACTTCAATTACCTCATACTAAGAAGGTCATTTACTCTTCTCATTTTGATCCCACAATTAACATAAAATGTTAAATTTACTCTTCTCAAAATCAAGATCCTTGTGTTCTGTTATTACGGAGTTATTTTTCTATTCCTTTTTCATTTTCGTTAGAAATTCAAAGTTACCATCCTAAAGACTTAAGGTCAACAAATGAGAAAAATAAAGAACAAAAGTACAAAACATGGAGACCTGCGTGAAAGTTTAATAGAGTGTGTTAATTTTAAAGATTGTGCCCATTCATTCTACTATCTTTTTTTTTTAACACTCTCTCTTTGTCCTTCCTTTAATTCATACAGTATTGCTAGTTCATTAGAAAAATAGAAACGAAGAGAATAAACAAAATGACTTACTAGCCCCTTATGTATGATATAGTTGTTGATAAGCTGAAAGAAGAAGCAAATGACTTTTGGTACTTTTGTTTTCTTAGAATAGGAATTCCCACTTCCATGAAAATTCATGTACTTGCTAAGCTTCTTTTTAGAGTTGACAATGCATGCTTAGACAATTCTACTTCTGTAGTCCCACATGTTCAAAATAAACTTCTTTTTGCCCCTACTGACTTTTTTCTCAAAGGAAAATGACCACAACTTTAAGACTAACCCGATAAGGTAGTGTTTTTTTGGTACAAACCACTCTTCATTTTTCAGAAATAATTGGACCCAAATTTTATTCATTTCTCTTTCAAACACTTTTTTGTCAGTTCAAAATTCGAATTATTTTCCGGCTTTTGTGTTTCATCCTCTTTTTCTGTTCTATCACACTCTGTCTCTTCTTGTTGGCAACAAATAATGTCTTCCATTAGGAAAACAACTTAACAAGAACTAAGATATGTAGTTAGTTTTGTGTCTACTTATCTACTAGGTATTGCATCTTCAGCATACAGGTAATAAGAAAAGTCCAGCTAGAGTAAATACAGATATTTTCGAATCACTTAGGCCCGTTTGTTCTTTTTTAGGATTAAGATGTTTAGATCTTTGATTGTTAGGATATTATTTTAAATATGAATAACTGATAATAAAGAAAATCAGATTATTCAAGGTCAGAATATGTATAATTTACCTTTATTTAAATACTAATATATAAAAAAATTCAAATAAGATAACTATTTAAAAAACTTATATCCATATAATATACAAAAAAATCATAAATTTACATGGTGTAATAAATATTGATTGTAAGAATATCTAAAAGCTAGCAGTAATAGCAACTGATGGTCGTGTTGCCAGCGGTTTTCACGCTTCGAAACTAGGGCAGGATGTGATAGCGATCAACCTACCTTATTACTCGAGTGAACCATGTACTCACTAGCTGGAGGTTTGAACTGAACATCATACTCAAGAAATTTAAAATAAAAATTTAGGATAATATTGGCTTGAAAATTGAATATTAATGCAATATGAACATGTCTGAAATCTAAATCCATTAGCAAGTCATGAAACCTCTAATAAAAGTCTAAACACATAAGTGTATGAGGCATTCCCCTGGTATAAATAATAATATATCAAAAAGAGTGTATTTTGGGGATTAGAATGTCACGACCCAAAATTCTCACCTTCGGGACCGTGATGGCGCCTAACATTTCACTTGCTAGGCAAGCGAACATTAGAATAATTTTAACCATTTTTAACAATTCCTTTTTAATCAAATAGTAAAGAAGTCAAACAACTAGAATAATGTCTGAATTAAAGTGAGTAAACCAAAATAATAACGATGCCGAAATAACATCCCAGAACTGGAGTCACAAATGCACGAGCTTCTAGAATAATACAAATAAGGGTCTGAACAAAATAAAGTTGTCTGAAAGAAAGCACACAACAAAGATAAAGTAGAAGGGGATTTCAGAGTTGCGAACGCTGTGCAGCTATACCTCAAATCTCCTCTGATAGCTGAATCCGAGCAAATCTACAGTACGCTGTTGGGACCAACTCTGGTATCTGCACAAGAAGTGCAAAGTGTAGTATGAGTATAACTGACCCCATGTACTATGTATGTGTCGAGCCTAACCTCGACGAAGTAGTGACGAGGCTAAGGAAGGTCACTTACATTAACCTGTACGCAATAATAATAAGAATAACATGAATAGAGGTAAGACATGGAAGTCATATAAACAATCGAGGTCAATTCAGCAGTCGCAACCAATTATTTCTTTTATCATTCTGTTAAGCGTGCAACCCGTTCCCACGATAAAATCCTTCAATTAAATTCTGCTGCGGTGTGCAACCCAATCCATCAATATAAATTTAAAATAAATTCCGATGTGGCGTGCAACCCGATCCAACAATATAATCTTTCAAATAAATTTTATTATGGCGTGCAACCCTATCCAACAATATAAATTAACAATACTTATACGTAAGACTACTTCAATAAATGCCACAATTAATAAGAAATTATTAGGCAACAAGGTATGCAATAATTATTAAGTATGTAGGAAATAAATATGGGCAAGTAACAAATAAGTGTAGAACTAGGGAGGAGATAGACAATTAAATATATGAAATGCTAATTATCAAGTAACAATTATGGCACAAAAATCAAATAAGCAGGTAGCAATTAATCCATGAAATCAAGGCATAATAGTAGGCAATGAAAATAAGCGAATCAATTAATATAACAATTAATTCATGAAATAAGATAATTAATGAAATACGTACAAACATGGAAGAAAGCAATTTTACGACGTATAGACACTCGTCACCTCGTCTATACGTCGCTACACATGAAATCCACATAACACATAGTTAAAGAGTTCTATTCTCTCAAGTGAAGGTTAACCACGATACTTACCTTACTTCGCAATTCAAGTGATCACTCGACCACGGCTTTTCCTTTCGAGTTATTCTCCAAACCAATCAGACCTAGCAATTTATTTACCAACAATTCAATTTGAGCTTTAGAAATTATTCACAATTCGAAAGAGACTTAATTTGGGATATTTTCATAAAAGTCAATGTGGGGCCCACTTTTCAAAACCCGATGAAAAATCACGGAATCCAGACACCCATTCTGATATGCGTTCAACCATACAAAAGTTATCAAATTCCGACATGAGATTGCCTTTCAAATCTTCATTTTACATTTTTGGAAGATTTTACAAAACTCTGATTTTCTCCCATTAAATTCACAGATTCATGATATAAATAAGTATGGAATCATAAAATATAATCAATATAGGATAAGGAACACTTACATAGTTCGAACTTGGGAAAAACCCTTTGAAATCGCTCAAATCCGAGACTTAAAACTCAAAAATGAGCAAAAATAGCAAACACCCGATTTTATGTATTTTGTCCCGCATTTTTGCATCTGTGTACTATATTTTTCGCATTTGCGGTCTCTCTTTTGCGAGAAAAATCTTGCATCTACGAACGAAGGCATCCAGGCAGAGGACCGCATCTGCGGACCTTCACGTCGCAGATGCGACTGCGCAGAAGCGTGAAGGATCGCATCTGCAATCATGGCACCACAAAAGCGGGCATCGCATCTGTTCCCCAAGCTTCGTAGAAGCAACATTGTCTCCGCAGAAGCGACCATGCACCTCCGGCCAAAATTGCGCAAGTGTGACGCAACAGAACCAGACTTGTGTTCTTGAACAAAAATGGTCTGAAACCCGTCCGAAACTTACCCAAGCCCCTAGGGACCTCGTTTGAATATCGCAACAAGTCCCGTAACATAATACGGACTTACTCGGGGTCTCATATCACGTCAAACAATGTCAAAACTACAATTCACACCTCGATTCGAACTTATGAGTTTGTGAAATTTTCAATTCTATAACTCGCGTCAAAATATATCAAATCAATCCGGACTAACTTCAAATTTTGCAGATAAGTTCCAAATGACATAACGTAGCTATTCCAATTCTCGAAATCTCAATCCGAGTCCGATATAGACAAAGACAAATCTACAGTCAAACTTTGGAAATCTTTAACTTTTAAGTTTCGAGTTTTCCTCAAATGGCGATAATTTGAGCTAGGGACCTCCGAATTTAATTTCGGGCATACGCCCAAGTACCAAATCATGATACGGACCCACCAGGACCGTCAAAATACCAATCTGAGTCCGTTTTCTATAAATGTTGAGCGAAGTCAACTTAAGTAAGTTTTAAAGCACTATTTTATATTTTTATCAATATTTCACATAAAAGATTTCCGGAGAAATATACGGACTACGCACACAAGTCGAGGAGTGCTGAATGTTGCTATTCGAGGTCTCGGAGCACAGAATTAAATGTTAAATTTAAAAATGACCTATCGGGTCATCACATAGAATATTGATTTGGAGTCGATTTTGGAATCTAATTACATATTTGGACTCGTGGAGTTATGGATAGTCGGGATCTACCCTTTGATTCAAGTTTTGAATGTGTGGGCCCGAGTTTACTTTTGTTGACCTTTGATGATTTGATAAAAAAATCAAACTTTATTATTTTGAATTGATTCCTATGACTTTATTTGACATTATTGAGTTGTATTTGACTAGATTCAACTCGTTCGGAGGTTGAATTAAGAGGGAAGGCTATTTTGGAAGGTTGAAGGCTACCGAGCAGAGTTAAGTCTCTTGATTAACCTTGTTAAGAGTGAAACCCCTTGGATTTGACTTGATTGCTATAGTTTAAGGTATTGGGGATGGTGTATTTATGGGATGGCGAGCATATATGAACTTACCAAGTTTACATCATAACCGAGGTAGAATTGGGATACTTTATGCCTTATTTTTTTTTATATGCTCATTTAATTCATGATTTGTTCGGCTTATATGACTACGTTCGCTCTCTTATTCATGTTTGAAATCATACCTAGGTTTATGGTTATTTATGAAGGCATGTGAACATATTCTTGATATGTCGAATTACTTGAATTATCCGTAGTCATATAGAAATTCCATGAGCACATATCTATAAGATTTTTATTAAGTTATTGTGCATCATTTATCTGTAATTCTTGAATATATGCATATATTTTTGTATATGAATACTTGAGTTGGACTAAGAATTTTTGTACGAAAGGTAAGGTGTGCGGATGAAATATAGTTATGGAACAAAGGGCATGATGATTAGATATTTGATTATGAGTGAGCTATTAAGCTCCTCTTTGCAAGTGGATTTGGATCCATCCCTCCGGAGTCAGGTGATTATCTATATTAATTTGTGCCCTGTGAGCGCGGTCGATACATGGATTGTATATTGGGTCGATACATGAATTTTGTATTAGGTTATGGAGATACATGGATTGTGCATCGTGGTACATGGATCTTGTACTGGGTTGAGCATGCATAGAAACCTTTGACACAATCATAAGTATTCATTTAGTTGCTACTTGTTTCAAGATATCCCTATATGCTAGCTGGGAGCTTCATCTCCGTTATTTGGACATGCTATCGTTTTATACTATATCTGAGTAGCGTTATGGTTCTCTCTTTTATTGGAAAAGAATGATTTATACTCTTAACCTATTGATATCCTTGGGACTTATTCTGCATGAGATCATTTACAGTTCCGTTCTAGCTTTGTTATTATATCTGTGTTTTAAGTATTCGAATGCATCTAACCTCACTACTAATTCTTCAAGGTTAGATTTGATACTTACTGGATACAGATTGTGGTGTACTCATACTTTGCTTCTGCACATATTTTTGTACAGATTCTCAGGTTGGTGCCAGCAGAGCCTCACATTGAGCTTAGTGGTAGCACGGAGACTGACTGTGAGCTACATTCCATGGATTTATTTTGCACTGCCCGATCCCCACTCCATTACTATTTCCTATTTATTTGTATTTCAGATAGCTTTGTTATGTATACAAACTTGTCCTATTTTCGTAGTTGTTCGTGTACTTGTGCTACCTAGTCTTGGGGGTTGTACCGTATTGGCCATTTTTAGGACATGTTTTGATTGTATCAGATATTTTACTGCTTTGAAATCATTTCTGTCTTTATTTATTATATGTCTCTACTAATTAAAGGAATTTGGCTTTATTTTTGTGGATTGTGAGTTGGCTTGCTTAGCAAGTGCAGCTACGCGGTATCACGACCTTAAGGTGGGACTTTCAATCACAACAAGTTGGATCAGAGCTCTAGGTTGTGTAGGTCTCACGAGTCACGAGCAAGTTTAGTAGTGTCTTATGGATCGGTACGGAGACGTTTGTACTTATCTCCAAGAGACTTCAAGATGTTAGAAAACTTTCCTTTCTTTCATTGTTTATCATGCGGCTTTATTGATCCGACGTGCAAATCATTCCCTTTTTATTCTCCCACAGATGGTGAGAACACACTCATCGGCAGTAATTGGGTAGGCGCCAACACCCCAGGCTAGAGCCGCAAAAAGACGGGGTCAAGGTAGAGGCAAGGGTTGAGCACGCTGTCTAGTTAAAGCCTATGCTAGAGCAGCCACCGTGGAGCCACCAACAACTCCGATTGTGGAGCAGGTTTTTTTGCCAGGGTGAGCTAGTTAGACTAGTTCTGGCCCCGGAGGGGTTTATTGCTACCACAATACTTCAGGATGATCTTGTTATTTTGGTTGGACTTGTGGAGGGTTTGGCACAGACTGGAGTACTTCTTATGGAACCAGCTACTTCTCAGGCCGGATAAGGGGCACAAACTCTCGCTACTCATACTCCTGAGTAGCTTACTGTTGTTTATTAGATGCCAGGAGTAGTACCGATTGGGGGGATAGCCTCATGTGGTTGTTGTTAGGCCAGTAATGAAGGCCGTTGTGTCTGAGGATGACTAGAAAAGATTTGATCAGTTCAGGAAAGTGGTTCCTCCATAGTTTGATAGCTATCCTTTGGCAGATGCATAAGATTTCTTAGATGGTTGTCAGGAGATTCTACAAAATCTTGGTTTGGTTGTCTCAAATGGGGTCAATTTCATTACTTTTCAGCTCAAGGGGCCAACTAAGAGATGGTGGCAGTCATATGAGCACAGCAAGCCTGCAGGGTCACTTCCACTCACTTGGATCCATCTCTCACAACTCTTCTTAGAGAAATTTATTCCTCTCACAGAGAGGGAGGAGCTGCATGGCTACTTTGAGCACCATCAGCATTGTCGTTCGTTTGTGACCGAGTATGAGATGAGATTTACTGAGCTATCCCGTCATGCAACTTTTATAATCCCCGCCGAGGTTGAGAGGGTGAGGAGGTTCATTAAGCGGTTGAATTTTGGTATCAAGTTTGCTATGGATAGAGAGGCGGAGACTGGTCCTATACTCCTTTAGGCTGTGGACATAGCGCATGATTGAGCATATTCAGGGTTAAAGCAGGAAGGCCATGGTGATTAGGGGCAAGAGGTCCCGACATTCTGGCAGCTTCAGTGATGCCTCATCTTGAGACAGGGATCATTCTGGGAGAGGCCATTCTAGTAGGTCAGTTCCTTCAGCTTATCACCCCTCTCGTGGCACTCTAGTTTAGTCTTCATTTAGTGCATTACCAGCGCAGATTTCCTACCGTACTCGTTCAGTCCAGGGTTCTTCTAGTGGGTACCCAGGTTATCAAAGAGAGACTCAGATTCAACTGACATTCTCAGCTTGAGGTTGTTTTGAGTGTAGAGAGGCGGGGCATATCAAGAAGGATTTCCCCTGGCGTGGTAAAGGCGCATCATAGGTGGTTCTCAAATTGTGACTCCAGCACTAGTTTTTACACCACCGACTTTACCAGAAAGAGAGGGAGCCCAAGAAATTAGGGGACATCCCAAAGGTGAAGGTCAGTCGGGCAGAGGTCAGGCCCACTGCTATGTAACATCCCGTAAAATTTTGAAGTACTTAAGTGTAAAGCCCGGTAAAATTTGCAAAGAAAATAATGTTTCATCGTGCCGGGCTAGGCTTACATGCATGAGGATTGTGTAAAGCTCGGATTTTTTGGGTTGAAGAATGCACCGAAAAGTAAAGAAATTTTTTTTGGCTAAAAGGTACATTTCTGCGGTCCATTATGCGACCGCAAAATCACTCTGCGGACCCCATAATGGCCGCAGAGTGAGGCAGTTAATTGGGCCAATTGGAAGCAACTATGCGGTCGACTATGCGACCGCATAACTGTTATGCGGTGCATTATGCGACCGCATAACAGTTATACGGACCACATAGTGACCGCATACACAGACAGTTCTTTTGGCTATTTTGTAACCAACTATGCGACCGATATGCGGTCCGCATATCGGTTATGCAATCGCATATCTTGTTCCGGAGCTCCATTTTTGGATTTTTAAAACCCGACCCTACTTCATTAAATACACTCTTTGGGTCATTTTTGAGCTATTATCTGACATTTTAGAGTGAGAGAGGGTGCCCTAGAGTGAGAAGGTGTTCTCCAATATTTGTCCTTCAATTTTTGCCCAAGTTTTGGAAGATTAAGAAGGGAAACTCACTAGGTCTTCATCCTAGAGGTAAGATTCTACACCCTAACCCTCAATTATGAATTTTATGTAGAAATGGATAATAAGCAAGATAATTTCTGGGAAAGAGGATTGGTTATCTTACATGCATGTGTTATCAAAGGATGTAGGAAGATTGTTGAGCTAAAAATGGTAAAGATTGGGTTGTGGGATGATGGAATCCTCCATAAAAAGGGCCTTGAAACCTTAATGCACACCTAGTATTTGATAAAATGCTCAAATGAGCTAGAACCATAATCATCTTCCTAATTGTGGTTCAATTTATTATATTTCTAAAATAGATTAAAGTTGCTAAGAATTCCAGAACGTTTTAGAGTTTAAGGAAGCTAAATTGAGGTATGTTGGCTAAACTCTTCTTTAAGAGTTGGAATTCTCATTATCCTTGTAAGTTCCGAGATGTTGATTATAAATCGAGTATTCCGATAAGTTTTGTGATGAAGATATATGTTCAATTCGTATTTCAAATTCTCTTATCATATTGCATTATAAATTGAGGATGTGTCCCAAACCATGGATTACGTATCCGCATGTTATAATTTCTAGTCGTGATTTATGTGAAAGGTATTATGCCAAGTTGTGTAAAGATTGTGATTGTGATACACCTCCACCCGCATACATTGGGGTGAGGCGGTATGACCGCTTTGTGTAGGGATTATGAAATTGTGGAACTACACCTCCACCCGCTTAAATTGGGGTGAGGCGGTCCGACCGCTTTGTGTATGGTTTTGGTATTATTGTGGCACCACCACCCGCATACATTGGGGTGAGGCGGCATAGCCGCTTTGTGTTGGTATTAATATCGTTGATGCATTTCCACCCGCATACATTGGGGTGAGGCGGCATAGCCGCTTTGTGTAGGTTCTTGGTACTGTGGTTATACATCCACCCGCACACATAGAGGTGAGGCAGCAAGGCCACTTGATTAGAGTTATGGTATTGTACGTACACCTCTACCTTCATACGTTGGGTGAGGCGGCGGGGCCGCTTTGTGTGAAGATGGTTATAGAGGATCTCATCTTAAATCCTATAAATGTTGTTGATAGCTTTTAATAAGCTTGCTATGGTTGAGACGATTATCTATATTATTCTATTGCCGCACTGGTTCATCATAATTATCTTGTATTTCTAAATTCTTAAATTGGTGTTTAGTTTGCCGGGGGCGCTGCATCTTTAAATGGATGCAGGTGGTTCCACAGCAGGAGACATTGATAAGTGACAGCAGTACACCTTCTTCCCAGCTGACTTGGTGAGCCCCACTTCATCCCGGGGTCATGTATCTTTTGTTCTTTATGTATTATGGTTGAGGTATAGCCGGGGCCTTATTACCGGCAATATCATTGTACTCTTCTTTATCTATAGAGGCTCCATAGACATAGTGTAGGTTTTGTATTGGTACTGGAAAAGACAAACTATGCTATGTTGTGGTTGTATTACTTATCCATTTGAGAATTTAAAAATGTTGAAACTTAAGGTAAGAAATTGGTAATTGCAGAATGACCACTTTATTATTTAATTAAGGAAAACATATATTCTCTTTATTCATGAATGAGTTTGGGTAGAAGAAATCTAACAGGCTTGCTCGGTCAGGTTCACTCGGTTGAGCGTCGGTCGCGCTCCACGGTTTTGGGGCGTGACAAACTTGGTATCAAAGCCTAAGGTTTTAAAGTGTCCTAGGATGTCTCGGAGCCGTGTCTAATAGAGTCCTTATTATCGGTGTGTTGTCGACCACATCTATAATTAGGATGCTACTTGGGCATTTAGGAATAATACCCTTCTTTCATGTTCTTGATCATGCGATAAAGTTGGTTGTAAGATTGTTCCTCCTCTAACTCCTGTGTTGCTCAAATGTTCAGTACATGGCACCTAAGAAGAAGGCAAGAACTAGCCAAAGAGCCAATGTCACCCCAGGAGTGACGGTTAATCCTATAATTGATGATGCGGGTGAGCACCCGAGGAGTGAGAATATTCCTCCAGCTACTACACTGCCTGACTCTACTACAACTGATCAAGCCGCACTTGTCCCTACCCCTATAGAAGGTGCAACGGTTCCTCCATCCGATATTCCAGTTCCACCTTCAGCTCTAGCTTCCGATTCTGGTGTGTCTGATATTGATATTAGGGGAGCCATACAAATGTTGACATAGATAGTGGCTTCTCAGGCCCAGAGATTGAGTGTTGGGCCTACTCCTTCCAGTCATCCAGGAGAATCCACTAGTTCTAGGGTGAACAAGTTTCTTCAGTTAGATCCTCTAGTGTTTACGGGTACTGATCCCGAGGAGGACCCCCAGGACTTCATTGATGAGATGCACAAACTCTCCGGGTTATGCATGCTACAGAGAAGGAGGGAGTAGAGTTGGCCTCTTACCGCCTGAAAGGGGTGGCCTATTCTTGGTTTGAGTTGTGGGAGGAATCCCGTGAGGAGGGAAGCCCTCCGGCAAGGTGGGGTGAGTTCACAGATGCCTTTATGGATCATTTCTTACCTGCCGAAACTAAGGCAGCTCGTGCCGCTGAGTTTTAAAGTCTGAAGCAGGGTAGTATGAATGTGTAGGAGTACCATATGGAGTTTGCGTGCCTATCCATGTATGCTATTCACATGTTGCCCACTATGGAGGCTAGAGTGTGCCGGTTTGTACAGGGCCTTATCCCCTTTGTTATAAATGAGGCCTCTATAGCTGCCTTAAATTGAGATATGAACTATGGTAAGATGGTGGCATTTGCTCAAGCCACAGAGACCCGCAAATTGAAGGACAGAATAGGCGTCAGAGTAGCAACAAGGCCCGGTCCGCGGGCAACTTTGGTGGTTCTTCCGGTGGTAGTGGTGGTAGGTCGGCATTCAGGGGAGGGTCATCAGGACCATCCCAATCATTCGCCCAGTCTTCGATAGGTGCACAGTCATCTGGACCCAGTCAGGGCAACAGGAGACCCCACCAGCAGGGTCGGCCCGACAGCAGGTTTCAGCAGTGGAGGCTTGCATGCCCTAAGTGTGGGAAGATGCACTTTGGGTCATGTTTCATGGACCTATAAGTATGCTATGGGTGTGGTTTGCGGGGTCACATTCAGAGAGATTGCCGCTCGTCTCGCCGAAATATGGGCAGAAGCACGGCACAGCCAGCTAATTCTACAGCTACTACATCCACAGCACCTCCAGCTCGAGGTACCCCAGCAACCGCAGGGTGTGGTGCAGCTAGAGGTGGTGCACAAAATTCGGGAGGACCCAACAGATTTTATGCTATGCGGAGATGTTGGGAATCAGAGGCTTCTCCAAATGTTGTCATAGGTATATTGATTGTCCAATCTCATGATGTATATGCTCTTATTGATCCCGGTTCCACTTTGTCATATGTCACTCCTTATGTTGCTATGGAATTTTGGATAGAACCAGAATAGCTTTATGAGCCATTCTCTGTATCTACTCTGGTTGGTGAGTCTATTTTAGTTGCGCGGGTTTATAGGGATTGTGTTGTCACGTTGCGCGATCGGGGCACCATGGCTGATCTTATTGAATTGAGAATGGTCAATTTTGATGTGATAATGGGGATGGATTGGCTTTATTCTTGTTTTTCCAAGCTTGATTGCCGAACTAGGACTGTTAGGTTCGAATTTCCAAATGAGCCAGTTATTGAGTGGAAGGGTGATGATATAGTGCCAAAGGGTAGGTTTATTTCCTACCTTAAGGCCACAAAGATGATAAACAAGGGATGTATTTACCATTTGGTCCGGGTTACGGACACCGATGCTGAGGCACCTACACTTGAGTCTGTGTCTGTTGTGAATGAATTTCCAGGAGTCTTTTCGTATGAAATTTCTAGGATTCGACCAGACAGGGAGATTTATTTTGGGATTGATGTGATGCCAAAGACACATCCTATATCTATTCCACCCTACAGAATGGCACCGGCAGAATTGAAGGAGCTAAAGGAACAATTGAGAGATTTGTTAGAAAAGGGTTTTATCCGGTCGAGTTTGTCGTCTTGTGGCGCACCGGTCCTTTTTGTAAGAAAGAAAGATGGGTCACTGAGAATGTATATTGACTATTGGCAACTTAATAAGGTCACAATCAAGAATAAGTACCCACTGCCGAGGATAGATGACTTGTTTGATTAACTTCAAGGTGCTAGGTACTTCTCCAAGATTGATTTAAGATCCGAGTATCACCAATTGAAGATCAGGGAGCGGGATATTCTGAAAATAGCTTTTAGAACCCGGTATGGGCATTTTGAATTTCTGGTGATGTCTTTTGGGCTAACAAATGCCCCAACAGCCTTCATGGATCTTATGAATCGCATTTTCAAGCCATTCCTCGACTCTTTTGTGATAGTGTTTATTGACGATATTCTTGTATATTCACGAAGTCGAGAAGACTATGCCGATCATCTCAGGGTAGTTCTGAAACCCTGCATCAGCACCAGTTATATGCAAAGTTTTCAAAGTGTGAATTTTGGCTTGAATCAGTCATATTCTTGGGTCATGTAGTTTCTAGTGAAGGAATTAAGGTTGATCCTCAGAAAATTTCAGCGGTGAAGAATTGGCCGAGGACTACAACTCCAACAGAGATTCGCAGTTTCTTAGGCTTAGCTGGATATTACAGAAAGTTTGTGGAGGGATTTTCTACTCTTACCTCTCCATTGACTAAATTGACACAGAAGGCAATTAAGTTCCAATGGTCAGATGCTTGTGAAAAGATTTTCCAGGAATTGAAAGCAAGACTGACTACGGCGCCGGTGTTGACTCTACCAGAGGGTATGGATGAATTTGTGGTATATTGTGATGCTTCAAGAATCGGGCTTGGGTATGTATTAATGCAACATGGGAAGGTGATAGCTTATGCTTCTAGGCAACTAAAGGATCATGAAAAGAACTATCCAACACATGATTTAGAACTTGCGACAGTGGTATTTGCATTAAAAATTTGGCATCATTATTTATATGGGGTCCATGTTAATATATTCACGGACCATAAGAGCCTTCAATATATTTTCAAGCAGAAGGAATTGAATCTGAGGCAGAGAAGATGGCTTAAGTTACTCAAGGACTACGACATCGATATTCTATATCATCCGGGAAAGGCCAATGTTGTGGCTGATGCTCTTAGCCGGAAATCTATGGGTAGTTTGGCTCACTTGGAGGCATATCAGAGGCCATTAGCCAAGGAAGTTTACCGATTGGCTAGTTTGGGAGTTCATCTTACGGACTCTAGTGAAGGAGGGGTAATTTTGCAAAATAGGGCCGAATCATCGCTTGTTGTAGAAGTTAAAGAGAAGCAATACAACGATCCATTATTGGTGCAATTGAAAGAGGGGATTCATAAACATAAGACCATGGCCTTTTCTCTTGGCATGGATGATGGTACACTAAGGTACCAAGGGCGACTATGTGTTCCAAATGTGGATGGTCTCCGTGAAAGAATTTTGGCTGAAGCTCACACTTCTAGGTATTCTGTGCACCCAGGTTCTACAACAATGTATCATGATCTTAAGGAAGGCTATTGGTGGAATGATATGAAGAGGAATGTGTAGGACTTTGTAGCAAGATGTCCGAACTGTCAGCAAGTGAAGGCCGAACACCAAAGGCCCGGTGGGTTGGCACAAAACATAGAAATTTCAATGTGAAAATGGGAAATGATTAATATGGACTTTGTGGTAGGATTACCGCGCACTCCGCACAAGTTTGACTCAATTTGGATGATTGTGGATCGACTCACGAAATCAGCACATTTTTTCCGGTTAAGTCTACCGACACAATGGAGTAGTATGCTCAGTTGTATATCAAAGAAATAGTTAGGTTGCATGGAACCCCAATTTTCATCATTTATGATCGGGGGGCACAATTCACTGCTAATTTTTGGAAGATATTTCAACAAGGTTTGGGTACTCAAGTGATTCTTAGTATAGCCTTTCACCTGTAGACTGACGGGCAGGCAGAACAGAATATTCAAACGCTTGAGGATATATTGTGCGCTTGTGTTATAGACTTCAAAGGTAGCTGGGATGATCATTTATCACTCATAGAATTTGCATATAACAATAGTTATCATGCTAGCATTCAAATGGCATTGTTCGAGGTTTTATATGGTAGGAGATGTAGATCTCCCATTGGGTGGTTCGAAATTGGGGAAGCAGAGTTGATAGGGCCAGACCTCGTGCATCAGGCTATGGAAAAAGTTAAAATCAATAAGGAGTGGTTGAATACTGCTCAGAGTCATCAGAAATCCTATTCGGATGTTCGTCGTAGAGATTTGGAATTCAAAGAAGATGATTGGGTATTTTTGAAAGTTTCCCCCATGAAGGGTGTAATGCGATTTGGTAAGAAAGGGAAATTGAATTTGAGGTATGTCAGACCATACAAAATCATTCAGAGGATCGGTGAGGTAGCATACAAACTTGAGCTACCACCTCAGATGTCATTAGTACACCCTGTGTTTTATGTGTCTATGTTAAAGAAAGTAGTTGGAGACCCGACAGTCATTGTTCCGATTGAGGTTGTTGAAGTAAATGAAGAGTTGACTTATGAAGAGATTCCAGTTTCTATTATTTATCGGCAAGTCCAAAAGTTGAGAAACAAAGAAATTGCATCCGTAAAAGTGATATGGCGAAACCAACAGGTTGAAGAGGCTACTTGGGAGGCCGAAGAAGAATGAAGAAAAAGTATCTTTATTTATTTGAATAACCATGTAATTATGAGTTGTGCCTTATGAAAATGCTAAGGGATATTCCTATAAAATATGTATGACTTGTACATTCGGTGTTAAGGATGTTCCGTTCTGGTAATATATTTACTTGTGAGGCCACAGTTGGCGTTGTTTTGTATGATGTTACGTTGTTGGATTATGTATATGCTGTTAGGATGTATTTCTGGGCTCTCTGACAGGTGGATAGGCCTAATTACAAGAGAAACTCTAGCAAAATTTTTGAAAATTTAGGGAGTTAGTCAAATTTGGGGCTGCTAGTTTGTGGTATAAAACAAACTAAGTTGCATAAGATGCTAATGACAGATTTTTACCCTCATTCGAGGACAAATGAGCCTAAGTGGGGGAGAATGTAACACCCCGGAAAATTTCGAAGTACTTAAGTGTAAAGCCCGGTAAAATTTGCAAAGAAAATAATGTTTCATGGTGCCGGACTAGGCTTACGTGCTTCATTTAGTACATTACCAGCGCAGAGTTCCTACCGTACTCCTTCAGTCCAGGGTTCTTCTAGTAGGTACTCAGGTTATCAAAGAGAGACTCAGATTCAACTGACATTCTCAGATTGAGGTTGTTTTGAGTGTGGAGAGGTGGGGCATATCAAGAAGGATTTCCCCTGGCGTGGTAGAGGTGCAGCATAGGAGTTTCTCAAATCATGACTCCAGCACCAGTCATTACACCACCGACCTTACCAGAAAGAGAGAGAGCCCAAGCAATTAGGGGACGTCCCAAAGGTGGAGGTCAGTCGGGCAAAGGTCACGCCCACGGTTATGTAACACCCCGGAAACTTTTGAAGTACTTAAGTGTAAAGCCCGGTAAAGTTTGCAAAGAAAATAATATTTCAAGGTGCCGGGCTAGGCTTACGTGCTTGAGGATTGTGTAAAGCTCGGGCTTTTTGGGTTGAACAATACACCGGAAAGTAAAGAAAAATATTTGGCAGAAAGGTGCATTTCTGTGGTCCATTATACGACCACAGAATCACTCTGCGGACCGCATAATGGCCGCAGAGTGAGGAAGTTAATTGGTCCAATTGGAAACAATTATGCGGTCAACTATGCGACCGCATATCTGGTTATGCGGTGCATTATGCGATCCCTTAATGGTTATGCGGACTGCATAGTGACCGTATACACAAACAGTTCTTTTGGCTATTTTTTAACCAACTATGCGACCGATATGCGGTCCGCATATCGGTTACGCGATCACATACCTTGTTCTGGAGCTCCTGTTTTGGGTTTTTAAAACCCGACCCTAGTTCATTAAATACACTCTTTGGCTCATTTTTGAGCTATTATCTGACATTTTAGAGTGAGAGAGGGTGCCCTAGAGTGAGAAGGTGTTCTCCAATATTTGTCCTTCAATTCTTGCCCAAGTTTTGGAAGATTAAGAAGGGAAACTCACTAGGTTTTCATCCTAGAGGTAAGATTCTACACCCTAACCCTCAATTTCGAATTTTTTGTAGAAATGGATAATAAGCAAGATAATTTATGGGCAAGAGGATTGGTTATCTTACGTGCATGTGTTATCAAAGGATGTAGGAAGATTGTTGAGCTAAAAATGGTAAAGATTGGATTGTGGGATGATGGAATCCTCCATAAAAAGGGCCTTGAAACCTTAATACACACCTAGTGTTTGATAAAATGCTCAAATGAGCTAGAACCATAATCATCTTCCTAATTGTGGTTCAATTTGTTATATTTCTAAAATAGATTGAAGTTGCTAAGAATTCTGAAATGTTTTAGAGTTTAAGGAAGCTAAATCGAGGTATGTTGGCTAAACTTTTCATTAAGAGTTGGAATTCTCATTATCCTTGTAAGTTCCGAGATGTTTATTATAAATCGAGTATTCCGATAAGTTTTGTGATGAAGATATATGTTCAATTCGTATTTCAAATGCTCTTATCATATTGCATTATAAATTGAGGATGCGTCACAAACCATGGATTACGTATCCACATGTTATAATTTTTAGTCATGATTTATGTGAAAGTTATTATGCCAAGTTGTGTAGAGATTGTGATTATGATACACCTCCACCCGCATATATTGGGGTGAGGTGGCATGACCGCTTTGTGTAGGCATTATCATATTGTGGGACTGCACCTCCACCCGCTTACATTGGGGTGAGGCGGTACGACCGCTTTGTGTATGGTTTTGGTATTGTTGTGGCACCACCACTGCATACATTGGGGTGAGGCGGCATAGCCACTTTGTATTGGTATTGGTATCGTTGATGCATTTCCACCCGCATACATTGGGGTGAGGCGGCATAGCCACTTTGTGTAGGTTTTTGGTACTGTGGTTATACATCCACCCGCATACATTGAGGTGAGGCGGCAGGGCCGCTTAATTAGAGTTGTGGTATTATACGTACACCTCCACCTGCATACGTCGGGTGAGGCGGCGAGGCTTCTTTGTGTGAAGATGGTTATAGAGGATCTCATCTTAAATCCTATAAATGTTGTTGATAGCTTTTAATAAGCTTGCTATGGTTGAGACGATTATCTATATTATTCTATTGCTGCACTGGTTCATCATAATTATCTTGTATTTCTAAATTCTTAAATTGGTGTTTTGTTTTCATACTAGTACTATTCGACGATACTAACGTCCCTTTTGCCGGGGGCGCTGCATCTTTAAATGGATGCAGGTGGTTCCACAGCAGGAGACATTGATCAGAGATAGCAGTACACCTTCTTCCCATCTGACTTGGTGAGCCCCACTTCATCCCGGGGTCATGTATCTTTTGTTCTTTATGTATTATGGTTGAGGTATAGCCGGGGCCTTGTTACCGGCATTATCATTGTACTCTTTTTTATCTATAGAGGCTCCGTAGACATAGTGTGGGTTGTGTATTGGTATTGGGAAAGACAAACTATGCTATGTTGTGGTTGTATTACTTATCCATTTGAGAATTTAAAAATGGTGAAACTTAAGGTAAGAAATTGGTAATTGCATACATGACCACTTTATTGTTTAATTAAGGAAATCATATATTCTCTTTATTCATGAATGAGTTTGGGTAGAAGAAATCTAACAGGCTTGCTCAGTCGGGTTCACTCGGTTGAGCGCTGGTCGCGCTCCACAGTTTTGGGGCGCGACATGTTATGCTTTTCCAGTTAGACCCGAGGCAGAGGCTTCTGATGTAATTATTACAGGTATTATTCTGGTCTGTCACAGAGATGCATCAGTTCAATTTGATCCTGGTTCTACGCATCCCTATGTGTCATTGTACTTTGCATCGCATTTGGATTTCCCATTTAGTTCTCTTGATATCCATGTTCATGTATCTACACATATTTGTGACTCTACTATGGAGGATCGCGTGTATCAAACTCTTTTGGTTGTCGTTGGGGGCTATAAGACCAATGCTGATCCCTTGTTGCTTAGTATGGTGGACTTCATTGTGATTTTGGATATGGATTGGTTATCTCTGTACTATGCTATTTTTTATTGTCATGCTAAGACCACGTCGTTGGCTCTGCCAGGGGTGCCAAGGTTGGAATTGAGAGGCTTTCTTGGGCATACTTCAAGTAGAGTGGTTTCAAATTTGAAGCTTAGCAAATGGTTGAGAAGGGTCGTTTGGCGTACTTAGCCTTTGTTAGAAATGTTAGTATTGATACTCCTACTGTTCAATCAGTTCCAGTAGTGAGGGAGTTTCCGGATGTTTCCCCGGTAAACCTACCGGTCATGCCACCCGATAGGGATATTTATTTTGGTATTGATTTGGCACCGAGCACTCAGCCCATATCTATCCCACTGTATCGCATAACTCTAATGGAGTTGAATAAATTGAAAGAACAGTTGCAAGAGTTTCTGGATAAGGAGTTCATCAGGCCCAGTGTATCACTAAGGGGTGCCTTGGTGTTGTTTGTAAAGAAGAAGGATGGTTCTATAAGGATGTGTATTGACTATATACAATTGAACAAGGTTACCATCAAGAACAAGTATTCACTGCCTCGCATTGATGAGTTATTTGATCCACTTCAGGGTGCTAGGTTATTCTCAAATATTGACTTGAGATTGGACTATTACTAGTTGAAGATTAGGGCTTCGGACATTCCTAAGATGGCTTTCAGGACTTGTTATGGGTATTATAAGTTTTTGGTGATGTCTTTTGATTTGATTAATGCCCCAACAACCTTCATGCATTTGATGAACAATGTGTTCCAACCTTATTTGGATTATTTTGTTATTGTATTCATTGACGATATCTTGGTATATTCCCGTAGTGCTGAGGAGCACGAGCAGATTGTACTCCAGATTCTGAGAGAGAAGTTTTATGCTAAGTTATCCAAGTGTAAGTTGTGGTTGGACTTGGTGGCATTCTTGGGCCACGTGGTATCCTAGTGATAGGATAAAGATGTATCCAAAGAAGATTGAGGTATTTTAGAGTTGGCGCAGATCTTCTACCTCTACGGAGATCAGGAGCTTCTTAGGCATGGCTGGGTATTATCGTCGTTTTGTGGAGGAGTTTTCATCTATTGCAGCCCCATTGACTCAATTGACTCAAAAGGGTTCTCCTTCATATGGTCTAACGAGTGTGAGGAGAGCTTTCACAATCTCAAGACTGTTTTGACTACGACTCCAATTTTTGTATTGCCTTCAGGATTGGGGATGTACACGGTTTACTGTGATGCTTTGTATGTTCATCTTGGATGTGTATTGATGTCGGACGGTATGATGATTTCCTATGCATCACACCAGTTGAAGCCCCTTGAGAAGAATTATCTGGTGCATGATTTGGAGTTAGCAGGTATTGTAAACGCGCTCAAGATTTGGATGCATTACTTATATGGCGTGTCTTGTGAGGTGTATACGGATCATCAGAGTCTCCACCATCTATTTAAACAGAAATATTTTAATTTAAGGTAGCGGATATGGTTGGAGATGTTGATGGATTATGATATCTCTAATATCTACCATCCGGGAAAGGGTAATGTGGTAGCAGACACCTTGAGTAGAAAGTCGGAGAATATGGAGAGTTTGGCATTCATTCCAGCCATGGAGCGGCCTTTAGCTATGGATGTTCATGTATTGGCAAATAGGTTGGTGATATGGGATATTTTGAGCCGAGTAGAGTCCTTTCTTATGTTGTTTCACATTCATCCTTATTTGAGTGCATCAAGGTTCGCCAGTATGATGATCCCCACTTGCATGTCCTTAAGGACATGGTGCAGTGAGGTAGTGTTAAGGAGGTGAATATTGGTGATGAGGGTGTATTGAGAGTTTAGAATCAGATCTGTGTTCCTAATGCGGTTGGCTTGCGAGAGTTGATTCTTGAAGAAGCTAACAGTTCACAATATTCTATTCACCCAGGAGCTATGAAGATGTATCGTGATTTAAAGAAGCATTATTGGTGGCGGGGGATGAAGAAAGACATTGTTTGACAGTTTTCACGATGTCTAAATTGTCAGCAGGACAAGTAAGAGCATCAAAAACCGAGTGGTTTGCTTCAAAGGTTAGATATACCGGAGTGGAAGTGGGAGCGTATCACTATGGATTTTGTGGTAGAGTTGACATGAACCTTGGGGAGATATGATGTTGTTTGGGTTACTATGGATAAATTGACAAAGTCTGTGCATTTTATTCTAGTCATGATTTCCGAAACTTTTGAGTAGTTGGCTTGAATCTATCTTAGAGAGAATGTCTGCTTACATAAGGTGTCTGTGTCTATCATCTTCAATCGAGGCACTCAGTTTATATCACTTTTGGAGAGACATTTAGCGTGAGTTAGGCACGCAGGTGGATTTGAGTACTGCTTTTCAACCTCAGACAGATGGGCAGTCCGAGCGGAAGTGAGAGGGTTCTTCTCAGAGTGTTGCCTATGAAAGGCGTGATGATGTTTGGGAAGAATGGCAAGTTGAGCCCTCGGTACATTAGTCCATTTAAGGTTTTGGAGAGAGTAGGTGAGGCGGTTTATAGGGTCGCTTTGCCACCCAGCTTGTCAGGGGTTCATCCGTTGTTTCATAGTTCCATGCTTTGGAAGTATCATAAGGATCAGTCACATGTGTTAGATTTCAATTCGGTGCAGTTGGGTGAGAACTTGGCTTTTGAGGAGGAACTAGTGGCTATTTTGGATAGGTAGGTTCTAAAATTGATGTCGAATGAGATTGCATCAGTGAAGGTTCAGTGGAGAGGTCAACTGATCGAGGAGGCGATTTTTGAGATCGAGTATGATATGTATAGCAGATACCCTCATTTTTTTGGCATTCCATGTATGTTTCTAAACTTGTTGGAGGACGAGCGCCGATTTAAGAGGGGGAGAATATAATGATTTGGCTGGCCGTTTTATGTATTTGAGCCTCGTTTTCCTATGATGCTTCCTGTATCTGTGTTTGTGGTTTTGTGACTTGCTCTCACGACCCAAAATCCTAACCAATGTAGGATCATGATGGCACCTAAAACTGCCTGCTAGGCAAGCCAACACTCAACAGAAAGTACGAAAGAACTAGAATTAAATACTAACAGCAAGATAATAATTTAGGGTAAAAGCAACTCAAAAGTACACATGATAAGTCTAAAATCAATGCTAATGTTCTGCCACGACCCAAAACCACCAATTAGGCATGATGGCGCCTAACGCACTTGCTAGGCAAGCCGAACATAAGAAGACAAAACATAGTAACCAAATCTAAGAAAATATACAAGTATAAAGCGCCAATACATGCTAAATCCCCCAGAACTGGTAAATGCAGAGTCATGAGCTCTAATTGAAAATACAAGTCTAAAGCGCTAAATAACCATATTATCTGAAATAAAGACAAAAGTACAAAATGAAAAGAGACACCAAGACTACGATCGAGATGCAGTGCTACCTCGTCTCTCGGTGACCAACTCAGCTATATGCCTCAGCTACTAATGACTAGGTCCGACACCTGGATCAGCATAATTAAGTGTACAGTGTAGTATGAGTACAACCAACACCATGTACTTAGCAAGTATCATAGCTAACCTCTGCAAGGTGATAGAAGCAAGAATTATAAATGATATTCGCTAATCACCAGTACAGTTCATAAATAAAAACAAGTAGTACAGAACACTTATATGATCAAGTCATGAACCTCTGAAAGAACCACCTTGGTGCACACCATTATTTAACATACTCTGCTTAGTCAAAATCCAGAATATAAAGAAGATATGCAATTAAAACAGATAGCAGTCAAGGAAGTTGCAAGTAAAGATGAAATGCAACAACCAAATCAAATACTAGCCAAATTTTCCTCAGAATCTCCATAACAGTACCAAACCACTGATTAGTTTTCCTCAATCTGCATATAAGCCATCAAGAAGGCACATGAGAAGGTGACCCTAGGGGGATGGATCCATATCCATACGCTACATGGTGTAGTCACGTGCAATAATCATAATTCACGCAACCCATCTATATTCGGAACACATATATGACCCTGTGGTCTCAATGCCCCATCATCACCAATAGTAACCTCCTTGGCATCACTGTGCTGCACCGTGTCCCCTAGGACAAGCAAATAGGGATCATTATATTGACACACCCTGATGCGCTCAAACAAAGAAGATCGTGAAACCACGCAAGCAAAAACTCTACTAGACTCCGAAACATCCAACTTCACGAACTGATTGGTCAAATCCTGAACAACAAATGCTAACGGTCTCTCCCTAACTGGAATATAAGCAAGACTCCCCATGCTCTTATCCTTCCTACTCAAGGCATTGGCCACCACATTAGCCTTCCCCGGATGATAAAGAATGGTGATATCATAGTCCTTTAGTATATCTAACCACCTCCGTTGCCTCAAGTTCAGATCCTTTTGCTTAAATAAATGTTGGGGACTCCTGTGATCCGTGAATACCTCACATGACACGTCCTAAAGATAGTGCCTCCAAATCTTCAGCGCATGAAAAATGGCTGCTAACGCCAAATCATGTACAAGGTAGTTCTTCTCATGGGGCTTCAACTGATGCGAAGCATAAGCAATCATTCTACCCTCCTGCATCAACACACACTTAATATCAATCCGAGAAGCATCATAATAGACTGTATAAGAACCCGATCCCGAAGGTAAAACTACAACCGGAGTTGTAGTCAAGGTAGTACTGAGCTTCTGAAAGCTTTCCTCGCACTCATTATACCACCTGAATGGAGCACTCTTCTGCGTCAATCTGGTCAATAGGGCTGCAATAGATAAAACAAATAACCTCCACAAAACGGCGATAATACCTAGACAACCCAAGGAAACTCCAGATCTCAGTAGCAGAAAATGGTCTGGGCAAACTCTGAACTACCTCAATCTTCTTCGAACCCACCTTAATCCCTTCATTGGATACTACATTACCCAAGAATTCCACTGAATCAAGCCAAAACTCATACTTGGAGAATTTAGCATATAGCCTCTTCTCCCTTAATGTCTAAAGCATGATCCTCAAGTGATGCTCATGATCCTCGTGACTACGAGAATAAACCAATATATCATCAATAAACACAATAACAAAGGACTCAAGATACGTCTGAAACACATTGTTCATCAGGTGCATAAAGGCTACTAGGGCATTAGTCAGCCCAAACAACATCACCAAAAACTCATATTGACCATCACAGGTCCTGAATGTCTTTTTCTAAATATCTAAAGTCCAGATCTTCAACTGATGGTACCCTGATCTCAAATCAATCTTTGAGAATACCCTAGTACCCTAAAGCTGATCAAATAAATTATCAATACGTGGTAGTGCGTACTAGTTCTTGGCGATTACCTTGTTCAGTTGCTTGAAGTCAATATACATCCTCATAGAACCATCTTTCTTCGTAATAAATAGAAATTGTTCATCCCAAGACGACACACTGGGCTGAAGAAACCCTTATCAAGCAATTCTTGAAGTTGTTTCTTCAATTCCTTCAACTCTACTAGTGTCATACGAAACGGAGGAATAGAGATAGGCTGAGTACCGGCACCAGGTCAATACCAAAATCAATATCCCGGTCAGGTGGCATGCCCGGCAGGTCTGTAGGAAACATATCTAGGAAATCCTTTACTATTAAAACTGACTCAATGGTAGGAGTTTCAGCACTAACATCCCTCATGAAGGACAAATATGCCACACACCCCTTCACAACCATCCGTTCAGCCTTCAAATATGAAATCACCCTACTAGGAACACAATCTAGGGAACCTCTCCACTCAACCCTAGGCAACCCCAGTATCGCCAACATCACGGTCTTAGCATGACAATCAAGAGTAGTGTGATATGGTAACAACCTATCCATGCCTAAAATTACGTCAAAATCAACCATACTGAGTAATAACAGATCAACCCTAGTTTCACAACCCCTAGAGGTAACCACACACGACTGATATACAGGATCCACCATAATAGAATCCCCCACCAGTGTAGATACGTGAATAGGCATAACTAAGGAATAACGAGGCATACCCAAATAACGAGCGAAATAGGATAACGCATATGAATAAGTGGAACAAGATCAAATAATACTGAAGCATCCTTGTGACATACTGAAAGAATACCTGTGATCACGACGTTGGAAGCAACTGCCTCTGGCCCGGCTGGAAATGCATAGCAACGAGCCTAACCACCACCAGATCGACCTTCCTCTCTAGGGAGACGTCAAACTGCTAGAGCCCCACCCCTAGCTGGTTGTGCAGTTAATGAAGCTGCTGGTGCTGAAATCATAGGTTGTGAGCTCTGCTATGGAACCGTACTCAGAAGTCTAGGGCAATCCCTCTTAAGATGACTCAAGTCCCCACACTCGTAAAAATGCCTCCTATAAGGCCGATGTCCCTAATAAACCGAAGAACTGCATGTGGAAACCTGAGCAGATGGAGTGTGGTAAGAACTCTGTACTGCAATGCACTAAATGATGACTGAACTGGTCAAGCATTGTATGAACTGTGGCTAACTGAAGAACCACAAGGAACATAACGAGCCACTTGAGCAGGTCTAAAAGAACGACCTCTTCTATAATGTGATTGTCCTCCAAATGAGGCACTACTGAAACCACCTAGACCACGAGGCCTCTTGGCCTCTCACTCCTCAAGCTCAAGCCTGCGAACCTACTTCAAACGTCTAGCAATCTCTACCACCTGGTCAAATCTTGCATCTATTTTAGCCTCTCGAGACAAACTATAATGTAAACCATAGTTGAGGCCATCAATGAACCTCTTAATCTTCTCTCTTTCAGTGGGAACCAACCATATAGTATGACGTTCCAAATCTGTAAATCTCATCTCATACCGGATCATAGTTATATTCCCCTAACGTAGCTACTCAAACTTCCTACGCAGCTCCTCTTTGCGAGTATGTGGGATAAACTTCTCTACGAAGAGAACTGAAAACTCATGCCATGTAAATGGCGCTGCACCAGCTGGCCTGCCTGACTCATAGGTCTGCCACTATCTGTAGTCTTCCCCTATCAGCTGAAAAGTATTAAAGACAACTCCTCTGGTGTCCACAATACCGGTTGTGTGAAGAATCTGATGACACGGATCTAGAACACCGTGAGCATCATCTGACTCTTCCACGCCGAACTCAAGAGGGTCGAGCCTCTTAAACTGCTCCAACCTCTTTTTGTCCTCATCAGTCATAGGTGGACTAACCTCGGCCCGAGCAGATACAACTAGCTGAACTAGTAACACCCCTATTGTTTGATGACCCTGAGCTAGCTGCTCTGGAGTACGGGTGGCAAGAGACAGGGCACCTCCCCCAGCCTATGAGGTAGCCGATGCAACTAGTATAGTAACCGCCTAAACTAAGGTCGTTCATACACTCAAGATTTGAGCCAAGGCCTCCTGAAGACCAAGAATAACAATAGGTACCGCTGGTGTCTGAGCTAGTCCCACTGGCTCAATGGCAACCAAAACATGCTCCTCCACTAGAGCAAATAGTTGCTCCACATGTGCTGCTCTAGCTGTAGTACGAGCCCCACCTCAGCCACGGCCTCTCATGGCCCTAACTGGTGGTACTAGTGCCTGCCTGCCTGATCTGGTTGCACGTGTCCTCTCCATCTGTGAGAGAATAGAAGAGTAAAGGTTCAAACTTCGGAGATAACAAATTCGCACGACAAGAATATAAGGAAATAAAGTTTCCTAAATAGTTCAGTAGCCTCTCGAAGATAAGTACAGACATCTCCGTACCGATCTACAAGGCTCTACTAAACATGCTCATGACCCGTAATACCTATGAACCTAGGGCTCTGATACCAACTTTCCACGACCCAAAAGAACAATTGGACATAATAGCGCCTAACACACTTGCTAGGCAAGTTGAACATAACAAGACAAAACATAATATAACAACACCAATGGATGATAAATCACCCAGAACTGGTAAATACAGAGTCATGAGCTCTAATTGGAAATACAAGTCTGAAGCGCTAAATAACCATACAGTCTGAAATAAAGACAAAAGTTCAAAATGGAAAGAGATGCCAAGACTACAATTGAGATGCAGTTCTACCTCGTCTCTCAATGACCAACTCAGTTATATGCCTCAGCTACTAATGACTGGGTCGAACATCTGGATCTGCACAATTAAGTGTAGAGTGTAGTATGAGTACAACCAACCTCATGTACTCAGAAAATATCACAACTAACCTCGGTGAGGTAATAGAAGCAAGAATTTTAAATGATATTCACTAATCACATGTACAGTTCATAAATAAAAACAACAAGTACATAACAATAATATGATCAAGTCATGAACCTCTGAAAGAACCACCTTGGTGCACACAATTACTTAACATACTCTGCTCAGTCAAAATCCAACATATAAAGAAGATATGCAATTAAAGCAGATAGTAGTCAAGGAAGTTGCAAGTAAAGTTGAAATGCAACAACCAAATCAAACATTGGCCAAAGTTTCCTCAGAATCTCCATAACAGGACCAAACCACTGATCAGTTTTCCTTAATCCACGTATACACCATCAAGAAGACATATGAGAGGGTGACCCTAGGGGAATGGATCTATATCCACACGCTACATGGTGTAGTCACGTGCAATAATCAAAATTCGCCTGGCGTAGTCACATGCTCAATATCATAATCCGCCTGGCGTGGTTACAGGCTCGATATCTTAATCCATCTGGCATGGTCACAGGCTCAATATCATGGATCTGCTAACATGCACAATATCATAATCCGCTCGACGTGGTCACAGGATACCAGTCCAATCCATACCGCACATAAAACGGTTATGCAATAATACATTTACATGATCAAAGAACATCAAATTGTATACTCCTAGACTGGTATAAGTGAAATTCTAAGGTGTATACATGTGCAAGTGTGATATCATAACTCAAATCAGAAAAATACATCACAAAATAGCAACTATCAGGATTAATCAGGGATTTAACCTCCATGAACCTCAAACATACCTCAAATAGCTCACAACATGGATACAAATAAGAGAAACATTCCAGCATGAAGCTTAGCAATCAATTCAAGGCATATCATGCCCTAAGCACTACCTTGAGCATGGAATTTACACCAGTGCACACACATGGGCTTAGCCCCACATATGTGCGCCACCCATAGCACGTAGCTATCACAAATAACTCAGCTAACTAGTGCCTCAGCTAAGTTTTGGTAAGATACTAACCTCAAGCAAGCCAAATCACTCCTCTAATAAGCCCTTTCAGCATGAATCAATCTCCGGACGGCACGAATCTAGCCAAAATAACTTAATATCATCAATAAAAGCCATAGGAAATGATTCCAAATGATAAATCTAAGATCTTTAATCAAAATCACAGAGTAAACCCAAAAAGGCAACCCCTGGACCGCACCCAGAAACCCGACCAGATTCACAAATATTTAACACTCATTTAACTACAAGTCCAATCATACCAATTACATCAAATTCCGACCTCAAATTGACCCTCTAATCATCAGTTCTCACTCTCCAAAATCATAATAAGAAATCTCCAAAGTTTACCATATATTCACATAAACTAGATGAAATAATCCATTGGTAATCAATATCTATCATCAAAATTGAATAAACTTCACTTACCTCTTAAATTCCAGCAAACACTCTCCCAAATATTGCCCTTAGGCGAGTTCCACAACTCCCAAAATGAGGAAATAACAAAACCTTTCGAATATAAAACTGTTAAGAAAAATCACACTTGTGGTCCACTTAGTCGTCCTGCGATGCAGCTGATACAGTCAATGGATTGCTTCAGGGATCCCCTCCAAAGGCTCGAACTTTCGCTTTTGTGGATCACTGCATCTGCGGCCTCACCTGAGTATCTGCGCCTGTGCACCTACGCCTCCCTGTCCGCATCTACGGACCCAAACTCAGCTAGGCCAACTCCGCATTTGCAGTCATCCAGACGCTTCTGCAGCCTCGCAATTGTGGCCAATCCATCGCAGGTGTGAAAGCATCAGGACTCAGAAATTTCAACAATCCCTTTAAGTTTCATTTTGGATGCTTAAGTTGTAAGAGTTGATCAAGGTTTGACCTTTGTGTAAACAACCTCGGATTGATATTTTGATGGTTTTAATAGGTTCATATGGTAATTTTGGACTTCTGCGTATATTCATAATTTGATTTGGAGGTTCCTACGATATGTTAGTTCTATTTTCCAAAAGTTGGCAATTTATAGGATTAGAGAGTTTAAAGGTTTGATTGGGGTTTGACTTTGATAATATCAGAGTTGGATTGTTGTTCTGGGACTTGGTATAGGTTCTTTATATCATTTTAAACTTGTGTGCAAAGTTTAGCTGGAAATCGGACTTTGAATCGGACGCTTAGTTGCAAGTTGGAAGTTCTTGAAGTTAAGAGTGTGATTTTGATCGCCAATTATTGATTTTGATGTAATTCGTGGTGTTTCGAGCCCTTGGACAATATTTTATTAGGTATTGGAACTTTTTGGAGTGATTGGATGGGGTCCTGGTGGGCTTAGGAGTGATTCGGGATCGTTTCAGACCATTTCCCTTTCGTTTGGAATAGCTAGTTTTCTGGTGCAGGTTTCTTCTTCGCGGAGTGAGGCTCACGATTGTGGAGAAAGGGGATTTGGAAGTATAATATTTGTACTTCACATTTGCATAAGTAGGGTCGCGTTCACAGAGGATTGAGGTCCACTGCTTCGTATTCGCGTGCAGGGGCCGCATTCATGAAAGCTTGTTGTCAGGCAGGTGGACTGCCCTCGCCTTTGCAGGTATGGAACCACAGTTGTGTAGGCTTTGCTAGGAAGGCATTGCATTTGTAAGGGGTCCTTCGTATTCGCGAAGAGAAGTAGCAGCTTGTTAGATTTTTAGCCTTCGTGATCGCGTAGGGTTTGTCGCGATCACGATGAACACCATTAGGAAGAATATTTAAATTATGATTTTGGAACGTTTTCGTATTTTGAGCCCTACTTTGAGAGTGGGAGATTTTGAAGAGATATTTCACAACACCATTGGAGATGAAGAATTTTCACTTGGATTTTACTTTATATATTTTTCCATGGACTTCTACACCTTAAAACATAAATTTCAAAGGAAAATTTGGGGTTTTTGTATACAACTTAAGATGGTGTATTTTGGAGATTTGAAGGTTGATTTCGAGTCAGTTTTGGAATTTAATCACATATTTGGTATAACCACCCGACCGGCCATTTTGAGCATTTGCATTTCGCTTGGTGGTAGGTCTCGAGTGGCTTCATATGGTGTATTATGACTTACGTGTATCGTCAGTTTTGGTTTTTGATTGGTTCGGGATTGATTTGTATGAATAATTCTCAACTAAGAAGCCTTAAGTTGGAAGAGCAGACCAAATTTGGCTTTTGTATATTTGACCTCGGATCAGAGTTTTAATGGTTCCATTATGTCCGGATGGTAATTTTGGACTTGGGCGTATGCCCAAAATTTGCATTTAAATATTTCAATAATGTTTCGGCTCTATTAGGAGAAGGTTAGCAATTTAAAGTTTGAAATGTCCATAGGTTTGATCGGAAGTTGACTTCGATGTTATCGGGTTCGGATTGTTGTTTCGGGAGTTGGAATATGTTCATTTTGTCATTTGGGACTTGTGTGAAAAGTTTGATTTTATTCTGAGTTAATTTGGTAGGATTCAGACGGGTTCGGCAAAGTTTGATGGTTTGAAGGTTAAGATAATGATCTTGATCTTCGATTCTTGGTTTTGAAGTCATTTCTGATGTTTCAAGCTTTTGGATAAGTTTGGATTAGGTATATGGACTTGTTGGTATGATTGGACGCGGTCGCGAGGGGCTAGGGTGAGTTTTGGTGTGGTTTCAGACCCTTTTTTGGCTCTTTTCAACTGATGATTTTTGGCTACAGGTGTGTACATCGTGATCGCGGAGCTCTAGGCAGCGATTGCAAAGAGTAAAATGCATTTCTGGAATTGTGAATCGCATTCGCAGAGGGTCTGTTCGCGATCTCTAAGAAGAAATTTCTGCTGTCACTGGGCTGTCTTCGGAAGCTTATATCTTGCAATCTATAAGGAATTTCGAGGTGATCCAAAAATAAAAGTTGTAGCCCTTTGTGTATAGTTTTCTGAAGTTGAAACCCTTTGTTACTTGGAGCTTTGTACAGAAAGTTATGTCTGTTTCACTAGAGGCTATATGGGAAGAGTTGGGCAAGTATTTCATAGATTTGCTCATCAGGATCGCGGGGCTTCTTGGTCGCGATCGCGAAGGGTAAAATCATACTTGATATTTTATAAACCACGATCGCGAGGTTAGTGACCATGACCGCAAAGAAGGACGACTGGCAAACTTTAAACGTCTAATTTCAGGATTTTGAGTTCATTTTCTTCACTTTTTGAGTCCTTGGAGCACAAGTAGGGCGATTCTGGAGGAGACAAACACTCGAATCATGAGAGTAAGTAATTTTATAATTATTTTGATTATATATTTTATTTTTTTCATGGATTATTATACCTAAATCAAGGATTTGAAAGGGAAAATTGGGGACTTTTGACTTAAACTTAAGAGAATAAATTTTTGAATTTTAAACATGAAATTGAGGTTGGATTTGGAAACCAATTATATATTTGGACTCGAATTCAGATGGGTATTCGGAATTTGTGAGTTTTGTTGGATTCCGAAATGCGAGCCCGATTTGACTTTTTGATTGACTTTGAGTATCTAATTAAAGATTCGACCTTTATTGTTTGGGTTCGTTTCCTATGGCAATATTTAATATTTTTGAGTTGCTTTTGGCTAGTTTCGAGTTGTTCGGAGGTTGATTCTCGTGGGGTAGCATTTCTAGAGTATTGGTTTGACTTGCATGAGGTATGTATCTTACCTAAACTTGATTGAGGCACTAGTTGACTGAGTTATTTGTAATAGCTACATGCTATGGGGAGCGCACATGTGTGGGGTTGAGTCCATGTGTGTGAACCAGGGTATTATTCATGCTCGGGGTAGTGTTTAGGCTATGATATGCCATGACTTGATTGCTAAGCTTCATACTATGATGGTTCTTATATTTGTATCCATATTGTGAGCTATTTAAGCCATGTTTGAGGTTACATAGTGGGTAATCTCCTGATTGAACATGATAATTGCTACTTTCATAAGGTATTTTCCTGATTTGAGCTATGATAGCATACTTTGCACATGCATACACCTTAGCATATCATTTATATTTGTCCAGGAGTATGACATTTGGTGTTCAATGATCATGTACATGCATTCTTACATATATGCTTTCTGTGTGATATGGATTGGACTGGTAGCACGTGACCACACCGGACGAATTGTGATATTGAGCATATGACCATGTCGGGCAGATTGTGATATTAAGCATGTGACCACGCTGTGCAGATTGTGATATTGAGCATGTGACCACACCGGAGAAATTTTGATATTGAGCCTATGATTACGTCAAGCAAATTCGTGATATTGAACATGTGGCCAGCCGGGAGGATTGTGATATAATAGCTCGTGAGTTGTCCATGCAGCGTATGGATATGGATCCACCCTCTCATATGTCTTCTTGATAGGGTACACGCGAATTATGAAAAACCGATCGGTTTATGGTTGATGTGGAATTTGGGAAAGGTGATCAATGGTTTGGTTCAGTTATTGAGATTCTGATGTGGGCCTTAGAGTTGTATTGTGATTTTTATTTGGATCGGGTTGCGTGCCGCAATGGATTAATATTTGGTTATTGTATTTCATCTTTACTTGTAATTTCTTTGGTTGTTTACCTGATTTATTTGCATATCTTCCTTATATGCTGGATTGCTGATTGAGTAGAGTCTGTTAAGAAATATGTGTGCACAAAAATAATTTTATCTGTGATTCATGACTTGATCATATTATTGTTCTGTAGTTGTTGGAATTATAAATTGTACAGGTGATTAGTGAGTATCATTTATAATTCTTACTTCTATTATCTCGCCGAGGTTAGTTATGATACTTGCGGAGTACATGGACTCAGTTGTACTCAAACTACACTTCTGCACCTTGCGCGCAAATCTTGGAGCTGAGTTGTTATGGATGGCGGAAGTTGGCATTGTAGATGTGCCTGCTTTCCGGATGTAGCTACCACTTGTTCTTGGTAGTTTTAGATTTGTAATCTGTTTATGTATATTCCAAATATATGCTTTACATATTTTCATACCATCACTTGTAAATCGAAGTCTTAGTGGCTCATGACTTATACTATCAATCTTTGGTTATGGTATAAAACTTTAATTATTTCATTTATTGATTTCTTATTATTTCAATAGAGTTATGTTAACTGTTATTTGTCTTACCTAGCGGGTTGGGCTAGGTGCCATCACGACTAGGTAGATTTTGGAAAGTGACATTTGGACTCGGTGGGATAATGGGTAGTCAGAATCTATCCCTTAACTCGAATTTTGACTGTGTGGGCCCAGATTGACTTTTGGGGATTTGATTAAAGATTCAAACTTTATTATTTGGAATTGATTCCTATGGTTTGGTTTGACATTATTGAGTTGTATTTGTCTATATTCGACCCGTTCGGAGGTTGATTTTCGAGGAAAGGCTGTTTTGGAAGGTTGAAGGCTACCAGGTGGAGGTAAGTCTCTTGGCTAACCTTGTTAAGAGGGAAATTCCTAGAATTTAACTTTATTGCTATGTGTTTAAGGTATTGGGGTGGTGTATATATGGGGTGGCGAGTGTATATATACTTACCAAGTGTATATCATGATCGGGGTAGAAGTGGAATACTTTATGCCTTGTTTTGAATATGTGCTCATTTGATTCATGATTGTTTGGCTTATATGACTACGTTCGCTCTATTATTCATGTTAAATATTATGCCTAGGTTTATAATTATTTGTAAAGGCATAGGAACGTATTCTTGATATGTTGAATTGCTTGAATTATCCGTAGTCATATAGAAATTACATGAGCACATATTCGTATGATTTTTATTAAGTCATTGTGCATCTTTTATCTGTAATTATTGAACATATGTATATATATTTTTATATGGATATTTGAGCTGGACTGAGAATTTTGGCATAAAAAGTAAGGCGTGCGGATGAAATACAATTATGGCACAAAGGACATGATGATCCGCATATTTAATTATGAGTGAGCAATTAAGATCCTCTTTGGCTTGGATTTGGATATGTCCCTCTCGAGTCAGGTGATTTCCCATATTACTTTGGGCCTTGTAAGTGTGGTTGATACATGAATTGTGTATAGGGTCGATACGTGAATTTTGTATCGGGTTATGGTAATACATGGACTGTCTATCATGGTACATGGATCTCTTACCGGGTTGAGCATGTATAGATATCTTTGACACAATCAGAAGTATTCATTTAGCTGCTATTTGTTGCATGATATCTTTATATGCTAGATGGGAGCTTCGTCTTCATTGTTTAAGCATGCTATCTTTTAAGACTATATCTAAGCAGCATTATGATTATCTCTTGTGCCGGAAAAGCATGCTTTATACTCTTCGTCTGTTGATATTTTTGGTACTTGTTATTCATGAGATCATTTACCGTTCTATTCTAGCTCTATTATTATATTTGTGTTGTAAGTACACAGATTCATCTAGCATCGCTACTACTTCTTTGAGGTTAGACTTGATACATAGTGGATACCGATTATGGTATACTCATACTATACTTCTGCACATCTTTTTGTGCAGATCATCGGGTTAGTACTAGTGGAGCCTCCCGTTGAGCTTAGGTGGTAGAATGAAGACACAGGGAGAGCTGCACTCCATTGATTCAATTTACAGTGCCCGAGTCCCTGTTCCTTTACTATTTTCTATTTATTTGTATTTCACACAGCTTTGTTATGCATACAAATTTGTTCTATTTTCATAGTTGCTCGTGTACTTGTCACCTAGTTTGGGAGTTGTACCGTATTTAGGACATGTTTTGATTGTACTCAGATATTTTATTGCTTTGAAAGTATTTTTGTCTTTATTTATATATCTTTGTTAATTAAAGGAATCTGAATTTTTTTGGGATTGTGAGTTGGCTTGCTTAGCAAGTGCAGCTAGGCGGAATCATGACCTTAAGGTGGGATTTTTTGTTGTGACACAAGTTGTCAAAAACATTAATGGTGATTTTAGTTGTTAACATTTGATGATAGTATTCAATGTAGATTCCACGTGTTTGGTAACCGTTGAGTGAATTGGAGTGAGTATCATTCGACAGAAAGAAATCAAGGTTAGTTAAAAAAATATTTTTACTAAAGTTTTCTTCTAATAATATTTTACAAAATTATTATTGGTATAGATTATTAATGTGGGTTCTGTTGGAGCGAGCGGGCGAACGTTATCTAATTAAATTTGTAAAAAAGTGTCTAGAGGATTGTCTAATTTAATATTACAAGAATCATTAAGTGTTCTGTAAATTGTGTTTCATTCATTTTACATGAGTTGCAAATCTTCTTAGAATATTCTGAAATACTAAACTTGCCTTTTATACGAATTTGTAGATTTGTTTTAATAAGAATAGGAAAGAACTATCTTTGATTTGAGCTATTTGATTTAAGAACTGTTCAAAACTACTTTTGGGAGTTTCTAGATCTGAGAGAAGTTAGTACCTTTGATGGTCTATGATACCTAGTGCGTCAGTGGTTCGAGCACTACAAAACAGTTTTGATAAGGCATACTGTCACGCTCCAAAAACGACCGTCGTGATGGCGTCTATCGTGGAACTAGACAAGACACAACTCAACAATTTCAACACAGTAAAATACTCTTTTAGAAATAACAACGGAACTATTTATGTTAAAGTAAAGCCATTTTAAAATAGAATTTAACCAAAATACGGTACAATCCATCCCAAAACCAGGGTGTCACTGAGTATATGAGCGTCTAAAACCAGAATACAATCCACAACAGTATCTAGAGAATAAAATTGAAAGTACATATAGAATAAGGAAGGGAAATCAAGGCCCGCGAATGCCATGCAGCTACCTCGATAGTCCCCGAACTCTGATGCCTCAATCAGCGGCCGCCGCCGTGACCAGGGACGACTGGATCTGCTCACAAGGTGCAGGGAGTAATGTGAGTACATCCAATACAGTAAGTAACAAGTCCAAACTTTGGACTAAAAGGTAGTGACGAACTCAACTGGTACAGATAAAATGGAAATAAATGTACAGAAACGTAGTCATGCTCTCAAATCACATAGGCAACTCAAACAGTAAAGTAAAGCAGATCCGAACAGAGTAATGAATATAACTTTGTTATCTCTACATGCCAATGCACATACTGTAAGTGATGCACCACGATGACAACCTCAAGTGCTCACACTCTCAATATCTCAACCACTCGGTACTATATATGGCCTACACGGCCCAGGGAAATAACGGCTGCACATATCATGCTCGGTCTCCCAAGTCACCTCCTCGACCGACTGACCCCTCAATTGAACCTTCATGGAAGCAATGTTCTTTGACCTTAGTTTTCTGACCTGCCTGTCCAAAACAGTCATTGGCTCCTCAACATAAGATAGATCCTTGTCCAACTAGACTGAGCTGAAATCCAACACATGAGACAGATCACTGTGATACCTCCGGAGCATAGAAACATGGAATATTAGGTGAACTCCCGATAGACTGGGAGGTATAGCAAGCTCATAAG
This sequence comes from Nicotiana tomentosiformis, assembly GCF_000390325.3. Taxonomy (NCBI): domain Eukaryota; kingdom Viridiplantae; phylum Streptophyta; class Magnoliopsida; order Solanales; family Solanaceae; genus Nicotiana; species Nicotiana tomentosiformis. The sequence continues at coordinate 61,903,583 of NC_090818.1, forward strand.
CAACCTCCCCAACTCGCCGCAACACCTCAAAGGGACCAATGAACCTTGGGCTCAACTTGCCCTTCTTCCTGAACCTCATAATGCCCTTAATAGGCGAAACCCGGAGCAAGACCCGCTCTCCAACCATGAATGCAACATCGCGAACCTTCCGATACGTATAACTCTTCTGTCTGGACTAGGCTGTGCGTAGTCTATTTTGAATCACCTTAACCTTCTCCAAAGCATCCTGAATCAAGTCTGTACCCAATAATCTAGCCTCGCCCGGCTCGAAACAACCCACCGGAGACCTACATCGCCTACCACACACAGCCTCATACAGTACCATCTGGATGCTCGACTGATAACTGTTGTTGTAGGAAAACTCCGCTAGTGGCAAAAACTGATTCCACGAACCCCCAAACTCTATCACACACACACGGAGCATATCATCTAATATGTGAATAGTGCGCTCAAACAGTCCGTTAGTCTGAGGGTGAAATGTTGTGCTCAACTCCACTCGAGTCCCCAACTCATGCTGCACGTCCCTCCAGAGCCGTGATGTAAACTGCGTACCCCTGTCAGAGATGATAGATACCGGTACGCCATGAAGCCTGACGATCTCGCGGATATACACTCGAGCCAGCTGCTCGGAAGAATAGGTAGTCATCACAAGAATGAAATGAGCTGACTTGGTGAGCCTATCCACAATCACCCAAACTGCATCAAACTTCCGCTGAGTATGTGGAAACCCAACAACGAAATCCATTGTCATCTGCTCCCATTTCCACCCCGGAATCTCTAACTTCTGAAGCAACCCACCTGGTCGCTGATGCTCATACTTCACCTACTGGCAATTTAAGCATCGAGCTACATACTCCACTATGTCCTTCTTCATTCTCCTCCACCAGTAATGTTGTCTCAAGTCCTGAAACATCTTCTTAGCCCTCGGATGAATAGAATACCGCAAACTGTGAGCCTCCTGGAGAATCAGCTCACACAAACCATCTACATTGGGCACACATAACCTTTCTTGTATCCTCAATGCACTACCATCATCCCCAATAGTGACCTTCTTAGCATCACTGTGCTGGACCGTGTCCTTAAGGACAAGCAGATGGGAGTTATCACACTGACGCTCCCTGATATGATCATAAATAGAAGACCGAGAAACCACAAAAGCCAATACTCGACTCGGCTCAGAAACATCCAATATAACAAACTGGCTGGCTAAGGCCTGAATATCCAATGACAATGGCCTCTCTACTGTTGGACGATATGCTAAGCTCCCCAAACTCTCCGCCCAAGGCATCGGCCACTACATTGGCCTTCCCGGGATGGTACATAATAGTGATATCATAGTCCTTAAGAAGCTCCAAACACTTCTACTGATGCAAGTTAAGATCCTTCTGTTTGAACAAATGTTGCAAACTCCGATGATCAGTGTAAATCTCACAATGGGCCCCGGACAAATAGTGCCGCCAAATCTTCAAGGCATGAATAATAGCTGCTAACTCAAGGTCATGGACAGGATAGTTCTTCTCATGGGGCTTCGACTGGTGCGAAGCATAAGCAATTACTCTACCCTCCTGCATCAGAACACACCCAATATCGATCCGCGAGGCATCACAATACACTGTGCAAGAACCAGAAGCTGATGGTAGAACTAGAACTAGAGTCGTGGTGAAAGCAGTCTTGAGCTTCTAAAAGCTCTCCTTGCACTCCTCTGACCACCTGAAAGGAGCACCCTTTTAGGTCAATTTAGTTAAGGGCGATGCAATAGATGAGAAGCCCTCCACAAAACGGCGGTAATAACCAGCCAAACCGAGAAAACTCTGAATCTACGGGGCTGAGGACGGTCTGGGCCAACCCTGAACCGCCTCTATCTTTTTTGGGTCTACCTGAATACCCTTACTGGACACCACGTGTCCCAAGAACGCTACTGAACTGAGCCAAAATTCACACTTGGAGAACTTTGCAGAAAGTTTCTCCTCCCTCAACCGCTGTAACACAATCCTCAGATAATGGGCATGGTCCTCATGGCTACGAGAGTACACCAAGATGTTATCAATGAATATAATAATGAACGAGTCAAGATAAGGCTGAAACACATTGTTCATCATATTCATGAACGCTTCTGGGGCGTTGGTCATCCCAAAAGACATCACAAGGAACTCATAATGGCCATATAGGGTCCTGAAAGCTGTCTTATGAATATCTGAGTCCCGAATCTTCAGTTGGTGATACCCTGACCTCAAATCAATCTTGGAGAATACCCTCTCTCCCTGAAGTTGGTCAAAAAAATCATCAATACGCGGTAATGGATACTTGTTCTTGATTGTGACCTTGTTCAACTTCCTGTAATCAATGCACATTCTCATAGTACCATCCTTCTTCTTTACAAATAGAACCGGTGTACCCCAAGGTGACATGCTAGGCCGAATAAACCCCTTATCAACGAGTTCCTGAAGTTGTTCCTTCAACTCTTTCGACTCCGCCGGTGCCATACGATACGGTGGAATAGAAATGGGCTGAGTGCCCGGCACCAAATCAATACTGAAGTTAATGTCCCTGTCATGCGGCATACCTGGCAGGTCTGCAGGAAGCACATCCGGGAAATCACACACCACAGGAACAGAATCAATAGCAAGGACCTCTGCACTAACATCCCTCACAAAAGCCAAATAGGATAGACAACCCTTCTCAACCATCCGCCGAGCCGTCAAGTATAAAATCACTCTACTAGGAACATAGTATATAAAACCACTCCACTCAACTCTCGACAACCCTGGCATCGCTAACGTCACGGTCTTAGCGTGACAATCTAAAATAGCATGACATGGAGACAACCAATCCATACCCAATATCACATCAAAATCAACCATACTAAGCAGCAAAAGATCTACTCTGGTCCCCAGACCCCCAATAGTCACCACATATGACCGATATACATGGTCCACAATAATAGTTTCGCCTAACAGAGTAGATACATGAACAGATGAAACTAGAGACTCACAGGGCATATCCAGAAAATGAGCGAAATACGAAGACACATATGAATAAGTGGAACCAGGGTCAAATAATAAAGAGGCATCTCTGTGGAAAACTGAGACAATACCTGTAATCACAACATCTGAAGCAATGGCATCTGGTCTGGAAGGGAGAGCATAGAAACGGGCCTGGCCGCCCCCTGATCAGACTCCCCCTCTCGGGCGACCCCTAGTTGACTGAGCTCCACCCCTAGCTGGGTGGGCGGGTTGTGAAGCAACTGGCGCTGAAGTCGAAGGCTGACTCCTCTACTGAGATAAACGTCCTAAAAGGCGGGGACAATACCTCTTGATATGACCCAAATCTCCACACTCAAAGCAGCCTCTCGCTAAGAATGGCGGTGGGGACTGAAGGGAACCCCTGGCATCGGAATAACTACTAGAAGGTCCTGACACAGATGAACCTTGAGCTGATGGTGCATGAGATGAGCTCTGAGTTGGTAGTGTACTGAATGATGACTAGCCCTACTGATAACGGTGTGACCCATGGCCAGATGATGTACCACAGTGAACTAGGCGAGCCGTCTAAGCATGTCTGAATGGACGACCCCTACCGTGCTGGAACTGACCCCCAGAAGGAACACCGCAAAATCCACCCTAGCCACGAGGCCTCTTGGCCTCCCTCTCAACCCGCTCCTGGCTGCGAACCATCTCAATCTGACGAGCAATGTCGGCAACCTCATTAAAAGTAGCACCAGACACTCTCTTTCTAGTCATAAGTGAAAAGTGAGGCCATCTATGAACCTCCAGATCCTCTCCCTGTCTGTGGGAACCAACTAGATAGCATGACGGGCCAACTCTGAAAATCTCATCTCATACTGCGTCACGGACATATCACCCTAACGAAGCTGCTCGAACTACCTGCGTAGCTCCTCTCTACGGGACTGAGGTACAAACTTCTCCAAAAAGAGAACGGAGAACTGCTGCCAGGTAAGGGGTGCTGCGCCGGGCATAGCAGGAACCACATAGTCCTGAGCAGCTACAACCGGCTGGGCTGGTAATGCCCCCGGTGTCTAGAATCCCTGTACCACCTGCTCTGGTGTGCGGGCGGCGGGAGTCTGAGCACCTCCCCCGGCCTGAGAAGTGGCTGTTGCAACCGGAGCAGAGACCGCCTGAGCAAGACTGGTACACGCGGTCAGGATCTGAGCTAAGGCCTCCTGAAGGCCTGGAATCACAATAGGCATAGGTGGTGCCTGAACTGGTCCCACAGGCTCATCCACAACTGGAGCCTGCTCCTGAACTGGGGCAACTGGCGGATCTGCAGGTGTTGCCCTAGCTACGGTGGAGCTGCAGCTCTGCCCCTACCGCGGCCTCTACCGCGACCTCAGCCTTTCACGGCCCTGACTGGTGGTACTGGTGGCTGTCCATCCTGCCTCGTAGTATGCGTCATCACCATCTGTGAGAGAATTAGAACAACAGAAATTTAGTTACCAGAATCAAAAGATTCGCACGACAAGAATTCAAGAATATGAAATTTCCTAAGGGTTCGGCAGCCTCTCGAAGATAAGTATAGGCGTCTCCATACCGATCCGCAAGACTCTACTAAACCTGCTCATGACTCGTAGGACCTATGTAACATAGGCTCTGATACCAACTTGTCACGAACCAAAAATGACCGTCGTGATGGCGCCTATCGTAGAACTAGGCAAGCCACAACTCAACAATTTCAACAAAGTAAAATACTCTTTTAGAAATAACAGTGGAATAATTTATGTTAATGAAAAGCCATTTTAAAACAGAATTTAACCAAAATACAGTACAATCTATCCTAAAACTGGGGTGTCACTGAGTACATAAGCGTCTAAAACTAGAATATAGTCCACAACAGTATCTAGAGAATAAAACTGAAAGTACATATAGAATAAGGAAGGGAAATCAAGGCCTGCAAACTCCATGCAGCTCCGTGAACTCAGATGCCTCAATCAGCAGCCGCCGCCATGACCAGGGATGACTGGATCTACACACAAGGTGCAGGGAGTAACGTGAGTACATCCAACTCAGTAAATAATAAGTCCAAACTTTGAACTGAAAGGTAGTGACGAACTCAACTGGTACAGATAAAATAGAAATAATTGTGCAGAAACGTAGGCATGCTCTCAAATCACATAGGCAACTCAAACACTAAAGTATAGCAGATCCGAACATTGTAATAAATATAACTCTGTTATCTCTACATGCCAATGCACATACTGTAAGTGATGCACCATGCTGACACTCTCAACATCTCAACCACTCGGTACTGTATATGGACCACACGGCCCAGGGAAGATCCATCCCAGAACATATACAACATTGATCATAGGTCACCCAGTACCGAGGAAAGGCCAATCCAGCCCTATGAAGAAGATCCATCTCCAGGTATCAAGTACTTCGGACAAGATCCATGTCCAGGAAGATCCATCCCTTAATAATATCAACCGCGCTCACTGGGGGTGTGTTACAGACTCCGGAGGGGCTCCTACAGCCCGAACGCTATCATAAAATCAGTATAACCATTGCGGCGTGCAGCCCTATCCCATATCTGTCACTCATAATCAGGCTCTCAGCCTCACTCAGTCATCAATCTCTCCAGTCTCACTCACGAGCTCACGATATCATGAAAACTAGCCCGAAACAATAATATGATATATCAATAAATAACAACTGAGACTGAGATATTATATAAAATGCATGAACATGACTGAGTACATGATATCAATGAAATCAGTGAGATGACAGCAACAAACGGCCACTAAGGGTCCCAACGGTATCGGCATAAAGCCTAAACATGATATCTAGCATGATTGACAGCTCAATTACTTTATCACAAGATAAAAACAAGGATATCAACCAAGCCACAATTCTCATGGTGCACGCTTGCATGCCCGTCACTTGGCAGGTGCATCACCTCAATACCCATCGTAAAGCACATAGTTTGGGGTTTCGAACCCTCAGAAACAAGTTTGAAAGCGTTACTTACCTCAACTGCGCAAAATCCTACTCTGAAATGCCTTTGCCCCTTGAATCAGTCTCCAAATACCCTGAATCTAGCCACAAGCAGTACGAGATAATTAATACAGGCTAAAGGTATCAATTCCACAAGCAAACTACTAAATTATAGCCCAAAATCCAAAATAGGCTCAAACCGGCCCCCGGGCCCACCTCTCGAAATCCGACAAAAGTGACACAATGTGAACACCCATCCACTCACAAATCCAACCATACAAGAATTACTCGAATCCAACCTCAAATCACCTTCCAAAAATAGAAATTTTAGCCTGTGAAGTTTCTACCATTTTTCCGAAAATTTACAACTCAAATCCCTAATTAGATGATGAAAATAGCAATAGATTCATGAAATATAGTCCAATCCGAGTTAGACTTACTAACCTCAACAATCTTCTTGAAGAAACCTCGAAATTCGACTCACACCGAGCTCCCAAAGTCCCAAAATCGAAATGGGAATCAAACCCTCGAAATCCTATTTTTCTGCCCAGTTCTTCCGCATATGCGGACCTACAGTCGCACCTGCGATGCCGCACTTGCAGAATTTCTCTCGCAGGTGCGGAAATGACTTAAGGGACTGGGTCCGCATCTGCGAGCAAGTGTTTGCACCTACGTGTGCGCACCTACGGACAAAGGTCCGCTTCTGCGATCTTCCCCTCCATCTCATTCTCCGCATCTGCGGAGCTTCGAACGCATCTGCGGGCTCGCAGATGCACAAATGTCCTTGCAACTGTGACCTCTGGCCATCTCCTCTACTCCTGCTTCTACGCTCCTTCACCCGCACGTGTAAGTACGCACCTGTGGTCTCCCGACCGCAAGTGCGAAACCACCAGATATCAGAAAACTTCAGCCATTTGCCTAAGTCCAAATTCAAACCATTAAGCATCCTAAACACCCCCGAGGTCCCCGGGACCTCAACCAAATATACCAACAAGTCCTAAAATACCATATGAACTTAGTCGAGTCCTCAAAATACGTCAAACAATAACAAAAAAATAAATCACCCTCCAATCCAAACTTAATGAATTACAAAATTTCCAAATTCCATAAACGACACCGAAACCTATCAAACCACGTCCGATTGACCTCAAAATTTGCACACAAGTCATATTCAATATTACGGACCTACTCCAACTTCCATAATCGGAATCCGACCCCGATATCAAAAGTCAACCCCCCAGTTAAACTTCTCAAAAATTTGATTTTTGCCATTTCAAGCCTAAATTAGCTACATACCTCAAATTCACAATTCAGACACGCTTCTAAGTCCAAAATCACCCAACAGAGCTAACGGGGCCGACGGAACTCTATTCTAAAGTCGTCTGCATATAATTCTGACTACGGCCAAACTCCTAAGACTAAGTATCCCAAAACACTCTGAAACCAAAAACAAGACCTCCCGGCAGGTCACATAAGCAGAAACAGATACAGGGAAAGCGGAAAATAAGGTATCGGGGCTATTACTCTCAAAAAGACCGGCCGGATCGTTACACATACAAACTGGAGCATGATAGAACCTGAAATTGTGCAGAACCGCATGGACAGAGCCTTAGATGATCAGGCTGGGATCGTCCCTGATTTATGCAAGAATCAGAATTATGTCAGAATCCTTGGTACTCCTTAGAAATAGTAAAAGAAAAAAAGATCTTTTCATAAAAGAAACGAAAAACAATTTTCCTAGAGAAGTATATGAGTCTTACCAGAAAGATATAATTTGTTCATTTCAACTACATAGTAGAAGCTGTTAGAATTTTATTATTTCATGTGTGCATACTTCTTTCAATGTCAAGTTTAGTGAGAGGATTGCTTTACTCACTGAATTTTACCATGGTGTACTAATATTCTATTAATTTTTCTTCAGAACCTATATTGGCTTATGTCAATGTAGGAATAGGTTTAGAGGCTTCATAGACATTGTAGAATCAGAAAGAATGGTTTGATACAAATACCCCCTCTGTTTTAATTTATATGAACCTATTTTCTTTTAGTCTGTGTCAAAAAGAATGACTCATTTTCATATTTGGAAATAATTTACCTCTATGCAATCATTTATAGTCACACAAAATATATGTGCCTCATTTTACATCACAAGTTCAAAAGTCTTCTCTTTTTTCTTAAACTATGTACCTAGTCAGATAGGTTCACATAAATTAAAATGGAGAAAGTATATTTTATCATACATGTGTTTTTTATATTCAAGTTATGATGAATATTCCCAGACAAAGTTTTCAGAATTCAAGAATAATATTTCGTTTCGTTTAAAATACTTTACCTGCTTAGTTGAATAGAAAGATTAGACGGTTCTCTCGATCAAGTTAAGGTACCGAGTGTCAGTTGTAACTCAGCTAGAAATCAGATGGTGACAATTGATACTTAATATTATATGACCAAAATAGCGATCATTACAAATCTTGTTGCCTTAGCCCTATTCATTGTTTTATGGTACACCAAATAGACGTTGAAAAAACCTTTTACACGGTGATTTAGAAGAAGGCATCTAAATGATTCAACATGAGGGATTTTTTATCCCAATAAATGAGAGTAAAGTATACAAACTTAAAACTTCCTATATGGCCTAAAGCAGGCATCTAAATAGTGGTATAAAATATTTAATAGCACATTAGTGGACAATGAATTTATTGTTAATGCATCTGATACTTGTGTTTATTCTAAGATGGTAGAATAACATTGTATGATTATATGTCTGTATGTGGATGACATATTAACATTTGCCCTAATTTGGATGTTGTTAGTGATACTAAGGAGTTTTTGTCTTCTGAATTTGAAACGAAAGACTTTGGAGAAATATATGTGACTTTAGGGATTAAAATCAAAAGAATTGCTAATGGTTTTTTATTATGTGAGTCTCATTATATTGAGAAAAAATTTAAAATATTTGATTGTTCTGATGTAGATCCTGTGAGACTCCCTATGATCCTAGCATGCACTTGAAGAAGAATAAAGAGTCTGGTATTTTTTTAAACTTGATATGCTAAGATAATTATTAGTGTAATATTTCGAATGAATTATACTCGATCGGACATAGCGTATCTTGTTAGCAAATTGAATCGATACACTCAAAACCGAAGTAGTAACATTAGAATGTTCTTCATTGCTTAAGCAGTTAAAATTCACTAGGGATTGGTGTTTAAATTTTAATAAATTTTCTGTTGTTTAATTAGAAGAATTTTCTGATGCAAACTAGATAAGTAACAATGATGAAGTTAGTTCTACTAGTAGTTATGTGTTTACTTTGGGTGCAGGTTCTATTTTATGGAAGTCTTCTAAATAGACTCGTATAACATACTAAAGAATCTGAATTTATTGCTCTCGAGTTTTCAAGGCAAGAAGCAGAGTGGATAACCTATTGGCATATATACTATTGTGGGGAAGATAAGCTTCACTAGTTTCTTTACATAATGACCCACAGGAAGCAATTGTAATTATCAAGAACAATGTACAATAAAAAAAAAAAAAGACACAATCGCATTAAAACATGGTGTGGCCAAACAGTTGTTGAAACAAAATAAGATTTCTTTGGAATATGTTAGGTTCAAAAATAATTTAATAGATCCTTTAAGAAAGTAATTTACAAGGAGAGAGATCATTAAAACATCAAAAGGGGTGGTGCTTAAGCCTATGAAATTGGGTAGTACGGTGGATACGCGTTTGTAGTCAAACGACGCCATATGAGCCCTCAATATGCACTATATTTTCTATCCTTATGTCATGTTGTAGTGCTTTATAAGGTTGAGCTTATTTTTCTCTTCATGATTTCATAGCCTTAAGATGGTCTGAGTAGAGATAAACTTGATAGAATCATCTATGTAAGTGTAAATGTATGGTGCCTTTTATGAGAGACTTAGAATGTCATTCTAGATCGCTCATGAGAACCGGCGTGTGTGCATGACCATAAAAGCACTTTATAAGTATTGCAGAGTTTACATAAATTTAAGAATATAAAATATGTTGTGGAGGTCTGAAATGAAGTCTATTCAGTTCAAGAGTACATTATATTTTTGGACATTCATTTTTTCCCCACCTTACTATGTGTCAATTCAAATCAAAAGATATTGGTACTTAAGTATTTAATCCTTCCTTTTCCAAGTAATTGTTCATATTCTTTGCCTTTGCATTAATGGGCGATTGTTGGTATTATTATCATTGATTTATAATGCAAAGCCAAAGATTCTTTGTCAGTCCTTTTTTTTCTATGGATTTTTACCTATCTATACTATATTATAAATTTAATTACTACTAAATTTTTGGCTGAAAGTTAGAATTTTACTTAAGAGAATTTGAGATTCTTGGTCTGATGCATGATTCTTGGTATTAATATTGTTTCTAGTGTTTCGAGTCTTAGGAGAGTTTGTATAGGATATATAGACTTGTTAGGATGATTGGGTGCAGGCCTGGGGGCTCTAAAGAGTTTCGGGATAATTTCAGATCATTTGAGCTAAGATGGAATTGTTAGTTTTCTAGTGCCAGGGCAGTGAATAGCGTTTGTAGTCTTGTAATCGCGTAGCTTTGGCTGGGATTAAATTGCAGACACATGAGGGTGTGTGCGTGTAATGACCCGACTGGTCATTTTGAGTTTTAGCACTTTGTTCGGTAGTTTGATATCTTGAGTAGGTGCACATTATGCATTATGAATTGCATATATGGTTCGTTTTGATTTTCGAGAGGTTTGGAGTTAATTTAGGAGAATAATTCTCGATTCGTAAGATTTAAGTTAGAAGAGTTGACCAAGGCTTGACTTTTTAGTAAACGATCTCGGATTTGTATTTTAATGGTTCCAATAGATTCCTATGGTGATTTTAGACTTAGGCATATATTTAGATTAGGATTTGGAGGTTTCTAGGTTGACTTGGCACTAATTGTTGAAAATTAAAAATTTGAAGGTTTGGAAAGTTCATAAGTTTGACCGGAAGTTGACTTTGAGGCTATCAAGGTCGGATTATTGTTTCGAGAATTGTAATAGGTCTGTTTCGTCAATTAGGACTTGCGTACAAAGTTTGAATTCATTTTGGACTGGTTAGGCTTGTATCGGATGCACGGTTTGAAGTTGGAAGTTTATGAACTTAAGAGATTGATCTTGATCGACAATTCTTGGTTTTGATGTTAATTACGGTATTTGAAGCATTTGGATAAATTTGAATTATGTATATGGAATTGTTGACATGTTTAGACGGGATCTCGAGGAGATCAGGTGAGTTTCAGAGTGGTTCCAGATAATTTTGAACCACTTTGAGATTGCTGAGGTTCTGGTGTTCTGATGTTCTTCGCATTCACAGTCAATGGGCTATGTTCGCATAGAGTAATTTGGTCGTTAGGGTTTAGTGTATTGCATTTGTGACCTGGCAGTCGCATTCGCGTATTGCTGGGAGCAGATGCTCCACGTTTGCGAGTCAGGAGCCCGTTCGTGAAGAGTAAGTGATCAGTTGGAAGGTCTGGGCCTTCGCGTTTGCAGTTGAAAGCTCGCGTACGCATTGGTCTGGTCGATTGGACATCACGTTCGCGATGAGGATCCCGCGTTCGCGATGAAGTTTTTCTTGGCAATGGCACTGTGTGCTTCGCGATCGCAAAATTTTAGACCACAATCGCGACGGGTTTACCTGGAGAAGATATTTAAGTTGCCAATTTCTGGACTTTACCCATTATTTCATATTTTGAGCCATAGACTTCGAGATAAGGAGATTTTAAATAGCAATTTTACTACTGCATAGAGGTAAGTAAATTTTACTTAGATTTGTCTTTATATCTTGATTACCCATAGATTTTTACCCCTTTGAATTTTAAAAGGAAATTTGCGGTTTTTATCGATACTTTAAGATGGTGTATTTTGGGAATTTGAGTACTGATTTGAACTTGATTTTGGAAACTGATTATATATTTGGACTTGGCAGGTTATAGGTCATTGGATTTTGGTATTGGTTCAGATTTCGGGCACATTGACCCTGGTTGACTATTGTTGACTTTTGAGAATTTCTTCAAAGATTAAAGTTTTATGGATTGGGATCGCTTCTTATGTCATTGTTGACTTCCTTGGATGATGTTTGGCTTGGATTCGTGCGATTGGAGAGCTAGATCGAGGTTTTGACATAATTCAAAGTTGAAGACTAGCCCGAGTGAGGTAAGTATCTTGCTTAAGTTTGGTTTGAGGATAAATTCCCCGTTGGCTACAATATTTGTTATATGTTGGGGGCGACGTATATGCGAGGTTACGAGCATATATGTGTGCACCGTGGTTATTCATGATTTGGGTAGATCTTAGGTTATTAAATGCCTTGTTTTGCTATCATGCTTTTTTAATATCATGTTTTCTCCACTTCTACGAGTACATGAACTATTATTCATTCTTGAGATCATGTCTATGCTATTTGCTTATCTGTTGAGGCATGATATGACCATTTTTGCTATGTTGAGCTATTTGCCTTAGCCGTAGTCATATTCTTCAGTCATGATATCAAATACGTGTGTTATGTCTCTGTCTCCATGCATTTTTAAATGTTATCTCACATGTTGTTGGTGCCCCTGTGTGACACAAGTTTGAGTTAAATTGTGGCACGTTGGTATATTCTGTGCGGTATTTGATTGTTGTTACTATGAGATGTGATTATATTGAGGCTTGAGAGGATTGATGATTGATCTTGGACTATATATCAGTGTTAATCTTGATAGTGAGGTGACGTGTATTCCTCATGCTAGTTGGTATTTGATGTCTCCGCTTGATGTTCTGAACTTGATATTACAGTTTTATCTTGTTAAAAGTCTTTCAATGTGAATTATGTGGAAGTTGATGTCTTGACTGTTATATCTGAAAAGCATGTATAGTTTTTCATTTGTTGTGTTAAGTTGAGCCTTAATTATTTGAGATGCTTTTCTGTATATGTTATTATTCTATTGTTATTGCTATTATTGGTTGTGGAAAGTGAGCATCGGATCTTAAAAAGTCCGTCACCGCTTTCTGCCCGAGGTTAGGCTCGCTACTTATTGAATACATAGGGTCTATTATACTCATACTACACTCTGCACTTCATGTGCAGATTTATGTATTGCTGATAGTGGTGGTTGCCAGTGAGTATATCTGGATTAGCTAAGACATCTCGAGGTAGCACTGTTATGGTTTTCGAAAGCCTTGAAGTTCCCTATTTTATCTCATGTGCTTACTTTTCAGTCTTCTAGAGAGTATTGCATTTTGTTCGGCCTTTGTATTTAGTATTCAATAAAGCTCATGCGCTCGGTGATACCAAGTTTAGGGTGAATTCATTTGTATTGATATTTTAACTTTAGTTATTTATACCATTTCTGACTTTGAGACTATTTCTTATCATTATTGAAGTTTATTTCAGCATATTTGTTATTGGCTTGCCTAGCAAGAAGTGTTAGGATCCATCATGGCTCCGGTGGAAGTTTAGGTCGTGATACGTTTGTATCTGAGCACTAGGTTGCATAGATCCCATGAGTCATTAACAGGCCTAGTAGAATCTTGCGGATCGATATGAAGACGTATGTACTTATCTTCGAGAGGCTTTAGGGCTTTAGAAAACTTCCAATTCCTTGTTCCCTTTTCATGTGATTTTATCTCGGCTTGAATCATGTATCTTCAGTTCCTTCCTACTCATATTGTATGCGACTTTGAGTACTCGATCTCAGTTAGGCACCGGTGAGATTTGATAATAATACGAACATGGTGTGGGATGTTTTTCCCTTGTGCAGGAGGTCAGACTACTATTGTCGCTTTACGGATGAATTGCCGTCTATTGCAGTCCTAATGTTGGCATTGCCCATAGGTTCGAGGGCTTATACAACATATTGTGATGATTCACATGTTGTTCTTGACACAGAGTGAGATCAGAATGATATGGTGATTGCTTAGGTTCCATAGCAGCCCATGAGAAGAATTACTTAGTTCAGGATTCGGAGTTTGGCATTTGTTCCATCGGAGGAGAGGCATTTGGGCTATGGATGTTCAGGACCCGGTCAATAGATTTACGAGATTGGGTATTTTGTGTTTAGTAGAGTTCTCTCTTGTTGCTGTGTAGTCATCCTTGTTTGAGCGCATAAAGAACCATCAGTATGATGGTTTCTATTTGCGCGTCTTCAAGGACACGGTATTGCGAGTTGGTGCTAAGGAGGTGGTACTTGGTGGGGACGATGTGTTGCAACTTTCGGGTCGGATTTTCATTCCCAGTGTTGATGATTCGAGGGAGATGATTAAGGATGTGTGTAATTGTGCTATTCTATTCGTCCAGGTATTACATAGAGGTATCATGATTCGAGGTAGAATTTTTGGGCTAGTTTCATGGTATTTGATCCTCAGCATGTCGACAATGAGCATCAGAGACCGAGTGGTTTACTTTGGGAAATGACTATACTGATGTAAAAGTGAGAACATATCATTATAGGTATTGTGGTAGGGTTGCCACGGATATCGAGGATGTTTGATGTTATGAGGTCACTATGGACCATTGAGGGTATTTCATATTGGCGGCGACTTCTTACATTTTGAGAGTTCAAATTTGACGAGAAGGGTTTGCTTGAGCTACTAAGGGATAGTGAATGCTTGGTTATCATCTTGGTGAGCATACCGTTTTGAGTTGGGATGTGTTGAAGGGTCTTCTAGTTGTTCATTAGTGGAACGTAATATATTTTTGTAACTTGTGGACGAGTGTGGACTCGGGAGGAGTTATTGATTGCATAGTATTTTACCATGACAGGTCATCGAAAGATGTTGATATGAGGTCACATGGGTGGGCTATCTCCTGTGAGGAAGTTAGGGGTTGCCTGATTTCTTATGAGATTCCTATGAAGAGTTTTACCTTCTATACAGTAGAGTATGTGTGCGATGATATGGGTTTGGATCGCTTGAAGAAGATGGCATGACTTTCGAGGTTGAGAGTGAATTGGATTGATAATTTGGGCTGCATTATGGTTGGTGCGGCATGATCTTATGAGAAATTCAGCAAATTAATAGTGTAGGATCATGGTAGTTATAGAGGAGCAACCATTATGGGTTCGTGGATTATGTGGTTGTGGCTTAGAGCCATGTGGGGGAGTCTACCATCAGCGATTGGGCCACTTAGTCATGTGTTGATAAGAATTTTGGACTGAGGGATGTTTGTGGATTTGATAGAATTTTAGGGGAAAGACTTCGAGGATGATTCAATGAAGGAATTTGTTGAGTGCATGTTTTATTTCACCTTGGTGATATATGGAGGCTGTGGGAGGACACATGTTCAATACTTTCCTGTGGAGGTACCGTGCAAGGGGAGATTAGAGCGGTTGTTTCTTTTGGAGTATTCTTGTGCTAATGGAGTACTAATCATTTGGCATGATTGGTTATGTATTCGGGACTAGGATTGAGTGGGTGAATCTTGAGAATTTTTTAATGGATTCAAAATTCAATATGTGGTACCTAAGGATTTCCGGATTTGTGTGTTACTGAAGATTCGAGATTGGTGTTGGTTTGTGAAAGAGACTGGAGCATTTCTTTATCATTATCGGTTCTGTGAAACAGTGTTTGAGAGGTAAAAGAAACAACTTCAGATTCAAAGAAGGCCTCTTCTGAGTAGGCATTTCGGTTTGAGGTACTATCGAATGTATAAGAGGGAATAAAGTGGCTCACGAGCCTTAGGACAGTGAGATTTCATGTTGGGATCACTTGGAATGAGTTTTGATTGAGTTTCATAGTATACTTGGGAAGAGCAGCATTACCATAAAGGCAGGTCGTGATTAATCTGAAGGAGTTGGGTCCATTTAGTAGTGGCTTGGGTCAGCCTGGTAACAGAGACGATCGATTCATTTGGTATTATAGGACTTTGAAGGTATTTCGTGGTAATACTGTAGGGATTAGCAGTCTGTACGACTTGGATGGTCTAAAGGGATTCAGTTTAGTTGGTTTGGTAGTGTGCATATGGGTTTCGAAGAGTTCACGATGATGTTGACTACGACTTGCAGTTGGTGTCTTCTATAAGTATGGAAATTTTGTTGTGTGTTGTGATTGTATACTGAATTGAGCTTAGTGGAAGGTTTCTGGTTGATGGAGTATGTATCTTATTCGTGATTCAGGTTTGATAATGGAATTCTCGTATTTTTAGCATGATTGATACGGTGAGCTGTGTGAAATTAGGATTCCATGGACAAGGTTGCGGTTAATTTTGACAGGAATGTGATGAGTTCTAGACACCATGGAAAATATCAGATGTTAAGAAAATGCTAGCACTATTTTTGTATTGCCCAATAAGGGTGTACGTTGTGGAGATGCATTATATATTAATTGCAGATGCTTGACTAGTACTACAGGAATCGCATGGTTGGTAGCCATTTATGTTCAGGTTTTGCTACTTGGTGCAGAAGGTTATGGGAGTACCTCTCATGGAATGATTGTGTATGCATGATATGTCAGTCATTTGAGTGAGAGAGTTAGAGATCATGTATGGAGATTTTGGTATTCTCATGGTTTGGAGATCATATCTTTGAGAGGCGGACTATACCTATGGTTATGGACTATGGAAGTGTATTCAGGATTTGACAACTGATAGTATGTGTCGTGGATGGGGTCACTGTGGACTTTTGGAAAGTTATTGACCTATTTTGGAATGACCTGAATCGGTTTGAAGCCCATTGGTAGGCCTAATGAGAATGCGCATTCTACACTGGATTGGATTCGCTCTTTCAGCTTAGCATTTTCTACGGGTGTGCCATCAGGCGGAATAGATGTTATTCCTTCCTTGATCCATTTCATGTGTTACTTCCTTATGCTATAATGGTTTGTGAGGCTACTTGATTATTCACACGTATGTTGGGGTCCGGTTTAAGCCTTGTGAAGATATTTGAGCAAGATGGTTCTTGAGATGTTGATTTTCTTATTGCACCTTAGTTGTGCTTGGTCTTTATCGTAGCACGTTATTCTATCCATCTTCTCACAGTCGTGTTTATGCACTATACGTGCGTTTTGTGGTTACACATATGTTTAATGAGTATGAGTATTGCGTATCGATGGGTATTCCCATGTGGATTAATATATGTGAATCGGGTTGCATGTCGTAATGGTGTTATATATGGATTGGGTTGTACGCCGCAACCGGGTTATGTTGGATATGATTGCTTGTGTTCATTTTGTGTGTTTTTCTTCTCCTTTGTGGAATGAATTCATAGCATTATGCTCTTATGTTTGTATCTATTAAACTTGCGGGTTATGTTGGATATGATTGCTTGTGTTAATTTGGGCATGACTTTTGGCACGTTCGAGGACAAATGTATGTTTAAGTAAGGGAGAATGTAATGACCAGACCAGTTGTTTTAAGTTTTAACACTTCGTTTGGCGGTATGAAAACTTGAGTAGCTTCACATTATGCATTATGACTCGTGTATATTGTTGGTTTCAATTTTTGAGAAGTTCGAAGTTGATTTGGGAGGGTAATTCTCAATTCGGAAGCTTTAAGTTGCACGAGTTGACCAAGGTTTTACTTTTGACTTAACGATCTCGCATTCATGTTTTGATGGTTCCAATAGGTTCGTATGATGATTATAGACTTAGGCATATGCTCGAATTTGGATTTGGAGATTTCTAGGTTGATTTGGCCCTAATTGTCGAAAGTTGAAAAATTGAAGGTTTGAAAAGTTCATAAGTTTGACCGATAGTTGACTTTGAGGCTATCGGGGTTAGATTGTTGTTTTGAGAATTGAAATAAGTTCGTTTCATCAATTTCGAGACTTTGAGGCCATGTCACTCGTATATACGCTCGCCACCATGCATATACAATACCCTCAAAATATAGCAAGCAATCAAATAAGACCAATTTCATAAGGTGGATTCCCTAAAGCCAAGCCTAGTCAAGATATTACCTTTGGAAGTCAAATCAACCCCCCAAAATCACCTTTTCTTTAGAAATCACCTCCACCCTGCACAAATCTAATCAACAAATACTCAAATAAGTCAAATAAACCCATAGGAATTAACTCCAAACAATAAAGCTTCAATCTTTAATCAATTCTAAAAAAGTCAACAAAAGTCAACTCGGGTCCAAATTCCATGGTCAAATGGTCAAAATTCGAGTCTAAGGGTAGATCTGGTTTACCCATAACCCTATGCGTCCAAATATGTGCTTAGTTTTTCAAATCCAAGTCCAAATCGATGCTCAAAATATCGATTTTCACTTTCTTAAGTTGTAGTTAAAAAAACCCAAATTCCACTTCGAAATTTCATGGTTTAGGTGTAGATATCCATGAGAAATCAAGATATATGATCAAATCCAAGTGAAAATTACTTACCTCCAAGATAGTAGTGAAATCCCTCTTCAGAATCTCCCCCTCACGCTCTCCAATATTCACAATGGTGAAAAATAAGCTAAGTCCCGAAATTAGGGCTCAAAAATACCCTTACCAATGATACCCTTAGTGAACGCAGCCACTGCCTCGCGTTTGTGAAGCACAAAAAGCCACTGCCCAAATTCCTCCTTCGCGAATGCGACAGGAGTAACGTGAACACGAAGGACATCTGCCTCACCTCTTTGCAAACGCTACCAGATCTCATGCGAAGGCCTAAACCTCCAGGCCAAATTCCTTCTTCGCGAATGCGATCCTACACTCACGTTTGTAATGCATGCTAGACACCAACAAAAATTAGCTATCTCAAACATGCTTCGGGTGGTCAAAGACTCACCTAAGCCCCTTGGGACCCCATCCAATCATATCAACAAGTCCATAAATATTATCTGGACCTATCTAAGGTCTCAAAATACATATGAAAATATCACATCTAAGGATTGATGATCAACTACATGATGAACTTTTCTTAAGTTCAAGAACTTCTTAACTTCCAACCATGAGTCTGATTCATGCCTAAGAACCTCGGATCTCAACCAAACTTCTCACTCAAGTTCCATATGACAACACGAACCTATCACAAGTTCCGGAACAATAATCGGATCTGATAACCTCAAAGTCAACCATTAATCAAACTTATGATCTCTCCTGTTCTTCAAATTGCAGACTTTCAACAAATAGAGTCAAAGTCTCATAGGAATATCCAAAAACAAATCCGAACATATGCAAGTTCAAAACTATTATACGAACCTATTGGAACCTTCAAATCACCAATTCCGGTTCGTTTACTCAAAAGTCAATCCTTGGTCAATTCTTATAACTTAAGGCTGTAAAAATAGAACTAAGTGTTCCAATTCACTCCCAAACCTTCTTGAAACCAAATTAACTATCCATGTAAGTCTAAAAATATCAAATACACATACATAAAGAATCAAATAAGCGAACATGGATCTAATTCTAAAAATGATCAATCTAGTTGTTACATTCTCCACCTCTTAATTAAATATTTGTCCTCGAACGGGTTTAGGAACATACTGAGATACTGAAAAGATGTGAATATCTGCTCCGCATATCTGATTCGGTCTCCCAAGTAGCCTTCTCACTCGGTTGGCCTCTGCAAATCACCTTCACCAATATGATCTCCTTTGACCTCAACTTCTGAACCTGCCTATCCAAAATAGCCATTGGCTCTTCTTCATAAGCCAAATTCTCATCTAACTGCAATGTGCTAAAGTCCAAACATGCAACTTGTCTTCATGATACTTGTGAAGTATAGAAACATGGATTACCATATGAACCCCCAAAAGACTAGGAGGCAAAGCAAGCCTATAAGCAATCTCCCCAACTCTCTCTAGCACCTCAAACGGACCAGTAAAGCTCGGACTCAACTTTCCTTTCTTCCCAAACCTCATCACTCCCTTCATGGGTGAAATCTTCAGAAGTACCTTCTCACCCTCCTTAAATTCCACACAGTGAACCTTCTTGTCTGTGTAACTCTTCTACCCGGACTGAGTTGTACAAAGTTGCTCCTAAATTAACTTCACCTTCTCCAAAGCATCGCAAACCAAACTTGTACCCAATAACCTAGTGTCACCGGGCTCAAACCAATCAATAGGAGAACGACATTGCCTACCATATAAAGACTCATACGGAGCCATATGAATGATGGATTGGTAGCGGTTGTTGTATGAAAACTCCACCGATGGTAGAAACTAGTCACAATGACCTCCAAAACTATTAACACAAGCTCTCAATATATTCTCAAGGTCTAAATAGTCCACTCGGACTGGTTTGTCTGTGGGTGAAAAGCTATGCTAAGCTTCACCCGTGTACCCAACTCACGTTGAACGGCTATCCAAAAGTGCCAAATGAACTAAGTATCCCGGTCCGAGATGATAGAAATAGGTATACCATGCAAGTGAACAATCTCTCTTCTGTAGATCTGAACTAACTTCTCTGAAGTGTAAGAAGTCATCACCGGAATAAAATGTGCGGACTTAGTCAATCTATCAACAATGACCCAAATGACATCAAATTAAACATCTTCAAGGTCATGGAAAGCCTAGCACAAAGTCCATAGTGAGTGCTCCCACCTCCACTTTGGTATCACCAACCTCTAAATCAAACCACCTAGTTTCTGATGCTCATACTTCACCTACTAGCAATTCAAACACCGTAAAATATGTCTAACAGTGTCTTTCATCATCCTTCCCCACTAATAGTGTTGCTTCAAGTGAGAATACATCTTTTTGTGACACCTGGATAAATAGAATACCTCGAACTGTGAGCCTCCTCAAGAATCAACTCCCTCAAACCATTGACATTAGCAATACAAACTCGACCCTGAAGTTGCAATGCACCATCATCTCCCATAATCATCTTCTTGGAACCACCTTGTTGCACTGTTTCCTTCAACACCAACAAATACGGGTCATCATACTGGCAAGCCTTAATACGCTCATACAAGGATGAACGTGCAACAACACAAGCAAGAACCCTACTAGGCTCAAAAAATCCAATCTTACAAATCTATTGGCCAAAGCCTGAACATCCATAGCCAAAGGCCTCTCCTTAGCTTGAATATTTGCCAAACTCCTCCATGTTTTCCGTCTTTCTGCATAAGGCATCTGCTACCACAATCGCCTTACCCGGGCAATACAAGATAGTGATATCATAATACTTCAATAAATCCAACCACCTTCGTTGCCTCAAATTAAAATTATTTTTCTTGAACAAGTGCTAAAGACTTTGATGATCAGTGTAAACCACACATGACACACCGTACAAGCAATTCCTCCAAATCTTATATGCACAATCACTACCAACTCTAAATCATGAACTGGATAATTTTTCTCATAAGGCTTCAATTTCCATGACGCACAAGTAAACCCACCCTCCCTCCCGCATCAAAACTGCACCAAGACCAATAGGAGAAGCATCACAATATAGCATGTATGGCCCGAAATCTAAAAAGAATGTCCTTTTGAGTCAACTTAGTCTATCAAACTACAATAGATGAAAATCCCTTTACAAAGTGACTGTAGTATCTTGCCAAACGCAAGAAACTCTAAATCTTTGTAGCTAAAGTAGGTCTATTCAAATTCTGAACCACCTCAATCTTCTTGGGATCAACCTTAATAATATCACTAGAAACAACCTGGCCCAAGAATGCAATGGAATCCAACCAGAACTCACATTTCAAAAACTTGGCACAAAGCTTTAGATCCTTCAAAGTCTGAAGTACTACTCTCAATTGCTTCTCATGCTCCTCCTTACTACGAGAGTAAACCAAGATATCATCAATAGATACAATCATAAAAGAGTCCAAATAAGGCTTGAGCACCATGTTCATCAAATCCATGAACGTCGCTGAACCATGAAAACTCATAATGACCATAACGAGTCCTAAAAATCATCTTAGGGATATCCGGAGCCCTATATTCAATTGGTGATAACCCGATCTCAAGTCAATCCTAGAGAACACCTTAGTACCCTGAAGATGATCAAGCAAATCATCAATGCAAGGAAATGGATATTGTTCTTCATAGTAACCTTGTTCAATTGCCTATAATCAATGTACATACTCATGGAACCATTCTTCTTCATCACAAACAACACTGGCGTGACCCAAGGAAACACTAGGTCTAATGAATCCCTTATATCTTGAAACCACTCCTTCAATTCCTTCAACTCAGATAGATCCATGGTATGGTGGAATAGATATAGGTTGAGTGTCTAGTACCAAGTCAATACCAAAGTCAATATCCCTATCTAGTGGCATGCCCAGCAAATCCATAGCAAACACCTTCAGAACTCTCTCAGTACTAATCTGAATCCATGGAAGGAACCTATGCACTAGAATCCCGAATGAAAGCCAAATATGCTAGACAACCCTTCTCAACCATATGTTGAGCCTTCAGGAATGAGATCACCTTACCTGTAGAATGACCAAGTGACCCTCTCCACTCTAGTCTAGGCAATTCTAGCATAGCCAAAGTCACAGTCTTGGCATGACAATCCAAGATAGCATGATACAAAAACAACCAATCCATGCCAAGAATCACCTCAAAGTCCACCATGTCCAACAACAAAAGATCCACCACAGTATCATACTCATTAATAATAACCACACAAGACCAATAGATATGATCTATCATAGCAGAATCTCCAACAAGTGTAGACATATAAATAGGAATATCCAAAGAATCGCAAGGCATACTCAAATACGATGCGAAGTAAGATGACATATATGAATAAATCGAACCCGAATTGAACAATGTTGAAGCATCTCTATGACAAACTGAAACAATACCTTTGATGACTGCATCAAAGGCAACCGCCTCATGTCTACTTGGGAAAGCATAACAACGGGCCTGGCCTCTACCTCTAGAACAACCTCTACCTATCTGACCTTTATCTCTAGCTGGCTAGGTAGGTGGTGTAGCAACTAGGAATGGAACCATAGCCTGAGTGCACTGCCATGGTGTAGCACTCTGCAACCTAGGACAATGCATCCTTATATGCCCCAAATCCCTACACTCAAATTGTCATCTCCTCTCGTGAGGCTTCTGAACCTATGACTAGCCTTTACGATCTAGATACCCACTGAATTGACTTCGCCCTGAGGGTACACTATGAGGGCCATAATCTAAAGGTGCACTATATAGTAGTTGTCCAGAGCGAGCACTATGGGAGCCATGAATGACTAGGGTGCCACAGGAGATCTGAAGTACTGACTGAATTGCCTGGCATGATGTCCCCTACCATAATTCCCCTTGCCTCCATATGAGGCAAAAATTAATCCTCTAGTACTACGAGGCTTCTTGGCCTCGTGCTCCTCCCTACCCTATATACGGATGTGCTCCAATTTCCTAGCAATCTCCACTACTTGATGAGAAGTAGTCTCTGTCTTAGTCCCACATGCCCTCACAACCTTGATACCAAAGGGAAAACACTGAATGAACCTCTGCACCTTCTCCTTCTTGGTGGGAATCAAAAAGCTGCATAGTGTGATAACTCTGAGAATCTCATCTCGTACTAATACAGTACATACTACCCTAAACCAAATGCTCAAATTGGCTATAGAGCTAATCTCTCCTAGTTGGTAGGATGAACTTCTCCAAGAAGAGATGTGAAAACTGAACCCATGAGAGAGGAAGTGACCCTAGTGGCCTACTATGCTTGTAAGTTAGCCACCATGTCACGACCTAAAATACCACCTTAAAGATCGTGATGGCACCTAGTTCATAAGACTAGGTAAGCCTGTCACATAATGAGATCAACAGAAAATACCAACTTAAATATTAATGAAAGATGAAGAGTACCATAGCATAACTAAAAGCAGAATACAATAGTCAAAAATGATTCGAAATCAATCTGAAACATGTCTGGGGCCCCTGGGTCCCGACCAACTACACTAACTAATCCTGAAACATAACACGGACCTACTCGAGGCCTCAAATCACACCAAATAATATTAAAACTACGAATCGCTCATTAATTCAAGCCTAATGAACTAATGAACCTTCAACTTTCAAAACTCATGCCGAACCATAGAAAATCAACTCGAAATGACCTCAAATTTTGCATACAAGTCTCATATGACACAATGGACCTATACTAACTCTCAGAACTGTAATCCAAGCCTGATATTAATAAAGTCAACTCTCGGTCAAACCTATCAATCTTCAACTTTCCAACTTTTGCCAATTAAAGTCAAAACAACCTAGGAACCTCTAAATCCGGACATACGCCTAAGTCCAAAATCACCATACGAAGTTATTGGAACCATCAATACACCATTTCGGGGTTGTTTTTATATAAGTTAAATTCCGGTCAACTCTTACAATTTAAGCCTCCAACCAAAGACTAAGTATCCCAAATCAATCTGAAACTCTCCCGAAACCAAACCAACTACCCCGGTAAGTCACATAATCACAAGTACACATATGAGAAGCTTTAAAAGGGAAAATGGGGCTAAGATGCATAAAACGACCGGTTGGGTCGTACACACCACCTCTTGGTTGGCCCTCACAACTGAAAAGCAGTGAAATCCACTCTGTTGGACTCCACAAGTCCCAAAGTACGCAAAAATGCATAACATCTATCTACGAAATCATGAGCATCCTCCAAAGGACCGGCCTCAAATTGCAGGGGCCGCAACTTCTGGAGCATATCTATCCTCTTCTGCTCATCCACAAACATAGCGAGCCTAACCTCGGGTCATGCTACAATGATAGGTTGAACCTCACCGGCTAGTAACACTTCCGAGGTCTGATACCCATGCATTATTTGCTCTGGATATGAGTGGTGGGGGTCTGAGCTTCTCCCCCAGCCTGAGAAGTAGTTAGAGCCATAGGAAGTACACCTTCCTAAGACATGCTCTCCAAGAAACTAATAATACGGACCAACGCATCCCAAAGGGTGGAAATAAACCCTGTTGGAACCTGAGTTAGCCCTACAGTCTCATTTTAAACTGCAATCTGCTCACCGTCCGGAGTTATTTGCGGTTTATCTGTTGTCGCTCTAACACGAGCGTGAGTAACTATGGGTGTTGTTGCATGTGCTCTAGGTTGGGCCCTAGCCCTGCCCCTACCCCGGCCTCTACCCCTAGTGGTGGCCACACCCCAGAGCTTTGGCTTTTGCGCAGTTGAGGCTAACGGACGTGTCCTCGCCATTTGTGATAGAATAGAAGGGTAAAGATTCAAAATTATGCGATAAATTAAATCCACACGATTGAGAATGAAAGAATGTGAAGTTTCCTAGATGTCCCACATCCTCTAGAAGATAAGAATAGACGCTTCTAAACTGATCTACGAGACTCTACTAGACATGCTCATGACTTGTGGGACCTATGCAACCTAGGCACTGATACTAAGTTGTCATGACCCAAAATCCCACCAAATGGTCATGATGGTACCTAACACACCAGGTAGATGAACCAATCACTCAACAACTGAATAAATAACAGAATGAAGCAATATAATAAGTCAAACAATTCTTAGCATAAATAAGTCTAAAACATCAGCATCAAGCAAAAATAGTAATATAATCTCCTAGAAACTAGTGTCAACAAGTACATGAGCTCTGAGAGTGTCTAAATACAATAGTCTGAATAAATATAACACGGTTTGAAATAAAAAACAGTCTCAAAATACAAAAAAGAATGTGACTTCGAGATCTGTGTATGAACATGTTGCACTACCTCGAGTATCATAGCACTACAATGATCTACTCCTCAGCTTTGCTAGTCCCAACACCTAGTTCTGCACAAAAATATACAAAAGTGTAGTATGAGTGCAACCGACTCAATGTACTCACTAAGTATCAAGACTAATCTCGGTAAAGTAGTGGTGAGATTGGTCAATTGATACTTACTATCATAATCTGAACAACCCATAAAGAAATACAATATAAGAATCTAGCATAAATAGTGTATAAGATGATCCTGAGCAACTAACAGGAACAATATCATGCTTTCAGATAAAAAATAATCAAAACTCACATTGGTTCATCAAATCAGCATATAAAGATGATATGGATCACAAAGCATTATTATCATTCCAAGTATTAGAGTATATAATGTTTATGCATGAATAAGACTAGTTCCAACATCCGACACTCCCTAAGTGTCCAACAAACTTGCGCGCACAGGCCCAAGGTACAATGGTGATCACCTAACTCCGAAGGGATGCATCCAAATACATACATTGCACAGACAACTCACGTGCTCATACCAATATCACTCGCACGAACAACTCACGTGCCTTAACCATGCCAATCGCACAGACAACTCATGTTCCTTAACCTCAATACATATAAAAGTCTCCATAATCAAAATATATGCATATGTGCCATAAATAAGACGAATAATATGTATGAACATGCGAAATATACATATAAGGATGTAGGCAAGCGAATAGTACGACTACGGCTAGAACAAATAGAACATGATGTCAAGAATAGCTGGTTCCGATCAACGAAGCAATAGTGGCCTAAGCATGATTTCTATCATGATAAATAGAGCTCATGTAATCATACAAAATAGATAATAAGTCATAAATAGCATATGAAGTTAAATCAAGGCATAAAATAGCCTAGAAATCTACCCGAGCATCAATAGCCCATGGCACTCGTATATACGCTCGTCACCACGCATATACAATGCTCCCAAAACATAGCAAGCAATCAAATAAGGCTAATTTCCTAAGGTGGATTCTCTCAAGCCAAGCCTAGTCAAGATACTTACCTTTGAAAGTCAAATCAACCTCCAAAATCACCTTTCCTTTAGAAATTACTTCTGCCCGACTCAAATAAATCAAATAAACTCATAGGAATCAACTCCAAATAATAAAGCTTCATCTTTAATCAATTTTCAAAAATTAAATAAAAGCCAACTCGGGCCCACATGGTCAAACCCCGAGTCTAAGGTTAGATCTCGTTTATTCATTATCCCCCGAGTCCAAATATGTGCTTAGTTTTCAAATCCAAGTCCAAATCGATGCTCAAAACCTTAATTTTCACTCTCTTAAGTTGTAGACAAAAATCCCAGATTACACTTCAATATTCCATATTTTAGGTGTAGAATATATGATCAAATCCAAGTGAAAATTACTTACTTCCAAGATAGTATTGAAATCTTTCTTAATAATCTCACCCCTCTCGCTCTACAAAATGTAAAATGGTAAAAAATGAGTTAAGTCTCGAAATTAGGGCTCAAAATTATCACTGCCAACAATACCCTTCACGAACACAGCCACTGTCTCGCGTTCACGAAGCACAAAAAGCCACCGCCCAAAATCTTTCTTCGCGAACGTGATAGGAATACACGAATGCGAAGGCCATCTACCTCAATTTTTCGTGAATGCAATCAGCACCCTCACGAATGATAAGGCCAAGGACTCATCCCCTTCCACGAATGGGACTCCACCTTCACGAATGCACAGTCCAAAACTACCAAGCCGAATTTCTTCATCGCGAACATGATCCTACCCCCGCATTCGTGATGCACACCAGACACCAGCAAATATTAGCCATCTCAAACATGCTTCAGGTGGTCTGAAACTCACTTGAGCCCCCTATGACTCCGTCCAATCATACCAACAAGTTCATAAATACTATCCGGGCCTATCCAAGACCTCAAAACACATACGAAAATATCACATCTAAGAATAAAAAATCAACTACTTATTGAACTTCTCTTAAGTTCAAAAACTTCTTAAACTTCCAACCAAACATCCCATACATGCCTAAACACCTCGGATCTTAACCAAACTTCGCACACAAGTTTCATACAATAACACAAACCTATCTAAAGTCCTGGAATAATAATCGACATATGATAACCTCAAAGTCAACCATTGGTCAAACTTATGAACTCTTAATTCTTCAAATTGTCAACTTTCAGTAAATAGAGTCAAAATCTCCTATGAATATCCAAAACTAAATTCGAACATACACTTAAGTCCAAAATCATCATACGGATCTATTGGGACCATCAAATCACCAATCCATGGTCGTTTACTCAAAAGTCAAATATTGATCAACTCTTACAACTTAAAGCTTCCAAAATAGAACTAAGTATTCCAATTCACTCCCAAACCTTTCCAAAATCAAACCAACCATCCCTGCAGGTCATTAAATATCAAATACACATATGAAAAGCATCAATTAGCGGAACTATGCTTTAATTCTCAAAATAACTGATCGGGTCATTATAGTATCAAGTTTATTTGCGGATTTAACTATTGTATTGTATTTTTGCTATCTTATTTAAAAAGAATGCTTATCTTATCTCTGATTTTGCACTTCATTAGTTTATATGTTATTCTTGGCGACTCTCTATGATTTCATGCTATTATGAACTATTCTGGTTGAAAAAGTGAGTATCACGCTTTTGTCAAAATCTCTACATTACTTCTTCGAGATTAGACTTGATATTTACTAAGTACACGTTGTATTTATAATCATACTATACTTCTGTATATTTTTTTTTCATATCTTGGTACTAGACCTAGCGGCTTTCCAAAGGGCACTAAGAGGTTATTTGGAGACTTCGTGGTAAGCTGTCGTTCTTTCTTCACAGCTTATGAAGTCCCTTCTTATTGTCACGACCCAAAATCCTAACCTGTCATGATGGTACCTATCGTGGTACTAGGCAAGCTGACATTTCAAAGTATTTCCAACACTTTTAATATAAAATGAATTAAGGTAGCTTAAAAAAATACAAGTTCTCATAAACGGGTTAGAAACCCAAAACACAATGCGGAAGTTCCCAACTATCGGGGTGTCACAGAGTACATGAGCATCTATACATCACAAGCCTGGAAAGAAAATACTGTCTATAAAAGTCTGAAACTAAATACAATAAGCGGAAAGATAGGGAATGAGAGACAAGGTCTACCAAACACCGGGCAACTACCTTGAAATCTCCAAAAGATCAACTGTGCGATGGAATCAACACCCACCGTGTCCGGAAACACCTCGATCTGCACACGAAGTGCAGGGTGTAGCGTGAGTACAACCAAATCAGTAAGTAACAAGACTAAATAAAGAACTAAAAGTAGTGACGAGCTTCACAGTTAAAGTTCAGCTACAGTGATTTCAACATAGGAAGGTAGGCATGCTTTCAAGTTCGACAATTAAGGCCAAAACAGTTAATTCATGTCAAGTTCAATTGAAACATAAGATAATATCCCTCAAAAATTTCAAGACAGTGATATATAACAGCTGAAGTGCAAAAATAATGAAGTCAAATGCATCCTCACAGAGCAGTAGTCACCTAGTCCTCCCATTCACTCCAACCTCACAATCACTCATTCCTCACAGTCACTCATTCCTCTCAGTCACTCAGCACTCAGCACTCGCACTTAGTAGGTACCTGCGCTCACTGGGGATGTGTACATATTCCGGAGGGGCTCCTTCAGCCCAAGCGCAATAACAAGCCAATCATGGAATATATCAATGAAACATGCTGCGGCGTGCAACCCGATCCTATAAATATCCTCACAATCAGGCCCTCGGTCTCACTCAGTCATCAACCTCTCTAGTCTCCCGGAATCTCATAAATCATGATAAGTAGCCCAAACAGCAATGATATAATACATCATAATGAACAATAGAGACTGAGATGTAATATGCAAGTAAAACTGTGACTGAGTACAAAACAGCAATTTAGCAGATAATTCAACATGTACACGACCTCTGTGGGTCCCTACAGTGTCAACAGATGGTCTAAACATGACTTCTAACATGATTAGTAGTTCAATTCCTCTAATACGTGGAAAAATGTACAGAAAACAACAGATTATTCAACTACACAGTTCCATATAATTGGCGAATCCATAGTTCCTATGATGCACGTCCGTCACCTAGCATGTGCGTCACCTCAAAAGCAAAATACATGATATATAATACGGGGTTTCGTACCCTCAGAACCAAATTTAGAACTGTTACTTACCTCAATCCGAGCAACTCTCTACTCCAACACACTCTTACCTCATGAAATAGCCTCTGATGCCTCGAATCTAGCCATAAACAATTAGATATAATCAATACAGGCTAAAGGAATCAACTCCATAACAAAATGCTAAGTTATTAATCAAAAGTCAAAAATCGACTCAAAAGTCGGCCCCCGGGCTCATGTCTCGAAATTCGATAAAAGTCACAAAACCCAAAAGCCCATTCAACCATGAGTCCAACCATACCAAATTTATCAAAATTCGACACCAAATTATCACCCAAATCCCCAAATCAAACTCTCCAAATCTCTAGCCTCAAACTCCCAATTTACACCTTATATACACATCAACTAGGTGGAAAAATCAATGGGGAAGCAAGATTATTGATCAAAAATGGGCACAAGGGACTTATCTCAAGAATCCCCTCGAAAACCCTCTCAAGAATTGCAAAAACCCGAGCTCAAAATGTTTGAAATGAAGCCAAAATCGTGAACCCTTGTTTTAAATAATCTGCCCAGGCTTTCCGCTTCTGCGGACACTTAACCGCATATGCGGCGTCGCAGAAGCGACAATCCACCTGCTTCTGCGGTGAACCACTGGATTTGGGCCTCCACTTCTGCGGTCCTATCCCCCGTATCTGCGTAATCGCAAGTGCAAAAATCCCCATCGCACCTGCGCACCATCCACTTTTGTGCCCTTCACGCCGCACTTGCGGCCACGCGGGTGCGGAAAACTCCTCGCACATACGACCACAGTCCTCCCCAATCTTGGTCGTGTCCTCAGCTCGCACCTGCGAGCTCTCACCTGCGATCAAAGCTCCGTAGGTGCAGTTACACCAGCAGGGGTCCAACTTCAGCAATTTCTCAACTTCAACTTTTGATCTGTTAACCCTCCGGAATCAACCCGAGGCCCCCCGGGACCTCAACCAAACATACCAACAAGTCTTAAAACCTCATACGAACTTAGTCGAGCCCTCAAATCACATCAAACAACTTCAAAAACACGAATCACACCCCAATTCAAGCCTATTGAAATTAAGGATTTCCAACTTCTACAAATGACGCAACCTATCAAATCACGTCCGATTGACTCCGAATTTTGCACACAAGTCACATTTGACATTAAGGACCTACTCCAAATTCTGGAATCATAATTCGACCCTGATATCAGAAAGTCCACTCCCGGTCAAACTTTTCAAAAATCCAACTTTCGCCATTTCAAGCCTAATTCCACTACGAACCGCCAAATCATAATCCGAACATGCTCCTAAGTCTAAAATCACCCAATAGAGCTAACGAAACTATCAAAACTCCATTCCGGAGTCATTTACTCATGGGTCAATATCCGGTTAACCATTTCGACTTAAGTTTTCAACCTTGAGATTAAGTGTCTCAATTCATTCCAAAACCTCACCGGGCCCGAACCGACTACCACGGCAAGTCACATAATAGCTATAAAGTACAAAATGAGTAGTAAGTGGGGGAACAAGGCTACAACTCTCAAAACGATCGGCCGGGTCATTACACTTATTTATTTTATTGTTGTTTGATTCAAACAGTATTGTTATATTTTTTGAGACACGGATGTATTTTATTCTAAAAACTCATGACTTCGTAATACCAAATTTTTGGAGTTATTTGTAGTATTTTTGCTTGGGTTATTATTGTGAGATTTATTATATCTATTTATGTGACGACCCGATAGGTTATTTTGAGTACTAGCCCTTATTTCCATATTCCAAGACCTATATTAGATTTATTTGATGTTTCTTGGTTTGTGTGCATGATCCGTATCGCTTTTCAAAAAGCTTTTATATGAAATTTTGATTAAAACAAGAAATGTTTGACTAAAAAAAGGTTAGAGTTGACCATGGTCAACATTTTAGGTAAACGGCCCCAGATTGATGTTTTGACGATTCCGATAGGTTCGTATTATAATTTTGGACTTGGGCATATTCCGAAAATTAAATTCGGAGGTCCCTAAGTTGATTTGATTTGTCTTGCCGAAAGTTAGCAATTTGAAAGTTTGGAAATTTCCTAGGTTTGACCATAGGTTGATTTTATAGTTATCAGGTTTGGATTTAATTTTGGGACTTGGAATAGGTCCATTTTTCTATTTGAAACTTCTCTTCAAAACTCGGTGTCATTCGAAGTTGTTTTGATAGGATTCGGACGCTTGGTTGCGATTCTAGAGGTTCTTGAGTTTTCTTTTGAATTTCATATGTTTTGATATCTGATTTGTGGTTCTAGATGTTATTTTGGTATTTTGATCGTGCGAGCGAGTTTATATGATGTTATTACAGTTGTGTGTATGTTTAGTTTAGAGCCCGATGGGCTCGAGTGAGTTTCGGACGCGTTTCGGATGAGTTTGGGATGGTTGAAGACTACTGGTGTGCTTCAGTTCTAGTACTGGGCTGCAGCTCTCGCATTTTCGATGACCTGTTCCCAAATGCGAACTCCACTTTTACAAAGTTGAAATTGCGATGGAGGACTGGGCAGGGTTATCTTCGCATTTGCGAAGAATTGTTTGCAACTACGCATATCCCAGACTTCGCTTTTGCGATGACTTGGTCGATTTTGCGTCTGAGCACTGGGCTTAGGCAGGTTCGCAAATGCGAACCTTTGATCGCATTTGTGGTTGGATGAGATATCGCAAATGCGATGGTTTTGTCGCAATTGCAACTTATGTAGGCTGGGGGCAAAGTGTGCATTTGCGATATGTGTTCGACATTTGCGGTGGTCGCAATTGCGAACAAGACTTCGCAATTGCGACATCCGCATTTAGGTAAAAGAAGGAAAAATCGGGACTTTGCTCATTTTACACCATTTCTCAACCCTAAACACTCTAGAGGCGATTTTTCAAGAGTTTTCTTTCCAAAATCATTGGTAAGCAACTTTATTCCATTTACTTTCAATTACCCAATACTTTTCATGTGTTTTCAACATCAAATCTAGGATTTTCATGGTAGAAATTAGGGATTTGGGTGGAAATTTGGGATTTTGTAAATTTGAGATTTAGACCTCAAATTGAGGTCGGATTTCGAAACAAATCATATAACCGGGCTCGAGGGTGAATGAGAAATCTGATTTTGGTCTGAATCTCGAGTTTTGACTAAGCGGGCCCGGTTTTTACTTTTTAAAATTCATCAAAGATTGAACCTTTATCCTTCATGAGTAGTTTATGAAGCTTATTTTGAATTGTTTGATCAATAATTGGTTAGATTTGGTTGGTCTGGAGGCTTGTTCAAAAGGCAAGGTCGTGGTTGGTTGATTGACTTGGTTGCGGAGTGAGGTAAGTATCGTGGTTAACTTTGACTTGAGAGAATTAGGATTTGTTGGTCTATTTGCTACGTGAATTATGTATGGGGATGACGTATATGTAAGGTGGCGAGTACATATGTATTGTCATTGGGTTAAAGCAAGAGGGTGAAAATTATTTATTTTATAGTGTTGTTGCATTGATCATGCTTTCCATGCCTTAGTTAGCTTATTATTTCTCCAATTGTCCGCCTTCATATTTTATTGGTTATTTTGAAGTTATGGGATATTGAAGGTTGTGTTTATTCATCATAATGCTATGATTGAAGTGAAATTTATTTTCCACCTTGCTTTGGTACCTTGGTTTCTCGGTGAGGAAGAGTGAAAGCACGAAGGCTGTTGTCGTGCCTCATTTGCATATACTATCATTGATTTGAGAGATTGTGAGGATTAAAGTATGAAGGGTGATATCGTGTACTTGATTTCTTATTATCATTTATCATACCATATGAGGAAGAGAGTAAAAGTATGAAGGGTGATTCCGTACCATTTCATTTATCATATCATTATTATATGGTGAGGATGAGAGAGGGTGATGCCTTATCACTGTTGATTTCACTGCGCTATTTGATTTCTGGATTGGTGATTGGTCCTAACGGTGTCTAGTGGTACTTTTGCTCGAATCATATCTACAATGGAGACTTGAGGTAGAGTTGTTGGTGTTCGCACTCTCTGAAGTCCCCATCTATTTCTATCTTTACTATTTATTTCATCTCGAACAGTTATATTTCGTTCAAACCATACTTGTAGACTTCTAGTTGCTCATGTACCGGTGACTCTAGATTTCTGGGATTAGACTAGACCGTATTGTATTATGAGTTATCTTATGTATTACGGCTTTATTAATCGTTAATAATTATTTTCACTCTGCTTTAAATTGGTAAAATAATTAATTGGTTATCTAATGTTGGCTTGCCTAGTAAGTTGATGTTAGGCGACATCACGGTTCCGAGGTTAGGAATACGGGTCGTGACAATTTATGTTATGACAGCTTATATATCTTGATATGTTTGGTTTGGGTTGATTATGATTATTGGCTTACCTAGCCAATAGGAATAAGGTGTCATCACGATCATTGATGAAATTTTGGGTCGTGATAAGAGGTTCGTATTTAATTACAAATCATATACATAATTACCAATAGTGTACAAAGTAATAAATTAGACTCCAATCTTCCCTATTTTTCTCTCCCTCTTCTTCCTCCCTCATTCCACCCAGCTGATGTCAAGGTTGTTGGAGCCGTTATATTAGACCAAATACTAATCATGGGCTCATAGGGTTATCAAATAAAGTATGTGTCATTCAATTATGATATAATTTCTTAATGAGAGCGATGCTTATTTGAAAATTTATACAATAGTTGTCTTTAAGAATTAATTTTTTGGAAAATATTGTCAAAGAATTTTATTGAAATTGAAGTGAAAGAAAATTAGACTTTGTATAGGTGTATGAAATGTGAAGACAAGAGGTTAAACTCCATTAACAACCATTAAAAGTTTCGAAACTTTAAATTTGAAAAATTGAATTTGCGAAATTATTACTTGTTTTGATTGGGTATTGTTACAAATGATTGGGAATATCCTTTGGAGTTTATATCTCAATTTTGAGGGAGTTTGATGAAAACTCGAAGTTGTTTTTGGTTGAAATTTCAGATTAAAACTCGAAGAAGAAGACATAAATAAACTGTATGCGTTTTGTATGTCGGGTGTACAAATGTCATACAAAATACATACAACTAACATAAATGCGTATAAGTTTTATGTAAGTTGTATGTGATTTACCAGATTTTATACAACAAAAAGTTATATACAAGTTGTATACTCCCTCTATTTCAAATTAGATAAGGTACTTTCCTTTTTAGTCCGTTCCAAAATAGAAGACACATTTCTAAATTTGGAAATAATTCAACTTTAAACTCTTCATTTTACCCATTTTACCCTTAATGAGAAACTTTTATAACCATACAAATATCATGACTGCACAAAGCTTTTACTCCTTAAGGTTTTAAGGCCACAAGTTTCAAAAGTCTTCTTTTTTTTCTTAAACTTCGTACCGAGTCAAACTACCTCATGTAAATTGAAACGGAGAGCGTATATGTTATGTGCAAGTTGTATGTTTTGAATGAATTCTGTACAATAAAAAATTGTACACAAGTTATATACAAATTGTATGTTTTGGCCAGATTTATATATTATTTGATAAATAAAATCTCTAGCTATTTTTGTAAATAAGAAAACCTAGCTAAAATTGGTAAATATTATCCTAATTTTGTTTCTATAGAAAAAAATTATTTTTTCCATTACTTCTTTGTTTTATGTGAAATACAAAAGTCCATATGTATTAGGAAGAGTTCTTTCTTTCACTTTATAATGAGTTGTCCCTTATTGGCTTGTAAAGAACAAGTAAAAGGGTGAGAAAGATGCACCTAAAGACAAAACTAGTGGATTTGTCCCCCCTCCCCCCCTCCCCCCTCTCCCCTCTCCCTTTTCTTTCCGTGCGCGAGATATACGTGAGACCTATTTCATATTTAGTTTTGCAAAAATTATTTTTTGATATTTTGAGCTCACTAAAAAATTATTCAAATATATGCTTACAAGAATACATTCCAGAATAAGTAACAGTTGATTTTAATATTTGTAACAATTGAGTTTTTAATTTTGTAACATCTACATATTAGTTTTTATAACTGCTCTGCTTTAAATTTTTTTTTTAAGTAACAGTCCAGCAGCTTGTCCTTTATAAACAGCCCCTTTTGTGAATTATAATACACAAGAAAAATATTCTTCTTTTTCTCTTGTTATTCTCAATAAGTTTCTAGGCAATTATATTTTTATAAACTCCAAACTTCCATTCGGAAGTACCGTGGAACCTTGAGGAACAACATATCTCTATGATTTGCCCCCAGTATGACTTTATCGCTTTTAATCTACACAGTATTTTACTTGATAAGTTGTTTCTGTTTTCTTTTGTTCTTTGTCAATATTGTCAAATTATTTTCTAGCAGAAATTTGTGGGACAATAAACCTAGACATAGGGGTGTTCGTCGATCGGTACGCTATGGTATTTAGATATTTCAGTTTGGTATTTTCGGCATTTGGTTTCGTAAAATGCTATACCAATACTGTACCTAATTAAATTCGGTATGATTTGATTTTTCTCCTTTCGGTTTCGGTTTATTCGGTTCGGTAACTTCGGTTTATTCGATTTGAATACTAACTAGTGCATAGAGTCATAGACGGTAATATTCTTATTTAAAGTACTCAAAAATACAAAACTAAAAACGTTTGTTGACAAAAGTTTTGTCTAAAACCAGCAAATACTAACCTAGAGAGAGAAAAATATCTTGTCACTTGCTTAGAGTTAATTAATGAACTTAAAGATTAAAGGAAAGTAAAATTTTAGATTTTTTATATTTATGTAATAATTAATAAAATGTGTATTGTGTAATATAATATATATTTCGGTACGGTATCGGTATTTTGGTATTTCATTTTAAAATACCAAATACCATATCTAATACTAATTGTTTTTAAAACTTAAACCAAATACCACACCGAATACCAAAATATCGAATACCGAATACCAAAATTTTCAATTTCGATACGGTAATTCAGTATTTACTAAATTATGCACAGCCTACCTAGACCGTCTTTTCTTGCAATTTCTTTTCTTCGTAAACCTATTAAATTTCTAAGTTCCCATCTTTAATTTTCTCTTTCTCCTGTTCAAGCAACGGAAAAGCATTTCCATTGTATAACTAAAACGTTTTAATTAAAAAAAGAATCAACACATATTATATTAGATTGCATCTTTATTTTTAGTTTAATGTACCAAATTTGTTATTAAAAAAAAAGTTACTGTACTTCTCAATGTAGGTTAATTTTATCTTATACTCCTTCCCTTTCAATTTATATGAACATATTTCTTTTTTAGTCCGTGTAAAAAAGAATGACATCTTTTTTCATTTGAAAATAATTTATTTTTATGCAATGATTTATAGTCACACAAAATATATGTGTCTTATTTTACATCACAAATTCAAAAAAAAATTCTTTTTTTTTAAAATTCGTGTTCAATCAAATAAGTTCACATAAATTGAAACAGACCGAGTAATATATAAAAAAACGTTATACACTTTCGCAAAACTTAGATCTTTGTACTGTTTCACAGTTAGGCATGATATAATGATGATATTGAACAAGTAGTGAAGTACTAGCGAGCTCGTAAACATTTCATTTTTCAATGTGTAATGATTACAACAGAACTGTTGAAAGAGCAATATGTTATAAAGACAATTCTGCACAATAATTAGAGTCACAAAAGCTTCTTTTTAAATAACTGAAAGGGTTCTTTCTTTTGTACTTTTGGAGCAAAGCAAAGCCATGGAAAGCCTTAAAAGAAGAGGGTCTTTACTGAAATTAAAGATCTGTGTACTGAAAAATCTGAGATAAAATATGGCTATTTTGCCTTGGTAAAGTAACCCTATCACAGGACGTAGTGAGTGAACTAATTAACTCATCTCTGTTTTTCCTTTGCTTTAAACGAAGTTGTGAATGTGTTATCTCTAGTAAAAAAAGTTTCTAAGTAGCTTTTGTCAGATAGCATTTTACCCTTTAATATTGTGCGAATCAAAATTTAATTGAGTTTCAATATATGTATCAGAAATCGGGTAAAAATATATTAGAAGTGAAATAATTTTAATTTTGAAGTGAGTATAATTTATTTGCAAAGAAAGTAGCATTACACGCTTTTATTTATGTATTTCTCTTTCTTTTTTTAAGCTTATTATGAAATGCTTCTTTTTCCTCTCGATTCAAGTAAGATCGATAAATATTTATTGGTCTTTCAAATAAGAGGGTCTCAACTCTCAAGTACAATATGAATTCTTCACTCCACATATTTTACCAGTACATTAAACTCGTTCCTAAAATGAAAAACTCTACCTTACGAAGTATAAAATTGCCGTATAGGGAGCAAATTAATTATTCAAAAAAGAATTTTTCAATAAAGAGTATTCTCAATTGCATAAACATAAAAAGAAATGTTTCTATCTTACTTTTTTATTGCTCTGGAAAACAATTCTCTTAGACTTCTCGTGACCTACCTCACAATTTATTTCTATTCCAAATTTGCCCTTTGAGGAGGATGCTCGTCTCTATGTAGACATAATGTACTAGGAAGTCTTTATTAATCAGAATCGTGCTATAAGAACGGTGCAAACATCTTTCGCAACATTATTTTGTATGATATTTTAGTTGGTCTTATTTATAACCTTTTCTAGAGGAGCTATTTAAAATTATTTTTACACGGAGATTATTAATCAAAATATCAGAAAACATTCAAAATCTAATTGTTACAATCTATTTCTTGCTACATATCCTAGAGGAAAATGTAAGAGAGCCGCTGAAAATTTGACGGTTGAATGAAGGAGAAGGGTTCAACATCATGGTTGTATGCGTGAATTGATACACAGATTTCCCAATCTAAACTTAATTCTTCGATTTATTAAGGTTTTTAACATTTAACTTGTTAAACTTTAAAATTAAGGAAAATGGTCAAATTTGTCATTGTTGCTATCTGAGATTACGTAACTTTATCCTTCGTTAATTTTTTTTTATCTAATTTTACCTTGTCGTTAAGAAAAAGTCTCATCTTTCTTTTAACTTATAATGGAGCTCCAATTTAAAGTTAATTTTGAACCGTAATTAAAATTTACCTTTATCTCAAAGGATCTGGCGAATGGAGTATAACCATTTTATAGATCGGGCTTCGCTTATAATAAGAGCAAATACAAGGTAATTTACAATGATCGATAACTATATGAATGGGCTAAAAGTTTAAGAGATGGTCAAATTGAACAATTTCAAATTGTAGAACAATAAATTTAAACATTTTCCATTAAAATTATAAGATTAAATATATTGTCATCGGAAACACTGGGTTTAGAAATGAAATATTAACTGATTATAAATAGTTGTAAGTTTAAAGTGTTAAAAAATATTTTTATATATTAAAACTAATTTTATGAATAAACAAATTTAAGTAGAAGATTGATAATAAGCAATATACTTGTTGGCTATAAACTGCAATCACCAGTATTTTGTGTGTTGAGGGGTTTGGTTTGGGGGGGGGGGGGGGGTTGCATTTTCACATGTCAGGACAGGGGAACAATCAATAGGGGGGTGACCCCATTTGAGTTTTAAGGCAAATGGCGAAAGAGCCAAGAAAGCAAATCCTTTAATGATAATTAGTTGTTGGTATGTGTACAAACTTCCAAAGCTCATACAAAACCCTATTTACCACTCTCATTTAATTGCATTTAAAACTATTGTCTCTCACTCTTTTCCCTTTACTTTATTTATTGCATTTTCCAAATTATTTTATGGTCCATTGTCCAAGTCCCAACGTCTATCTTTCCCCTCCATAAGAAGACTGCAGCTCCAAACCCCGTAAGAATCTTGACCCAAGTATAGAAGAATAGAAGCTCCAACTTCAAAGTGCGACTCATCTTTGTTCCCTTTATTATATAAACAATTGAAAGTAATTAGTATAATGTTTTTGATCGAAATAAGGGAGCACGAAGAAAACAAACAGGAAAATAATTTCAATGGAAGGAAAATGAGGGAGAATTAGAAACCAAGTACTTATACCTTTTAAAATCAGCTTCAAAAGAAAGCTGTAACATTTTTTTTCTCTTCATATTCACTTTAGAACGTTGGCTTTTGTCACTAAAAGTTTCTGAAACGGATTGTGACTGAGAAAATAGATTCTTTTTTTTTTCCTTTTCATATGGAATACTATCTTCTTCTTCTTTTTTTAAATTTCTTCCATTCATTATTATGCAAACAAGAGAAGAGAAACTTGCCTTTTCTGTAATGACTTTCCTTAAGAAGACATTATTGCACTCATTTCATGTTGAAGTCGGCTTCAAATATTCAACTTCTTCCTTCCTTATCACGGAGAATATGATGAGATGCAGGAAGTGACAGGATTTGCTTTGATTTTCCTATCATATTAATTTATTTATTATTTAAAGAAAGGGTAAAATATTTTATAATAGATTTTACTTTTCCTAAAAGAAAAATATAAATCTTTTTCATATTTGATACTTAGATTCTTTTTTGGAGGAAAATATTATGGACATTTATAAATTGATAATCTCTCTTTTACAGAAAAATACGATAACATATCACAATGTAGTCTTTAAGAGAGTCTTGTTTAAGGGAGAATTTATTTTCTTGAGTTATTTTTTTTTCTCTTTAGTAGATTGATGTAAGTCAATTGATCAAATCATATTAAATTGTGATGTCTTCTTTGATATATTTCTCTTTTATCGTCGTCAAAGTTTTCTTTGCTAGCTTTCACATAATGCTTTATTATTCTGATCCAAATAAGTTGTATTAAAGCTATTGGTTCAGTGAGGTTAAGACAGATTCAAATCAAGTTGCAACCAATTTGACGATAATGAAGAATTTCGTCCCAAAAAAATCTGTTCAAAATACTTCATGTGGAGATAAATTTTAACCATATTTTTCAACATTTCTGATGTATTTTTAAAAAAATAAAAATTATTTTTAACAATGCTTACTTTTAATACATGAACTTCACTTTTAACCTTACTCACTTTTTAACGTGATGTTCCACTTTATCCTGGTGACTTTCACACAAGGCTCCAATGTGCAGGACTCTAATTTTTAACATATACTTATGCCCCGTTTGTCCATTATTTTTTTTCTTTTTTCAATTTTTTTTTTTAAAATATGTATTTGTCCATGAAATTTTACAAGTTTTTGAAAATGATTTTTTCAAAAATCAAAATGTGGTTTTGATCACTTTTTTAAAAAAATCAGAAAAAAAAATTTTCCCCACTTACAAAACTGTAACATTTTTTCAGGTGAAATACATGTCCAAACATAATTTTAAATTCTAAATATATTTTTCAACTTAACTCCAAATACTATATTTTTTAAAAAATTACAATTTTTATGTCCAAATGCCTACTTACTTTTAACCATGACAAGCAACAGTAATAAAGATTATGTGAAGAGGACATATCAAACTTTATCAAAAAACTTCAAGCAAAAGAGAAAACTATTAGAGTTCACTGTGATTTTCTTATCGGATTTTAGCTATTACTTGTTGGAGAAATATCAAGAAATAAATCGGACATGTTTGGAGTATTGACTCATTATTCATTTGGTCTGCAGTTAAGGTGGTCCCAATTGTTTCAAAAACAAGGTGAATGTTTTTGACCAATTTTTTTTTTCCTATTTATAAAGTTGTGTTTGATTGTCTTGGGGAGAAAAGTTACTTTTGCCCAAAATATTTCGCCTTGTTTTCGAAACCTTAAGAATTTGGCCAATGTTCATCCTAGGACTTGAAATCAACTATTCCCACCTACTTACGGGGTACCTGTTTTATTTTAATTTGTTTGTACATTGGTCACAAAATGGCACTTTGAATTTAGTATTTCTTTTTTGTTCCTCGGCAAAATAGAAACTATACATAAAGAGGACGTTTTAAAGAAACTCCATACCATGCATGGAAAGTACCTTTTTTATTTTATAAAGTAGCACCTTTACCTAACAGGATAAAAATGATTTCTTTTAAATGAAAACTATTCCAGATAAAGTAGAAGAAAAAGAGAGGAAAATAAGGACAAAAGAAAAGCAGAAACAAGAACAGTACATTACTAATAATAGATTACAATTTTCACAGCATTTTTGACCACCCCTTGACTACATAATACAATTTCTTTTTCTTTTATCCGTAATCAAAAAGGCTGTGAAAATAGAACCCCCTTTTTAGTCCTAACCCTAAATTAAAGAAAAAGAAAAAGAAATAACATTAATATAGTCTATAAATATTTCTAAGAAAACCATCTAGTAATATTAATGGGTCCCATAGCCTCCTTACTACTACGGCAACACTACGTACACTTAACGTGAAATACTTAATAAACCAGACTTACTGATAAGACAAGTTACGTCAATAAAAAAAGAAACCACGAAATCACGTATCACGTGATCATCACCTAAAGGTCACGTGACCTCCGCCATGCAAGAACGGAGAACTCGCACCAACAGCACCAGGCCTTAAAGAAAAAACCCCATTCCAGATCTCAGTAAAAGCCCTCACAATAATTCCATGGTAATAAGGAGAATTCAGCTGCAAGAAGCAGTGGAGCAGCTCTTTTAAGTCATCCTTAGAATAAATCTCCTTTTCAAGAATCATCTGCAGCATTGACTGCCGGAAATCCAAGTATGGGTCGTCGGAATCTTTCTCGACGGCGACGCTATCGCCGCCGATCCGACCGAATCCCTGAACGGCCCTTAAGCTTTTGATATCTGAACAGTCAGTAGTACTGTCGGAGGAGTAGTTATAATTAGCTGGTGGAGTTTCCATGTTGGGTGAGAAAGTAGTTGTCGTAGTGTCCCAAGAACTAGAAGAAGAGTAGTTAGAGTAGTTTTTGTGTTTCTGGGATTGAGGGGCTTTCTTGTGACGAGGTTTTGGGTGAAAAATGCTGGAGAGTTTAGGCCTAGTGCAACTGCTGCTGCAACCAAGTTTCACTGTCACATTGCTAAGAATTATCCTTCTTTTGTGACTTGACATTGTAGAGATTCAGAGTGAGGGATTTTTGGTTGTAAAGGGTAAGGGTTTTATGTGAGATTTTGTTTTAAGAAAAACAAGCGAGGAGTGAGTATTGAAAGGTGCATTGTGAGGGAGTGAGGGGAAAGTCACATATAAACTGTCCATGTGAACTTTTAGCTACAAGTAAAAAGAAGGTTATCTCATTCATCTTTATGATAGTGTAACAGCTAGTTGACTTAACTTATTGATGACAGTCAATTTAGGGTCACCCATTTTTCTTTTCCTTTTATTCTTTTCTTTTCAAGGGTGAGTTATAAATATATTTGCCTTGAAGTTTGAGTTTAGGAAAGTTTTGCTCCTGGTAATGTGTTTCAGTGGGTTAAAGCAACATCCTTTCACTAGAAAGAGTTCAACTAAAGACACGGTAAGCCAAAAAAAAAAAAAAAAGACACGGTAAGCATTATTCTTTTTCTTCTTTGGAAATATGAAATTAAAATTATTACTTTACAAAATTTAATAGAAAGGATGACTTACCTGGATACACAGATTTTTCAAAAAATAAGTGGAAGGAAAAAACTTATCCGCACCTAATATTTACAACAAGCTAATAAATAAATAATATTCTTTTTGGTGCAATTTATATAAACTTACTTGATTGGGCACAGAG
Source organism: Nicotiana tomentosiformis (assembly GCF_000390325.3). Classification (NCBI taxonomy): domain Eukaryota; kingdom Viridiplantae; phylum Streptophyta; class Magnoliopsida; order Solanales; family Solanaceae; genus Nicotiana; species Nicotiana tomentosiformis. The sequence continues at coordinate 61,946,955 of NC_090818.1, forward strand.
TTTAAGAAAAAATTAAACACTTTTAAAACTTTTGATTTTAAACAAATCATAACATTTGTGTGGTTATAATTTTTTTGAAACTTGTGGTATTAAACATGCCAGAATATTTATGTGACTATAAAGCTTCTCATTAATGATAGAAGTAAAAAATTTTGTTAAATTGCTTTCCAATTTATAAAGGGATCATTCTTTTTGAAACGCACAAAAAAAAAAGTTCACGTGAGTTCTTAATGGTACGTCAAATAAATCGAAAAGAAAGAGCGGTGTTGTGAGAAAGCAAATGAAATAGCAAGTGTTTATCCTCAAAATCGGATAACAATTGAATTTGTTAGTGGTTATAAAGACATGTGGATTAACTTGATACAAAGCGATAAATTAGATTGCAATTAAAATAAATAGCGATAAAATAACTGCAAACTACAGAAATTGGATGATTTCAATTTAAGAATGCCAACCACCCTTGAGTTGAATACACTTTTATTGACAGAAAAAATATCAAAGAGTAGGAGCTTGAAAAATGTATTGCTTATGAGCGTATGTTACAATGTTCTTCATGGATTGTCAAGTCTCCTTTATATATTGAGGGAGACCTATCCTTTAGGGTATTATTTAATTGTACTAAAAAAATATAAGTCCTTGATTTTGAAGACCGTTGGTTCCCTTTTTGACTAATTCCGTAATTTCTGCCATACTGATTGGTTAATGGCAAGAATCACGTACCCTTGTCGGATGAGTTGGCAGAGCTTTCTTCGAGACCGTTAGAAACATGACCGGTTACGCCTTCGGTAGACTCGAGGGCAAATCTGATAATCTCGATGGCTAGTTTTGATGATGCTTTGGGTTCGATCTTGAATATTATATTCCGTCCTCGGCTGACCATGTTGGATGTCAGATCGAACCTCGGACTTTGATTTTTACCCTATTACAGATGTACCGACCTTGGCCCTCCGTTTCTCAAGCTCGATCGAACACCGAGCTCGATTTTACCCATACACAGATAGTCCCCTCGTTTTTCGGAAAGTAGGTGACTAAAAATGATATGAGCCTCAGATTCTCATTTCGATATATCATGACGTAAGAGACAAAATACGACGTCAAATCCTCTTGTTTTTCGGAGAGTAAATGACGAGAAACGATACTGGCCCCCGATTCTCACTCTGATAAATCATGACGACGGATTCATGACGTAAGTGATAAGAACAGGTGAAAACGTCCCGTCGGTCCAGTCTTCAAGGCATTAAATGGGTGTTAGTTGATGGTCGGCCACTACAGGAAGCGAACCGCCGTTTGAGAAAACTATAAATACCCATTTCATTCATTCATTAGAACTTTTACATTCAAAGATTTGCTCTTGTGTTTTGAGAAAACTTTATCACTCTCATCTACTGGTTTTCTGAAAGCTTAAGTTCAAACTTCTTCCCTTCTGGTTTTCTGAGAGTTATTATAAGTTATCTGATAATTATACCTTCTCTTCTAGTTCTTTTGAAAGTTTACATAAGTTATTTCGCTAAGCACGCCTCCTCTTTTACCAACAATTTCGTCTACATTGTTTATAAAAAATGGCAAAGACTTCAAAATCTGTTCTTCTTTATGTTGTTACTGAGGAACCAACATGGAACCCCCTCTAAAGTCGTTTGTCCCTTCGGGGTGCCCAACCGGGGACGACTTCAAGATCGAGAAAACCCCTTGTTACCGGGTCGGTGAGAGCTGGTCTCAAGGTACATATGTACTATTACTGCCAGCATCCTCGATAAGGTCAAAGAGGACTGCAACTGGGAAGATAAACTCGTAGTGGTCCCTACCCCCGAGGAATCGATCACCACCTACGTGGAGATTTTTTAAGTGTTTACACTTACTCTTTCACGCTGGGTCCTTTAGACCCAATTATCATAGCCTTTTGCAAAAGGTATAAAGTGACGCTCAGGCAGATCCATCCTTCATTTTGGAGGATTGTTATTCTGCTTCGTTTCTTTGTGAGCAACCTCGAGGGGTGTTCATTTACCCTCGACCACCTCATGCGCCTGTATAGCCCTCGACTTTACCGATGGGGATTAATCAAGCTCGCACGTCGAGCCACTAAGGCTTTATTCTCGAGCATCGACGAGGATCGAGACCAGGGCTGGTTGGGCCGATTTGTTCGAGTGAGGACCTAGGATTGAATCCCGATTGCGGACATGCCATTTCCCGAGAAATGGAACATGAAACGTAAGTGTAACTTCACCTTCAAAATTTCTTTTATTGCTTTTCGTTTCCCTCCCTTCTCATCAATGTTATGTGATGATGCAGTTGTTTCCTAGATGCCGGATATTGTTCCTTGACTCAAGGAGTAGGTCGAGGGCATTGCGACACAGAGACCTTATTCTGAGCGCTTATGGCGTGAGCTCTCGAAGGGCCGATGGGAGGCACATAACCATGATGAGAATGTTTTCTCTAAGTTATATTTGATCTTACTTTCACATCATCAATCTCTGAATCGTTTTACTTTATTTTTGCAAGTTTAACAAACGATGTCGAAATGAGGCCTTCATCAGCCGATGATGACATATACGCCGATCCCCCTGCTCCGAAGCAAGATAAAGAGAAGAAAAGAGGAAAAGCTCTGAGTTCCTCGAGCCCTGAAAAGAAGAGACCGAGGAAGCGACTGGCGCGCAAACCTAAGAATGCCAGTGCCCGAGAACTCTCGTCGGACTCACTCCATTGGTTGAGGGATAAGTCCGAAGAAGAAGAAGATTCTGAATTGGTGACCCGCGAGAGAAGCGGTTCCGAACTGCCTCAAGCTATGAAGGTCGTAGAAGAATCAGTGGTTGAAGTCTCCGGACCAGGGAGGGTCGAGACCATTTTGTCCCGAGCTAGGGAGGTCAAAAAAGAAACAGTGACCGGTACTTCTCGGTCAGAAGGCAATATGCCTAAGGAGGTGCTTGGGGATCGATCTCTCTGTATCGCCTTCGTTTACCGATTCTATGATAAAACGAGGCTCAGGCGTTGAAAGGTAACCTTCGCGAAGGGTCCCAAGGAGCAACCGATTCTTTCGGCCCAAGGAGCAACCGATTCTTTCCATAATTTCTTTGATGGCCTGGATTCTACTACTTCGGAGGATGTAACTGGGTTGGGCGACTTACCGGTACCAAAGAAGATACCATCCCCGGGAGCTGGCGGGTCTTCTTCAAGCCCAAAATTAGTGGATCAGTTCCCAGCTTTGACTGTTGATCCTACTCGGAGACAAGCAATTTATATGTCCATTCGAGAGGACGCCCGAGTTCTCTCTGTCCCAGTGGGGATTGCCAGTTACCTTCAGTATTTGGTGACCGAAGAGGATCAAGCTATAATGAACGAGGTGGAAGCACCCTGCATGTTTCAACAAGCTCAACAGGCGCTGAATCGGGTAATTTCGAATGTCCCTCCATTATGTACTTAGATTTAATCATGAACAATCGTAATATTTTCTTTTGTGCTTGCAGCCTCCAAGGAGCTTGAGGCAGCCTCAGAATTTTGACATATTAGCTGAAATCGAGAATACCAAGATATGCGAAGACAAGGCCTAGAAGCTAGCTTATCCCGAGGAGGATTCTGAGGTATCTGAAGAGTCTGGTGGGTCCGATGGTGGCAAAGACCCCGTAGGCGATGATGTAGCCTCCGGTGAAGATTAGGCCATTTAGGATCTTTTTGCTTTTTGTACTATCCTTTTGTTGAGGGCGTTCGGCCTTTGTAAAAAATACGTATCGGGGCTATTCATCTCTTGTAAAGAAATATATATATATATATATATATATATATATATATATATATATATATATATATATATATATAAGGCTTTTCCCTTTCATCAGTTTTAGATTTTTCCTTTGCTTTTTTATTTGTCTTCGCAAAGGTCGAAATGTCTTGGCATGAAATAATTAGGTTATGTTCGAAGGTTCGAACAAACCTTGCCTTTAATATTACTTTGTGTCAAGGCATTGTAGAGATTCGGTGCTACCAAAAATTTTCCCCCAAAAATATTTAGGTTTATAGCTCGTCGAAGGTAGCCTTTAGAACTGATTATAAGAAGTTTTTGAAGGCCTTATTTTTGTTACGAGTCTCGGACGTATACGAGCCGTGTTAATATGGCCGTATCCATTTTAGTTCGGGAAATTCCAAATACGCTTCATGCCCTCGAGTGCTATTAACTCGAAACGACCTTAACCTTTTAATTTGGAAAATGCCAAATAATCTTCATGCCCTCGAGTGTTTTTAACTCGGAACGGCCTTAGCCTTTTAATTCGGACAATGCCAAATAAGCTTCATTCCCTCGAGTGTTATTAACTCAGAACGACCTTAGCCTTTTAATTCTGGCAATGCCAAATAAGCTTCATGCCCTCGAGTGTTATTAACTCAGAACGTCCTTAGCCTTTTAATTCGGGCAATGCCAACTAAGCTTCATGCCTTCGAATTTTATTAACTCGGAATGGCCTTAGCCTTTTAATTCGGGCAATGCCAAATAAGCTTCATGCCTTCGAGTTTTATTAACTCGGAATGGCCTTAGCCATTTAATTTGGGTAATTCCAAATAAGCTTCATGCACTCGAGTTTTATTAACTCGGAATAGCCTTAGCATTTTAATTCTGGCAATGCCAAATAAGCTTCATGCCCTCGAGTGTTATTAACTCGGAACGACCTTAACCTTTTAATTTGGGTAATGCCAAATAAGCTTGATGCCTTCGAGTTTTATTAACTCGGAATGGACTTAACCTTTTAATTCGGGCAATGCCAAATAAGCTTCATGCCCTCGAGTATTATTAACTCGGAATGGCGTTAGCCTTTTAATTCGGGCAATGCCAAATAAGCTTCATGCCCTCGAGTGTTATTAACTCGGAACAGCCTTAACCTTTTAATTTGGGCAATGCCAAATAAGCTTCATGCCTTCGAGTTTTATTAACTCGAAATGGCCTTAGCCTTTTAATTCGGGCAATTCCAAATAAGCTTCATGCCCTCGAATATTTTTAACTCGGAATGGCCTTATCCTTTTAATTCGGGCAATGCGAAATAAGGTTCATGCCCTCGAGTTGTATTAACTCGGAATGGCCTTAGCCTTATAATTTAGGGAATGCCTACAGTCCTCGAGTGCAGTAAATGTTCGAACTCGGATTAAGGTGGACCTTGGGCTCGATATCTTTAGGGGGTCGAGTGTAGGAAATTCCTTGAGAAATACAAGAAACAGTTTTTGAGGACAAGATATTTATGTGCAAAGAAGAGTCTTTTATTTTTATTCTTGTGCATAATAGTTGTACATATATACATTTGATATGCTAGGGCTCAAGCGGTTTGAGCGGGCATGGTTCATTTGACTGTTTGGCCCTTACAATAAATCCTATTGATCGAGACCCTTCAATCACGATGTTTCTTCCCTTGTCACTGGTTCGTAGCCGGCCTTCGATTCTAAGTTAGTACGATTTACTTGTTGTCTCGTTAAAAATCTTGCCGGAAAATCCATTTGGAACAAAGCCAGTTTAAGAAAAAAAGAGTGCAGCGCGAGCTTTCAGACCTAGGATCTCACATCATCCCTTGTTGGTCACCTGCAAGTGTTAGTTTGAAATGTAAAATAAAAGATAGAACGGTGGTGTACCTTAATAGTAATATCGCTTTAAGTGAGTTATATTTCAGTTGTTCGGCAATTGTTCGCCGTTCATTGTTTCGAGCTTGTAGGAACCTTTTCCGGTGATCTCGATAATTTGGTACGGTCCTTCCCAGTTTGGCCCCAATTTTCCTTCGTTCAGGCTTCGGATATTCAGTGTAACGTTTCTTAGTTCTAAGTGCCCGATATTGAAATATCGAAGGTTGGCCCTTCGATTATAATATCTCTCGATCCGCTATTTTTGGGTGGCCAACCGGATAAGGGCGGCTTCGCGCCTTTCATTTAATAGTTCCAAGCGCGTACTCATAGCCTTGTCGTTCGATTCCTTTGTTGCATGTCAGAATCTGATGCTCGGTTTTCTGATCTCGACTGGTATTAAAGCTTCGGTTCCATAAACCAAATAAAACAGTGTGGATCCGGTACTGGACTTCGAGGTTGTACGGTACGCCCATAGGACCTCAAGTAGCATTTCCTTCCATTTTTCTTTGGCGTCGATCAACCTCTTTCTGAGGTTTTGTATTATGGTTTTATTGGTGGATTCTACTTTTTCGTTCCCACTATGGTGGTAAGGAGTGGATAAGATCCTTTTGATCCTATGGTCTTCAAGAAACTTGCTTACTTTGCTGCCAATAAACTGGTTTCCGTTGTCATACCCAATCTCGGCTGGTATTTCGAATCGATATATAATGTGGTCCTAGATAAAATTGATGACTGTTTTTCTCTCACCTTTCATATGACAGTGCTTCCGCTCATTTAAAAAAATAGTCAGTCATAAATAAAATAAATTGAGCCTTACCGGGTTCCCGTGGAAGGGGGCCAACGATGTCCATCCCCCGTTTCATGAACGGCCATGGTGACAAGACCGAATGTAGCGGCTCTCCTGCTCGATGAATCATCGGAGCATGCCTTTGGCATCCATCGCATTTTCGAATGAACTCCTTCGCGTCCTTTTCGATATCGATCCAGTAGTAACCGACTCTAATTATATTTTGAAGCAGTGATTCGGCGCCCGAATGATTTCCACAAGTACCTTCGTGGAGTTTCCTCAAAACATATTCGGTGTCTCCTGGTCCCAAACATATAGCGATCGGGCCATTGAACATTCTTCTGACTAAGGTTCCATCATCGGACAAATAAAATCGGGTTGCCTTCGTTCGTAGGGCCCTCAATTTCTTTGGTCCGAGGGCAGTTTTCCGGTCTGGAGATATTCCACATACTTATTCCTCCAGACCCAAGTTAGGCTCGTTGAGTTGATCTCGGTGTGGCCTTGTTCCACCACCGATCCCATAAGCTGTACAATTTCTCCCGAGTTGATATCGTTGTCTTCGACCGACGATCCCAAGTTAGCGAGGGCATCAACTTCGTTGTTTTGATCCTGAGGTATATATTGCAAAGTCCATTCTTTGAACCGATGTAATGTCGCATGTAACTTGTCCAAGTATCTCTGCATTAGTTCTTCCCTGACCTCGAATGTCGCATTAACTTGGTTTACCACGAAGAGTGAGTCACACTTGGCTTTGATCACCTCTGCCCCCAAGCTTTTGGCTAATTCAAGGCCTGTAATCATAGCCTCATATTCGGCCTCGTTGTTAGTCAATTTCAGTCTTAATATATTGCCTAATTATTTTACCTATTGGTGGCTTTAGTACGATGCCAAGACCGGACCCTTTTGCGTTTGAAGTGCCATCCGTAAAGAGGGTCCTTATTCCCGAGGATGTCCTCGAGTTAATCAATAACTATCTTTTGATGTCGGGTATTAAGGTCGGCGTAAAGTCGGCCAGGAAGTCAGCCAAAATTTGGGACTTAGTGGCGGTCCAGGGCCGGTACTCAATATCGTAACCACTTACTTCCACAACCTATTTGGCCAATCGGCCCGAGAGTTCGGACTTATGCATCACGTTCCTTAACGGGTAAGTTGTTACGACACATATGGAGTGACATTGGAAGAATGGTTTTAGTTTCATGGATGCGCTTAGCAAGGCGAGCGCCGGTTTTTCTAGGTGAGGGTACCTAGTTTCGGCCTCACCTAAGGTCCTACTAACATATTAAATCGGAAATTGCGTACCTCGTTCCTCCCGAACTAGGACTCCACTTAACACTATCTCCGATACCGCCAAGTACAAGTACAATTATTCGTCTGTTTTAGGTGTGTGAAGTAGCGGTGGGCTTGATAAGTATCTTTTGAGCTCCTCCAGAGCTCGTTGACATTCAGGAGTCCATGAGAAGTTATTCTTCTTTTTCAACAGTGCGAGGAATCGGTGGCTCTTGTCGGACGACCTTGAAATAATTCGCCCCAGAGCGGCTATGCGCTCGGTTAACCTTTGCACGACCTTTGCGTTGTCTACGATTGTGATATCATCTATGGCTTTGATCTTGTCGGGGTTGATCTCGATTCCTCGGTTGGATACCATGAACCCAAGGAATTTACCCGATCCAACTCCGAACACACTTTTTTGGGGTTCAGCTTCATATTATACTTCTTCAATATGCTGAAGGTTTCCTGCAAATGTTTTAAAAGGTCATCTGCTCGCAGGGACTTAACCAACATATCGTCAATGTAAACTTCTATTGATTTTCCTATTTGTTCTTCGAACATCCGATTTACTAAGCGCTGGTATGTGGCACTAGCATTTTTTAATCCAAACGGCATTACATCATAATAGTATGTGCCGTATTTAGTAATGAAGGAGGTTTTTTCCTGATCACCTAGGTCCATCCGTATTTGGTTGTACCCGGAATAGGCATCGAGAAAACTGAGGATCTCGTGGCCGACCGTTGTATCGATCATACGGTCAATGTTGGGCAAAGGAAAAAAGTCTTTGGGGCATGCTTTATTCAAATCTTTGTAATCTACACACATTCTTAGTTTATTCCCTTTTCTAGGGACTACCACTATGTTTGCTAACCAATCCGAGTATTTAGCCTCCCGAATAGACCATATTTTAAGGAGTTTAGATACCTCATCCTTGATGAAAGCATGTTTGACCTCAGACTGGGGCCTCCTACTTTGCTTGACCGTATTGATTTTCGGGTCCAGTCTTAGTTTGTGAGTGGTTATCTCCGATGGGATCCCTGTCATATCAAGATGGGACCAAGAGAAACAATATATATTAGTTACAGAGAATTGAATAAGTTTTTTCCTAAGCTCGGTAGTTAACCCCGTGCCCAGGTATACCTTCCGATCGAGTATATGCTCAACTAATATAACTTGTTCCAGCTCTTCGACCATTGATTTGGTTGCGTCGGAGTCATAGGGTAATATAAAAGATCGGGGGACCCCGTAATCATCGTCTTCATAAGTCCCCTGCTTATCCGATTGGGTCATGGCCGGTGTCGGTGACTGTAATTTGGCCTCTTAGTTTGCACCCGAATTTGGTTCATTCGATGTTGCGAGTATTGATATTGGAATCACTTATTCGATTGAACATCTCTTTTGTGGCCGGTTGTTCCCCGTAGAGTGTCTTAATCCCTTCCGGAGTTGGGAATTTTAACACTTGGTGAAGAATTAAGGGCATTGTCCTCATGTTGTGGATCCACGGCCTTCCGAGAAGGGTGTTGTACCTCATGTCTCCTTCGATCACATAAAACTTGGCCTCTCGTATGGTTCCAGTGATATTGACTGGTAACGTTGTCTCCCCCTTAGTGGTTTCACATGCCATGTTGAACCTGTTTAGAATTCGGACTGCAGGTACGACTTCATCTCGTAGACCGAGCTGTCCCACGACCCTTGATCGAATGATGTTGGCCAAGCTACCTGGATCAATCAACACACATTTAATTTGAGTTTTATTTACGAGTACAGATATTATAAGTGCATCAGTGTGAGGCTGTATGATCCCTTCCGCATCCTCGTTACTGAAAGATAAAATTCCTTCTGGTATGTAGTCTCGAGTTCGTTTCTCCCTAGTGATGGATACTTTGGTGCATTTCAACATCGGCCCTTGTGGGATATCGACTCCACCGATAATCATATTTATGACGTGTTGAGGTTCAGTATCTTCTTGTCCTATCTGTTTGTTAGAATCCCTGTTTCTAAAGTGGTTCTTGTCTCTGTCGCTCAAGAATTCTCGAAGGTGCACATTGTTGTATAAATGGGCTACTTCTTCTCTCAGGTGTCGATAATCTTCCGTTCTATGACCATGAGTGCCATGTTATTTGCACATCTGTTTAGAGTCCTTTGAGTTGGATCAAATTGTAGAGGTCGAGGCCATTTGGTATCATTGATGCGCCCGATAGTTGATACGATGGCGGCTGCATCGACATTGAAGTTGGATTCCGATAGTCTCGGAGCTTCTTTAGGCCCAATGGACCTGTCAAAGCTCTTTTTGGTTATGAGCCCCCGGTTGCTTCGACCTTGATAATTTCTCCTTTCGTTTCTTACGGGGTTCCGCCCGGACCCACTTCTCATCCGATCTCCATTATATGGTAGATATCGATCCCTGTTTGATCTTGGTTCACGATCGATGTCTCTCTTGACTCTGTCGAGGGTTCTGATGGGATAAACAGACTCCGAAGGGGCCCCGAGTTGGTCATCTTCGACTCTGAGTTTTGATTGATACCGGTTATGTACATCTGCCCAGGTAACGACACGGTATTCTATCAGATTCTACTTCAGTTGGTGTGAAGCCATCGTGCTCCGAATATTGAGTCCCTGAGTAAAAGCTTGAACAGCCCAATCATCAGCGACTAGCGGCAGATCCATTCGTTCCATTTGGAAACGGGACACAAATTCTCTGAGCATCTCGTTATCCTTCTATTTAACTTTCAAAGGTATGATTTATTGGTTTCGACCTTGATGGCACCAACATGTGCTTTCACGAAGGAGTCTGCAAGCATGGCAAATGAATCAATAGAATTAGGAGGTAAGTTGTGATACCATGTCATAGATCCTTTTGACAGGGTCTCCCCGAATTTCTTTAGTAGAACATACTCGATCTCGTCGCCTTCCAAGTCGTTCACTTTGATGGCGTGCGTGTAAGAAGTTACATGCTCGTTTGGATCGATCGTTCTGTTATACTTAGGTATTTTGGGCATACGGAATTTCTTGGAGATTGGCTTTGGAGCTGCGCTCAGAGGAAAAGAATTTTGCACAAACTTCCTGGAATCCAGTCCTTTCAATATCGGAGGTGCTCATGGGATTTGATTTACCCTAGAATTTTAGGTTTCCACCTTTTTGTTGTTCTCTTCGATTTTCTTTTCCTCTGATTCTATCTGCTTTGTCAGCTCCTCGAGCATCTTTATAATCTCGGGGTTAGTACCCGATTCTTGTTCATTTGACCTTACTATGACTGGTTTATTTTTGCGGGTGACTTCACAAGCGGATCGGGTTCAACCCTACTCGGCGTTTGGCTTTGGCTCTGCAATTGAGCAATCGCCACCTGTTGAGCTTGCAGTATTTCGAAGATCATCTGTAGGTTGATCCCGTCTTCTTCATTATTTTGTGTGTTTCGAGCCAATGATCGGGCGACCACGGATGCTATTTTTGGGGTCGGTAGGCAAGTTGGCATTGATCGCCACATGTGAATGTTAATCAATCGGATCTGTGATCGAAATTCCTATGGGACCAGCGGGTGGCCCTACGTTATCGGGTGCTATGTTGTTATTCTCACCCTGATGACCGGACTCGTTGTCGATATGTAGGGGTGCTAATTGAGAGTTTGATATTTTTAGCCTGAAATCAAAGATACTTCAAAGAGCAAGTGTAAAGTAGTATGTGTTATGAAGATTTGTATCAAATAACCACTATTATCCTTAGCTCCACGGTGGGCGCCAAACTGTTTATCCTCAAAATCGGATAACAGTTGAATTTGTTAGTAGTTATAAGGACATGTGGATTAACTTGATACAAAGCGATAAATTAGATTGCAATTAAAATAAATAGCGATAAAATAGCTGCAAACCACAGGAATTGGATGATTTCAATTTAAGAATGCCAACCACCTTTGAGTTGAATACACTTTTATTGACAAAAAAAATATCAAAGAGTAGGAGCTTGAAAAATGTATTGCTTATGAGCGTATGTTACAATGTCCTTCATGGATTGTCAAGTCCCTTTTTATATATTGAGGGAGACCTACCTTTTAGGGTATTATTTAATTGTACTAAAAACAACATAAGTCCTTGATTTTGAAGATCGTTGGTTCCCTTTTTGAATAATTCCGTGATTTCTTCCATAATGATTGGTTAATGGCAAGAATCACGGACCCTTGTCGGATGAGTTGGCAGAACTTTTTTCGAGACCGTTAGAAATAGGACCGGTTACGCCTTCGGTAGACTCGAGGGCAAATCTGATAAACTCGATGGCTAGTTTTGATGATGCTTTGGGTCCGATCTTTAATATTATATTCTGCCCTCGGCTACCATGTTGGAAGTCAGATCGAACCTCGGATTTCGATTTTTACCCTATTACAGATGTACCGACCTTGGCCCTCTGTTTCTCAAGCTCGATCGAAGACCGAGCTCGGTTTTACCCGTACACAGTAAGGCACCCAAGTTCTTGTTTGTTCATATCAAAGAAACCATTTCCGTTGCGGTCAGAGATATCATTGCATTAATCAAATAATTGTTTGAATGTATTCTAATAAATACAATCTTTATTGATCTTTTCGAAGGCTTGTAAAACCTAGTAATTTCTCCCATTTTTCAGTTGTCCCTCGTCTTTCTTCCTCTATATATATAAGAGACCTCTTAGCTAGCTTTACGTACAGTCTATAAAAATTCTCAATTATCTCTAAATGTGATTAGTTCTCTAAACTTCAAACTTTTACTTCCTTTATCTCCTCTCCACTGGTAAGTTTCAACGCAAATATAGTATCACTAATCTATTGACAAGAAAGAACCTACACCCCCCTCTCCCTATTGGTGATGGAGTGATCATGTTTTAGTAGTAGAATAGGAGTGAGAGAGGCTATTGGGAGCACACAATTAGAGATTAATTGTTTATATTACTATCAATATGCAAGTTGGATTAATTATGATAATAAAAATAGTGCACAAATGATCGAGAAATTAAATTGTTAAATATCTGACAATGACAGTAGGTATGATGATCTAGGGATTCATAAAAAAACAAATGATCAGCCCCTGATTCTCTGCCAGCAGTTTAGATTTGATAACATGGTGTACTGGTTTACATATATAGAGTTTTAAGTTTGAATTAAGTTCTTATTACGGACTTCTATTAACTTTCTATATGCGCTGTACTAAAATATACTGTACTATTTAAGAAAGTTTCTCTTATTAGTCCATAAACAAACTTGGAAAGGTAAGAACAACGTAACGTTAAGGGTAAAGAAATAATCTAACTGACTACAACAGATTATTTGGAAAAAAATAAAGTAATTCGTTTGATAGGAAACTAGTATTCCTTCTGTTCTAAAATAAGTGCCATTTGCTTTTCAATTGAATATTAAGATAATTACAATAAGAGATTTATTATATGAATGAAGGTGGGCCAAAAAATGGATATACAGTTGACTTTTTGAATTTGAATATTGCTTAAAATAAAAGTTGAATAGAGAAATGTCACTTTTATAATATACTCCGTAATGAAGCAAGTACAGTAAGTTTCTTTGAGAAAGTGAAGACAATTTTGGTATTAGATAAAGTTAAAAGTCAGATAACTAATTTGGGACAGAAGAAGTACTAAAAACAACAACAACGTCAACCACAATCCACTAAAATTTTACTAATGAGGCGTGGGAAAGCTAGTATGTACGCAGATCTTATTCCTATCCGAAGGAGTAGATAGATTATTTTCGAAAGATCCTCGACTCAAAAATAACAAAAAGACAGAAGAAGTACTATAATATTAGTATTTTTGTGGCTCCGGGGAAGGGAAGTACTATTTGGCTTGCCTTATCTTTTCTTGGGGTAGTTTAAAATCTTCCCTATATTAGATTTTGACAAATACGTAAATCATTTCTCCTAATTGTTGGTGTAATCGAATTGACAGAATTAACCAAGTGAAGGTTCGGGTTTCAAAACGTTAGTATATTTACAATGTAATTTTATATTACCTTAATCATTGTAAGCACTAACTAATATCATTTCAATAAAATAAAATGAGAACAATTTTTTAACATACATAAAGACAATTCGTGTTTCTGAATGCTCATAATCATTAGAAATTACAAGTTATTCAGCAGTTTAAACTTTGGAGCTACCAATTTTTTGGTATGAATTTTCAATTTTCAGGATACATTTCCACATTTCACAATCTACAAATATATGGACACCCTTCTGGACTTGTCAAATTTTTTTATTTAGACACCTCGATCGCCTAAGGTTCTTATCTATGGAGCAATTAAGAGGTTTTAAAAACACGCATTTTGCCAAATTAACATTACGTGTTTAATAAACACATTTTTAGTAGGTAAGGTGTCTAAATGAAAATACTTAGACAAATTTAAAGGTTCACTGATATATTGAATTTGGGCAATATAATTAAATTTTAAGAGGCATCTTGTCAATGCATAATTTGCGATTTGACTTGGAAAACAAACATGTATTAATTACTCGTTAAGTAGGAGACTTGTCGTTTCAGCCTTCATTTCTCAAATTTAATTTATCCTTCTTATCTCAGATTGAAAGCAGGTTAATCGAGAGACTAAAAAATATAATATTTCTTTTTTTTTTATCCCCCCTGCTCACTTATTTGGACCATCCGCCGTTAATGTTAAGTTTCGAGGTACCAATCCATGTACGGTATTGTCTAATTAATTTGTGGAAATGTTTATTTAGCTAACTTCTTGAGTGAATAATACATATTCATTCGCGCAAAGAAAGAGAAAACATGGGCTAAAGAAATAGATATTATTCAATGAAACTCGGACCAATTGATGAAATTAAGCGGACACTAATTCTACTTAGATACATGAAAATTCATGCAAGAAATATCTTATAGTGTATTTTGTCATATCGAGAAGGGAGTCTCTTTTTTGTTAATCACTTCACTCCTGCTCTATTAGTTTCCATACCAAATATCAATCTAATTAAAGTCGTCAAGCAATTTCACCACATCCCTCTTTCCTTTCATTTTGAGATCATTAAGGTATCGAAATTCTTATATAATGCATGTTGATGTTATCTTTGATAAACATTTCTTTTTCGAGACTTTTTAGTCGCTCCTAAAGTACCTCCTCTTTGATGTAACGTTTGATAACCTAGACGAAATAAAGTGTCACGATCCAAGATGCCAACTATGGGATCATGGTGGTGCCTAACATATGCTTGCTAGACAAGTCAATATTAGCTACACAATTAATCAGTTTAATAATTTAAAAGCAAAATATTAAGAAATTAAAACTGAAATACTCTGAGATATAAAATAAATTCATAAACATTGATGTATAGACTAATCCCATAAACTGGTCATAAGTACATGAGCTACTCGATTACTGCAAACAGAGTATGAAATGAAATACAACAGTTTGATACAGAATAAACAGTAATATAGATAGGAAGGGGACTTCTGGGTCTGCGAACATTGTGCAACTCTGCCTCAAGTCTCTTGAAAGGACGGGTCTGAGCAATCACCGGTGTACGTTGTTGGGACCAATACCAGTATCTGCACAAGAAATGCAGAAGTGTAATGTGAGTACAACCAACGCCATGTACTCTGTAAGTGCAAGCCTAACCTCTACGAAGTAGTGACGAGGCTATGACAAGACACGTGTACGAGCATAACCAGAAAAGTGATAACAAAATAGAGAAATACCTAACTAACATGACAACCGAAATAAGAAATAAATGATAGAGGGCCCCAGAATATCACCACTTGTCGGTCTCATAACACAACATGATAACGAAAACTAACAACCAAGAATAATTACAACAATATAACCTCTCTATTGCGGTGTGAAACCCGATCCACATATATAACACTCCCTCCGTTCCAATTTATGTGAACCTGTTTGATTGGGCACGGAGTTTAAAAAAATAAAGACTTTTGGAATTTGTGGTCTTAAATAATTCAAAAAGGGCCCCAGAGTAATTGTATGGTTATAAAAGTTTCTCATTAAGGATTAGAATTGCAAGTTTAAGCAAAATTATTTCCAAATTTTAAAAGGGGTCATTCTTTTTGGAACAGACCAAAAAGGAAATAAGTTCACATAAACCGGAACGGATGCAGTATTAATAATGTTGCGGCGTGAAACCTGATCCATATATTTATATAATATTATTGCAGCGCGAAATCCGATCCACATATATAATATAATACTGTTGCAACGTGCAACCCGATCCACACATATATATAATACTACTACCAATTATGGCGTACCTCACAAGTTAACTTAAAAATGAACTAGAACGCATAAATTCTCTAAATAAATTCAATATAACATAATAGAGTGAAATAGGAAATAAGTAAAGGCTTGAGACACGTAAAAGCGTCTACCCAATAGCATGTAAAAATATATGGCAAGTAAAGATGGACAATAAGTAAAGGCATGGATATATGGAACTGTGTAGCAAATATGGACATGTAATAAGTGAAGGCATGTATTTAACAAGTAAGGATACGTAGCAAATAAAGCACGTAATAAGTCAAATCATGGAATAAATGAAGACGAGATTTTATTAAAGACATGTACCGCATGCTTGAACCCGTGACAACGCATAGACACTCGTCACCTTGCATATAAGTCGTCCCAATACATAAATCATGTAACAAATAGACCAAACAAGTTCTAATTCCCTCAAATCAAGTTAACCACGACACGTACTTCTTTTTGGAATAAAGTCAACAATTCAATACGACTTTCCCTTTGGAACAAGCCTCCAAAACAATTGAATATAGTCAAATACTGTTCAAATAATTTAAAATATGCTTTAGAAACTATCCTCGTATGATAAAGGTTCAATCTTGATCATAATTTAAAAGGTCAACAAAAAGTCACCCCGGGCCCACGTGGTCGAAATCCGATATTAGGACCAAATCTTGATTACCTATTCACTCCCGAGCCTGAATATGTGATTTGTTTTGAAACTCAGATTCAATTTGAGGTCTAAATCTCAATTTTACAAAATCCCTAAATTCTATCCTCCCACCCGCCCCCGCCCTACCCAAAACTCCCAATTTCTACTTTGAAATTCATAGATTTGATGAAGAAATTCATGAAAAAATTAATGGAAATTAATTGAAAAAAAGTTAAAGTTACTAACCAATGAAGTTGGGAAGAAATTACTCCCCAACAATCGCCTCTATGGAGTCTAGGGTTCACAAATGGTGTAAATTAAGTTAAGTCCTGAATTCCCAACCTTTGCCTAGTTGCAGATACCGTGCAATTGTTACCACCGCAAAAGCAAACCACTGATTGCAAATGCAATCAGTGTCTCAACCACTCAATTATCGCAAATGCGACAAATATCATTCGTATTCCAGTTTTTTTGTGCATCACCGTTTGTGGGAGCAATAAAGATCAATATGATGTCTGCTAACCTAAGAAAGTTGTTGTTCTTCTTTATTAGTTGCCAGCCGGTCGCTAATCCGCCTCACTCTTGATTGGTTTGAAGGCTTCTTTAGCGGCGTAAGCAGAAGACTATTGAAAGTTGGCGAAGGCCTTCGCATTTGCGAAGGTCCTCTCCCTCGCAAATGCGAACCAAGTGCGAAGCTGCTCTACACTGCTAGTGTTGCGACACCACAATTGCAAATGCGAAGATCCCACCTCACAAATCCGACTGAGATTTTGCAAATGCAAAATTTCCAATCTCAACCCCTCTTCACAAATGCGAGCCAGCACTCGCAAAAGCGATGCTTGCATTTGCCAGCAGTACCTCGCAAATGCGAGATTTGCAGGCACTCCACACTAGCAATCTAACAGTTGTTTCAAAACCATCCAAAACTCATCTGAAACTCACCTGAGCCCCTCGGGCTCCAATCCGAACATTCAGACAAGTGTAATAACATCATATAAACTCGCTCGTTATCTCAAATCATTAAAATAACACCAAATATCAAGAATCGATAATCAAAACTCAAGACTTTCAACTCTAAATATTTTCAAGTCCAAAACCCATTTTTGCAACTTTTTACACGAAACGGCCTCAGGTCACCCGGGTCCCCAACCAAATATGCATGCACGTCCAAAAATGTATACGAACCAAAACACCGATCCGAGGTCGTTTACCAAAAAACGTTGATTGTGGTCAACCATATCCACATTTAAAGTCAAAAATCATTTTTTCTTCAAAATTTCACATATAAACTTTTTGTAAAACGACACTGACCACGCACGCAAGTCATAAATCATCAAATAAAATTATGAGAAGTCTCATAACACATAAAAAAGAGATCTAGTACTTAAATCGACAGATCAGATCGTCACACAAAGGCTTTAAACATTTCAAAAGGGAGTTAGCATGTATTCTTTTCGTCGTAATTTATATAACATATACTTCATTTGTATAAGGAACACTTTATCCTTGGACATAATTTTCAAACAATTATCGTTCATTCATTTTTAATTTATGTGATATAATTTGAATCGACACGAAGTTTAGAAAAAATAAAGATTTTTTAAATTTATGATCTTAAACATGTCATAATATTTGTGTGACTGTAAAACTTTTATAACTTGTGGCCTTAAATCTGACATAACATTTATGTGACTATAAAAAATCTCATTAAGGGTAAATGGGGAGTGTAAAGTTAATTGTTTCCAAATATAAAAATATGTTATTCTTTTTACACAGATTAATAAGAGAATAATGTCATATAAACTGGAATAAAGGGAATACATTTTATGTAACCTTGACTTCTTTCTCAAACTAAAATAAAAAATTTAAAAAATAATAAATAAAGTGTGCGTCGAAATATAAGAAAAGTTCGTTCCACTTAAAGCATAAAAGAGTCATTTATAGTGGCGGAGCCAGAATTTTCATTAAGGGGAGTCAGAATATAAAGAAACAAACTCACCAAGAAGTCAATGGGTGTCATTATATAGTATATATACATATTTAAAAAAATATTACCGAGCTATACAGTGTAATTTTCCTGCAAAGGGGTGTCACCGACACCCCTTTGGTGCATGTGGCTCCGCCACTGGTCATTTACAATATTGAACTTAAGAAAGTGTCCTTTTTAAAATCTCTTATGGGTAAAAGATAAATCTCTTATGTGTAAAAGTAAATCACTCATGCGTAAAAAAGAAGAAGATAAAGATCATAAAACTAAAAACAAATATATAAAAATCCAAAACTATTATACTCTTTTCTTATTCAAACAAAGGGACTGACAAATAAGAGTTAGATATTGATGACCTCTCTCATTGTGTCAAATTCTTTTACATTAGTTACTCTGAATTTTTCTCAAACTTATATAAATCCTTTTTAACTTCTAAAATTTCGCAAAAATCATTATTTGAAAGGAACTATGTCACGAATAGCGTAAAACAGAACGGAAGTCCCAATTTAAATTTTTAAAGGAGTAGAAACAAATGTTCAAAACTAAGGTTGCATTTGCTTCTCAAAAAGTATTTGTTTCTTTCTCAATAAAAATTGAACTCAATTCTTTAAATATTCAAAAATTCAAAACCTGAATTTGATAATCCTTTTTTTTTTAAAAAAAAAACATATCAAACAACACCTTTTTTCTAAAATAACAAATGGAGTATTGAGTTTGCAGCCAAATCAGTTATTGAAAACTTCGAACAATCGCCACCTGCTCTACATAAACGTATTAATATAAGGAACAGTTTTTACAAAACAAATTGGTCCAAAATAAGTTTTTTAAAAATTTGGAAAGAAACTCCAATCACTCTAGGAAAACTTATTAAATGGATCGGTTTCACCACTTTCCAACCACTTTGACTGGAGACACGGAACTGGTTCATTAATGCAAAGACAAAAGAATCATGAAAATTAAGGATCATTTAAGCAGAGCTTCAGAGGTTTCTTCTATTGATGACAAAAGCTAAAAATCTTAGGGTAGGCCACAAGTCATAAATACAAATTCTACAGTAACCAAATTATAATAGCATGTCATGATAACCAAATTTACCCTTTTTCTCTAACAAATTACAAATAGCTGGACCTGGACAGACCCGAATGTGTAACCAAAGTTTGGTTCATTTGGTCTCAAAGAATCAAAACATGTGGAAAAAAAACTTGGAGACCATAATATGTATAGCGCGGTATTTCACCGCGCTATACCTTAACGGCACGTTTGTCCGTTAAGGTATAGCGCGATGAAATACCGCGTTATATTTGAACTTTAAATGGGCTGGAAGGTATAGCGCATATGTACCGCGCTATAGTATATCGCGGTATATATAAACGCTATACCTAGATAAAAAAACGTGCAAGTCTCCTTCCCCACATACGCGAACCAGAACACCCCCCTCCTTTCTAGCGGTTCCCCCCACCATTTTTAACCAAAAAAAATCAGTTGGAATCCACCGATCCCACAAAAAGTCTAGATTCTCGGTCCCACATCGTATCTAAGGTGTTATCTCGTAGTGGGTTGCGTTCGGCTCCAAATCACCAAATCTTCAACTTTTCAAAAAATTAAAATCGAGGTATTCCGACTTATTTTTTTGTTAAAACTCATGTATAAAAAATGTCTAATAATTCTTACTGTGTTCTATGTTATTTCGTGATTGTTTTGCGATTTAATTAATTTGTTATTTTTTATCCGCATTATATTATTAGTGTGATAAAAAATTTAGTAAAATAGAGAAATTATTATTAGTTTTAAAAAAATATTAATTAGTTTATTTTTACAATGTGAATGTGTCCATTTCACAATTGTGGGTGCCAGAGACATGATAATAATATGAACAAAAGATACAATACGTGACCCCGGGATGAAGTGGCGCTCACCAAGTCTGCTGGGAAGAGGGCATACCACTATTGCTGATCAATACTGCCTACTATGGAACCACCTGCATCTATATAAAGATGCAGCGCCCCCGGCAAAAGGGACGCTAGTGCTCTCGAATAGTACTAGTATGTAAAACTAAACTCCATCTCAATAGAATGAATAATAATACAAGGGGGAACAATCAAGAATTCAATAAGAGCTTCAAATAATGCTAAAACATCAAGTTAAGGATCACATAAGTTTTCAAGTCAATTTCCATGTTGTTAGGTTAGGTGGTCTTTAGTGCCGATATACCATAATTCATAATACCACCGTATTCTTACACGGAGTCCGATCATATTTACCCACAACCCACATATTTGTTTTCAGCTTTCTCGCACCCAGCATCCAATTACAGCCCGTAAACCATCTACGACAAATAACCTTGTATACATCCGGAGATGACTCACGAACCACGATCTCACGACACTTTTTTTGTTGTACATTTGCACCGCCCTGCTTAGGCGCACTTTATCAGCAAAAAGCATGCCCTTTGACAACACCGTTGCTCTAGATTCATCCCACATTGCTGTCCGAATTTCATCAAGATCCCTTGTGAGGGCATCAACATCCGGCATACTTGATAAATGATCAAGATAGGGAATCTTCCTTGAATGAAACGATACGTGGGACTCGTACACTCTTAGTCTAACGGGAGGTGGAACATGCTCCCTCGTCAAATCAGGTTCAACATTCTCTTCCTCTTCCACATCACCCTCATCAGGGAAGGGTGTGTCATCTCCAGACTCATCATCATTGTTGTCATAATCACTATGCTGTTCCTGACTCTGCGCATCTGCCAGATCCCGATTAAATATGTCATCTTCGGGTAATTGAGTAAGGACAGGACCTCAAGTTGCTCGTTTTCACTGCACAACCATTAAAATAATGAGTTTCTCAAATTGATTCAAACTTTACATATAGCTTTATCACTTCACTTACAAATCATAATGTGTTGATATCCCATGATGAACATTATCTAGTTGATGATGACTCCCGGATGGACCACCATGATCCAACACACCAAAACTAGGCATATTCCAATTGGGCATTGGTTCATAACTTGTAAAATTCATATTTGGCCGGTACCCGCTGTGGAATATATGAGTGTTAATACAAATTCAATACATAAAAATAAACATCGTAACACAAAGGAAAATTAAAATTTATCACTCGGCTTGTGGATTATGTAAACTAGGGGAGAAATTATTTCCTCGCTTCTCATTCGCCCATGGAGATAAGTTTAGATCAAGCCAAACTCTTTCACCCGGAACCTGTTCGGCTAAAACTGCTCCAAAATAATCACCCGATGATTGAGGGCTATCCCTACTTTGCGGAACCTCATTATTGCGAACGTCTTCAGCCTTGACGTACATTTCCAACATTTTTATCACAAGATATTCCCGATGTTCATCCGAAGTCCTCAAAAAATCTCTGAGTTTCATCGTCTTCGATGTTAAACTCAGCATAACAAGCAACCCCTTGTGGAGTAACAGAATACAAATATCTTCTGGTTACTTTAATATTCACCGAACATTTGCTCACACTCATTTTTGTACATAACAACGATACCAATGTATCGTACTCCATTGTAAGTGGCAACTTAACATGACACTGTGGAGAACAACTATAGCGTACTGAGTTATTCTCCACCACAACCTCACCCCCCCAATATAATGAAACCCTAATTCTTCGCTCTTCAGACAATATGACAAAATGCAAAATAACTTAACGAACAAATATTTCGGAAGATTTGAAGGATTCTGAATGGATTATTACAAAATCCTGAAACTATTTAAATAAAGAAAAAATTGATGTATAGCGCGTTAAATATGCGCGCTATACCCAGTTGAATTATTGGTCTGTCAATTAAGTACAGAAGGGCCCAACTTTTACGTATAGCGCGATATTTAACTGCGTTATACCCTGTAGAATTACTGATGTGTCAGTTAACTCCAGAAGAATTATCGGTGGGCCCAATACCGCTCTATACCTTAACGGACAAATGTATCGTTAAAGTATAGTGCGGTGAATAATCACGCTATACATATTATATTATGGTGGCCAGTTTGTTTTCCACATATTATGGTTCTTTACATTTTGGTTCCCCGCTCGGACAGACCTGTTATACAAAAAGGTAAAAATCCTCATGCAAACATTTACTGCACACAAATTTGCTTTCACCATAAATTCCAAGACCTGCAAATGATGTAGCAGCAGTCAGTCCATTCACGTTGAGACAAGCTTCATCATGATAAAGGTCAGAAGCTGCATTGGTTTCTGCTACAATAGCCATCAATGGGAAAGGGAAACCACAATAATCCTAATGGGAAGAGTGGGTGAGGATTAAACATGAAATCTAACTCCACTTGCACTCTTTAAGTTGATTTTGTTTTTAAATCGCCAGTGTTTGCACACCTCAATCATTCTACGGGATATATTCTCATTGATTAATATGCTCGTGAAAGGTTCCTATCGGAGGCGGATGTAACATAATATCAACGGGTTCAACTGGACTCATTAACTTTTGAGGCGGAACATAAATTTATGTGTAAAAGTTTACTAAAATTTAAATAAGTAGATATGAACCCATAACTTTAAAAATATAATAGGTTCAATACTAAAAATCTTAAAAGCTGAACTCATTAAGTTTAAATCCTAAATTCGCCTATGGTTCCTGTACCACTCCTTACACAATAATAGTCCTACCCCTCAACAAAAAGATAAATAAAAATTAATACGTGACACATCAATAAGATTATGTTAAAAGCGTACTCAATGTTTTGATAAATAATTGTTGATCAAGGCAGAAACATGCTGAGCTACCCATAATGAGCCAACCTCCGTGCAAGAAAAAGCATGAGTATAACCCCCTCGTTCAACTGCTAGGACAGCACCTGGAACATTATTGGATATCTGTAACCACAAAACTCGCATTTAGCAATAGAAAATTGGTTCTGTAAAATGTGATTAGCCATTTACTAGTGTGATTGCTTTACGAGAGAAAGGCCGTCAATAAAGAAAATCTGTTTGTTTATAGATTTTTTGCCCAAAAATACGTTGTCAATCTCCAATTTCATTAAACAAATGAGTTAATCCACTTCCTGTTTCTTTGAAAATTGATCAAACAATTATGGTTTCGAGTAAGGTAATCAAGTTGTGGCAGGAGATTACATCCTTCAGCAACACCAATAGAATTTACGACTAGATACATTTGTTCTTAATAGTAAATTTATAAATATTAGTTTCAAGCTTAAAATATTATGGAGGGACATTAGATGATAAAAAAATTAATAATGAATAGAATGATAACCTACGAAATCATACTTGATGTCTTAAACATCATGCTCATTTCTCTTACTTTCAAGATGCAGTAATTTCGACCGTACTGTAGAATTGAACTAGAAATCCTGGATTTTATCTCTTTCTAGAAACTCATTAAATTACTTCTTACAGTCTTCAACTAGACATAAGCTCAAAAAAACCAGTTCTCACAGTATGCACAACAGTCTGGAATGGAAACGACGATAAAGCATAAATAGTTTTCAAAATGCTAATCAGATTCGGATCGACCATTAATAAGACACCATAGAGAGTAAATCTTTGTAGTTTCACATTGCAAACATAAAAGGAGAAAATATGCGCAATGAAATAAGACATTATTTACCTCTTCATAAATATGTAAGGGACCCCAATGATCGTCGACGCCAAACAAAAATGCCATCTGACTTTTCTTTTCCCTCATAAATGACCAATCAGGTACTTCAGAAAGCTAATCCAGAAGGGGAAAAAATCATAATCAGGATAGACTGAGAAAACTTCTATGGAGGAATTCAGATGTGTACGGATTTGGGGCAGTTGGGGGAAATTTCTTTCTTTTTGGTCATGTTTTAGCTTGCCGTTTAAAGCTTTTCTATGGGAGTATTCCTGCTTGTCATGCAGCAGTTTTGCAACAAAAATCACAGGTTTTTCCACCTTTATGAAAAATTACGGTCTATAACAATCTCTTCCATAGGCACCATCATCTTTAACAAGAATATTTTGCATGAAAGATGTAACGGGTACCCTTGGAGCAGTCATGATAATGTGACAAGGAGAAACTTACCTTTTCAAATTCGGTCATTGCCATGTATAGAATGTTCTGAATGGTATGGTACTGAAAAGCATATTGCAGTTGCCAACAATTATTAGTATTAAAGCTAACAATAGATATAGATGGCTGATTTCACAATATCTAATATCACAAAGAATAGAAAGCAAAGTTCGTTTCTCGACCAAAACTGTAACAAAACAAATGAAGAAAAGGGAGTTAAATGATTTTGTACTTCAACATGTGCTCCTCAAGGTTACAGCAAGTAGAACTAGAAGAAAACCACAGCCATCAAGGTATAATTTTTTTAACCCACTCCATTGACCATGGGTGATTAGAACTGAGGTGTAATTATTCTCGTAAGAGTTAGGATTTGTCCATGTTTGACTACATAAGTCATCTTAAGTTTGATGGCTTTGAAAGGGTAAAAAAGACAATGATCTTTACCATCGACGTGCTTTGACTTTTCAAATTTGTTTAGATAAGAACTTTGACTTGGCATTTCGGGGAAGAATTAACTTACAGATCAACTTGGCAAGTCGAACTCATTGCTTATTCATCCAAAACAAAAATGAGTAACCGGTTGATCTAATACTTCAGATCTGATTACCAACAGTGTTAAAGAGAATCAGAAGAAATTGACCCTCACCCTGAGGACATGTTTACAGAGAGCCTCCACTGCAGGTGGGGACCAGGACTTCCCCACAGATGTTTTCACCAGAAATCTGGAGATCCAGGCTGGTAACAGTGCCAGAATTGTTGCAAGTGAGCTTAGGCCCGTACATAAAGTGCGAGATCTACAGAAGTTATAACCGAAGAACATCAAATTTTGTCACTGTAATTGCATGAGGAAAACAATGCCTACACAAATGTCACACACAAACAGGAAAAGTAATGGTAATATACTCAAAAATAAAAGTGCCTCTAGATTTGTTTATTGGATACTTTGAATAGATGCCACATATTCAGTCCTAAATGAATAAACTAGAAACTGTCAAAACTCTAAATCCACAATTCAAGCTCAAAGAGATTCGTAAAACAAGATAAACAAAAAACAAAACAGTGACAATAACCAGTTGCAAACAACCAGCAGATTGGACATACAAACTAGAAGAACAGAAGTTACAGGTCGAAAAATAAAAGCAACTATAGCTAGTGACTAGTAGGAAATGTTTATCAAGTCATATGATCTGCAAAGAGAATTTGAAATTTTAAACAAAAAGCAATCTGATATTCTGATCACACATGCTCACTGCCCGAAGTAATGTGATATTAATGGGATTCTATAACTGTTTCATTGAGAATTGAAAACAAAGGTTCAGTAGTCTGCAGTACGAGAAAAAGCAAAAAACTGATTGGTCTTCAAAAGGCAAGGAAGGAAAATAAACAGCTAAAGTACAAAGCTCTCACTTCACATAGGAAACAGACAAGGAAAAAATCAAAGAGATTTACACTGCAATCTTCTTAATAATAGCTTGTGTTGAAGACTTGGTGTTTACAGCTAGAAATGGATACAAGCAAATGCAGTATGTCACCTAGAAAAAAATAGAAATATCAGAATGAGGATTTTGGGGGGAAAAGGCATAATAGTGAAAAACCTTGTACCCAATATAAAGAGGATGTAGTCTTCACCTTTTCCTGGAATCTCCGAAAAATGTCCAGAGATATGTATGAGCCAATAGAATGACCAACCTAAGAACGGAAATCAAAATCACAACACATAAAACTTCTAATACATGCAGAAAACGAGAACCTGACTATCTACATTGATAAAAAGTTCCATTTCTTCTTATTGATTTTTGTCAGTTTGGATTGAGATCTTAATTTAACAATGAAATGATGGTTCAGAATGAGAATCCAAATAACACGCACATAAGAGCATATATTAATGCAACTTCTGAACTTACCAGTACTAGAGGAACTTCAACATCCTGAAGCTCATGCTCTATGAAGTTCAGCTGGAAAAGAGGATTTTGAAACAAAATCAAATCATGAATGCAGACTGATATAGACCAGTATTTTGAAGTACATTTTGGGGCAAGTCCCGGGGCGTGAATTGAGGCGAGGCACACCAAAAACGTGCAGTGGCGGTATTAGTGGCCGTAGGTTCTGTTGGTGATGTACTTTCAAGGTTTTGCACCTCTCAAGTACAAGAAGAGAGAAACAAAAGCACCCCACTAAAGTTTTTCACAAAACTAGCGAAAGTGTTCTTCAAACGCACGTGAGAAGAATGTAAGATGAAAAGAACCTTTCCCACTCGTTCTTCAATCCCGCAAGATTGCAAGAAGCGTTGAATAAAGGAGGAAGAAGAAAATAAAAAATAAATCACATTTTTGAAGCAAAAGCTTAGAAAAACAAATCACCCATCTTTATTTTCAGCATATTGAGACCTTTAAATAGGCCTTACAATGAGTAAAATTGATGAGGTAAAGGAAAACTAATTCTAATTAAACTAGAATAAAAATAAGGTTAAGAAAACTTATCCTAACTTAAATAGGAAAAAGAATTCTAGTAAGGATGGGATACTAACTAACAATCCTACTTTGACTACAACTACAAATATAATCCTACTAAAACAAGAATTAAATTACCGGGAAACAAGAAATAAGAAATTATAATTTTTAAGGAAACAAAATCCTAATCATGGATGGATTCTTGAACTTCTTGAATTTCTTGGATATTTAGCATTCTTGATCTTGCTTCAGTTGGGCAACACCCTAGAAAGTAAGGCACAAGCCCAGGCGCAAAACGCGCCTCAAGAAGAAGGCTCACGCGTATTGAAACTTAAATAGACTAGAGATAATTTAAGCAACTCCAATTGATTTTTCTAGAGCCCTTTTCTTTAATACCCAAATTTCCCCCCTCCCCCTCCCCTTCCCCCAACAGAAAAGAACTCTAACTTCGTAACATCAAAGCTGATCGGCGACCCTGAACCTGAAGAAATCTAGCAAAAGGAAGGAAATGATGCCTTTCTTAAGGTATAATCATCTTCCTTTACACTTTTCTTTAGCTATTATATTAGCTTTTGGATTTTAATATTTTTGTGTTCCACTGCCTTTGGCATGTTATTTTTTCCGATGTTGGTTCACCTTCTTTTTGCCGCTTTTTTGTGGGATTTATAGCAAAATCTTGTATGTTGCTCATTTTCCAATTAAACATATCATGCTTCTCAAAAGCTTCTCTTTGATCACCATGAAGAAGTTAACTATGAATTTGATTAATTCTCAATTTTTTATTTTCTTATATTTTACATGCATTGTCTCGTCACATTTCTCTCTTTTTTAAAAAAAAAAAGTCTTAGTCTCATTTCTCTTGCAGACAAATAGAAGCATACATTGACATGAAGGGGGCTGCTATAAAAATATGAGTAACAACGATCTTGCATACGGTATACGATCATGACTTCGAATAAGAAATATTCTAGATGCAAGTTTGTAACCAATGTTATTATTCTGTATTGCTGTAATAAACAATTAAACTTTCTGAAAAAAACAAAACAGAAAGTTAGTAATACTTGTTTAACGAAATAGATTCTGAAAAACAAATAAAAAAAACAGTATAGGAATAAATCGAGCCCACTGAATACACAGTGTGTCCTTAAGGAAATTATTCCCCTCAAGTACCCGAGGTGCTGGAATATATCCTCCCAGGATAGAATGATTTAACTCACCAGTGTATTGGTACCAAAACTCTGATGAACTGCGAACCACCCAATGGTCGTAAAACACACTGGAAAATATTGTGCAGAAGAAGAAGAAGAAGAAGCTCAGAAAATTTCGTAAGGAAAGATTCTGGGATTCAAACTCTATTTATAGAGTTGCTGGCATTGTTTCTGAAAAGATTTGCAACCTTTAAGAAACAACCATGGCTGTTGGAAAAGGGGTGTTTGGAAATATTGCGGGAAAAAATATATTTAAAATAATCCGGGAAAGAAAACGGGCCTGACCGAACCGGGTCGCGGGTCATGGGTTATTCCGGATTGAATTTTTCGTTAATTATTTAATTAAATAATTAAATATTTGAAAGGAATTTTGTCCAAAAAGATTAATCAATCAATCGATCTTTGACCAAATCCAAATCCAAATCCAAATCCAAATCCAAATCCGAAGCCGAAGCCGAGCCGAGCGACGACGACGGCGCGAGGCTTGCCTTTTTTTTCTTAACTCTTTAAGAGCTAGAAGAAGAGCAATTATATATATACCCATCAAAAGCTTTTTCTTTCTCCGATATGGGACAATGTCCCTTTCCCAAGGGAAACTCAAATATTTTATTTTTCCTCCATTTCTCATTCACCTTCTTTAAGCTACACAAGCTTAAAATCCCAATAATCCCCCACATGAATGGGGAATGGCTATAAAATAAAGGAATGCACGGACGCGTGTGTGTTTTACATGCAAGAATTAATTGCATCTGGATAAGTAGGTTTCCCTTTGAACTTTCCGTAGTGAACTTATATCGAATATACTCGGTCAATCGGTAGATTTGATATCTTTGAACCGTCGAGCTTTGTTGTATACCTAGACAACATAAGTCACACAATCAATCCTTAACCATCTATGGTTCTCACGGTTGTGTTCGTTTCAGCCATGAACACCGCCTGGTTTCATGAGTGCTTAGAGAATGAGCCTTTACTTTCATTCCCCTTGAAGCGGCTTACACTTCACACTCACATAGGTGATTTCTAAACGTGTAATCCTATAGACACACTATCTGGTCATATCCTGCCAGACTTAGCAAATCATTAAAAAACCTTTAAGCTTTGTTGACTCATCAAAAAGCCTTAATGCTTTACCTCGATTTCTGAACATTGTCTTCATCACGAGAATGGGTTGAGTTATTTGACAATGTTGAACCGTCATTCATAACTTTGTTTGATCTCTTTGAACCTAGCTCGTGGGATCTCCAGTCTGCTAGGTAGAGTTACCGTCATGATGACTTGTCCTAGACCTTAACCCCATTCCCTTTGATGATCTTTCAACTGCCTCTCTAGATAGGCCTTTTGTAAGTGGATCCGACACGTTATCTCTTGACTTTATGTAGTCAATTGTGATAACACCACTAGAGAGTAGTTGTCTAACGGTATTGTGTCTCCGTCGTATTTGACGAGATTTTCCGTTATACATAACGCTCCCTGCCCTGCCTATTGCCGCTTGACAATCACAATGTATACAAATAGGTGCCAAAGGTTTGGGCCAAAATGGAATATCTTCCAAGAAATTCCGGAGCCATTCAGCTTCTTCACCGGCCTTATCTAAAGCTATGAATTCAGATTCCATTGTAGAACGGGCGATGCACGTTTGTTTGGATGATTTCCAAGACACTGCTCCACCCCCAATTGTGAAAACATATCCACTCGTGGATTTAACTTCAGATGATCCAGTGATCCAATTTGCATCACTATATCCCTCGATCACGGAGGGATATTTGTTATAATGCAAAGCGTAATTTTGGGTATGTTTGAGATACCCCAAAACTCGTTTCATTGCCATCCAATGTATGTGATTGGGATTACTTGTAAATCGACTCAGTTTACTAATAGCACATGCTATATCTGGTCGTGTATAATTCATGATATACATCAAACTTCCCAATACTCTTGCATAATCCAATTGTGAGTCACTTTCACCTTCATTCTTTTGAAGTGCATAACTCACGTCAATTGGAGTCTTGGTAATTTTGAAATCCAAATACTTGAACTTGTCAAGTACCTTTTCAATGTAGTGAGACTGTGATAATGCTAGACCTTGTGGAGTCTTGTGAATTCTGATTCCTAAGATCACATCAGCAACTCCTAAGTCTTTCATATCGAATTTGCTAGCCAACATGCGCTTAGTAGCATTTATATCTGCCATGTTTTTGCTCATTATCAACATGTCATCAACATATAAACAAACAATGACTTCATGACCTGGAGTGTTTTTAATGTAAACACATTTGTCGCACTCGTTGATTTTAAACCCACTTGCCAACATTGTTTGGTCAAATTTGGCATGCCATTGTTTGGGTGCTTGTTTAAGTCCATAAAGTGACTTAACAAGTTTGCACACTTTCTTTTCTTTACCAGTTACCACAAAACCCTCAGGTTGTTCCATGTAAATCTCTTCCTCTAATTCTCCATTTAAGAAAGTTGTTTTAACATCCATTTGATGGATTTCAAGACCATACACGGCCGCTATTGCCACTAACACCCTAATAGATGTTATCCTCGTTACTGGCGAGTAAGTGTCAAAGTAATCAAGGCCTTCCTTTTGTCTATAACCTTTGACAACAAGTCTTGCCTTATATTTGTCAATAGTGCCATCAGCTTTCACTTTCCGTTTAAAGATCCATTTCGAACCTAAAGGCTTATTTCCTGGAGGAAGATCTACCAATTCCCATGTATGGTTATCCAAAATTGATTGAATCTCACTATTGACTGCCTCTTTCCAAAACGCTGAATCAGAAGATGACATAGCTGCTTTAAAAGTTTGAGGCTCATTTTCAAGCAAGAATGTCACAAAATCTGGTCCAAAGGAAGTAGATGTTCTTTGACGTTTGCTACGCCTTGGATCTTCTATACTTGGAGTATTTTCCTTTGGTTCTTCCCGAGGTCGTTTAGGTCTTTCACTTAACGACTCACATTCAGTTTTATACGGATAGATACTTTCAAAGAATTCAGCATTATCTGATTCCATTACCGTATTAATGTGAATTTCGGGATTATTAGATTTATGAACCAAAAACCGACATGCTTTACTGTTTGTAGTATCCAATGAAAACGCAATCAACAGTTTTTGGTCCGATTTTAACCCTTTTAGGTAAAGGAACTTGTACCTTTGCTAGACACCCCACACTTTGAAATATTTCAAGTTGGGTTTTCTTCCTTTCCATTTTTCATATGGAATAGATTGCGTTTTGCTGTGGAGTACTCTGTTGAGTATTCGGTTAGCTGTAAGGATAGCTTCGCCCCACAAACTCTGCGGTAATCCGGAACTTATTAATAAAGAATTCATCATTTCCTTTAATGTCCGATTTTGTCCAAAAATAATTGAAAGGAATTTTGTCCAAAAAGATTAATCAATCAATCGATCTTTGACCAAATCCAAATCCAAATCCAAATCCGAAGCCGAAGCCGAGCCGAGCGACGACGGCGGCGGCGCGAGGCTTGCCTTTTTTTTTCTTAACTCTTTAAGAGCTAGAAGAAGAGCAATTATATATATACCCATCAAAAGCCTTTTTCTTTCTCCGATATGGGACAATTTCCCTTTCCCAAGGGAAACTCAAATATTTCATTTTCCCTCCATTTCTCATTCACCTTCTTTAAGCTACACAAGCTTAAAATCCCAACAACCAATAATGTAGTGGCACAATCAAAAGATTGAGGCAACATTCAGCAAGTAACCATGAAGGGATAAAGCCTCTTTTCCTAAAGTTCCGGATGAAGTAGTTGAAGACTGCAAGAAAGCATTTACTAAAGGTTCAAAATGTAAGAGCCATGTCGAATGCGACTTTGAAAGAAATGTGAGTTGTTGCAAATATGGGCGTTTTACATCAAGAGGCTAGAGATCCAATAGATAATTTTGTTAGTGCTAAAGTAAAGCAAGCTACTTTGAACTCCAAACGAAAAAAGAGGAAAAGAAAGAAGTTTGTCAACGAATTGGTAGGTTCTTCTTCTCAAGTGGTATATTTAATGTTGCAAAAAAACCATATGATTCGCCAATGTTTGACGCAGTCCCTCAATGCATGAGTTGAGAACTTGGATACTGAAAGATTAGGTCATGGATATTGACAAAAAGATGAACATAAAAAATCTTAGAAGCAATATGGTAGTTCAGTTTTGTCTTTTAGTTAGATAGATGGATGGAAAAAAGTAGATAGTTTATAAATTTCCTTATTAACAGTCCTGAGGTATATTATTTTTAGATCTATCGATACTTCTGATTTTACTAAAAGTGGTGCAGTGCTTGTTATACATTTGAATAGAATCATACATGAAGTTGAAAAAGAAAATGTTGTTAGGATAATTACTAATAATGGTTCTAATTTTGTGAATGCCAAAAAGAGAACAATGAAACCTCGAACTGATGTTTATTGGACTCTTGTGCAACACGTATTGATCTTTGTTAGAAGACATATCGGAAGTTGAAAAATCATCAAACCACACTTACAAAAGAAAACAAAAAAGGACGAGATTTATTTACGGACATACTTGAGTGTTAGATTAGATGAGAGCATTTACAAATAATCAGGAACTTGTTCACTCTGCTACCAGTCGCTTTGCTACATCATATTTCACCCTTCAAAAGCAAGAAAAAGCCCTTAGAACTTTGTTTTCTCTGAAGCTTGGAATAAATCTGCATGGGCTTCACATGAGGGGGTGAAAATAAGAGTCATGGTTATGTTTTGTTAGATCAGAACTTTTTGCCGCATATCTTTACGCAATAAGCATTATGTGGCCAAAGTTCAAATCAAGCAAAACTATGACTCTCGCTTTCACCCCTAGTGTTCTTAGCCTAAGTAGATCTATCCCAAACTTTAGAAGTATAGATCCAAAAGCTTGTTTTTGGTTGCGAAGACTTTGAAGAGTGTAATGCGAGTGATAGCAGGACGAAAAGGCTTACGATTATTTATAAGTGATTTCACTAAATCCAACGTTCAAGTATGTCCATAAATAAATCTCGCTTCTTTTGCTTTATAAGTGTTGTTTAATGAACTGTTAACTGTCCTATGTCTTCTAACAAGAGATCAATACAATGTGTTGCTCGAAGAGTCCAATATATATGAGGCCGAGTTTCCAATATTCTCCTTCCAGCATTCACAAAATTAGAAACATTACTGGTAATCATCTCAATGATATATTTTTTCTCCAACTTCACCTATGATTCTATTCAGCGTAACGCAAGTATGTCAGCACTCTTAATAGAATCAGATGCATCAATAGATCTAAAAAGAAAGCACATGCAGGACTATTAAGGAAGTTAATAAAACATCCACTATTCCATCCGTCCAACTAGTAGACATAATTGAACCATACTGCTTCCAAGATTTTTCATATGCATCTAACATCCAAGTTCTCAACTCATGTATTCAGGGAGGCACAAAACTCTGACATAATTTGCAATTCCCTCAAATATTGCCAAATAATATGGATCATTTGCGGCACTAAACGAGATAACACTTGAGAAAAAAACCCTGCCAATTCACTGACAAACTTCTCTTTCCTCTTTCTGCTATTTGGAGTTAAAAATAGTTTGTCTTGCTTGAGCAATAACAAATGGTTTATTAGAACTCTAGCCTTTGCATGTAAATTGCCCAGTTGGAGAAGAACCAAATTCACTACCCATATTACCATATTCGGATGCAACAAATCGTGTTTCTTCCAAAGTAGTATTTTGCTTGGTTTTACGTTCTGAACATGTAATAATGATTCAAATACTTCATCCGGCACTTTAGGACAAGGATTTATGTTTATAGACGCCTACTAAATGTTTCAATCTAGTAACTGTGTTGTTGCATTGTTGGTTACAAAACTTGCATCAAAAGTACTTCTCATTCGGGGTCATGATTGTATACTTCCATGCAAAATCTTTTCTACTCAAATTTCTAGAGCCTCATTTATCCATTCTCAACTATAATTTGTCAATACAAAATTTACGTTTGCCTGGGAGAGAAATGCGAGAGAAATGAGACATGAACAGGACATGTAAAACATAAAAGGAAAATAAAAATAAAGAACCAGTGACAAGTAAAGGATCCAATAATAACCAACAACAAATAAAGTACTTTAAGAAAATCCAACAAGAAACATCATATACATTCTTGAATTGGATTACATTCTTCCAACATATGGAAGAATGTCACCCTTCAAGAATGTATACTTAATTCAAGAATCCATGTGATAAAATAAAGCATAACTATCAAACTTAACCTGTTTTCTTATTAAAACAGTTAAATCTCTAAACCAGTCAATTAGATCAAACATCTACATTCCTTTAACATAGCAAGAATGCTATCAAAAGAAACAAAAATCCAAGACTCTGGCAAAAGAGAAATCTGTCCAATTCATAGTACCCTTTCTCAAGATTTCTCAGCATATTTATTACTTCTGAGGTTATTCCCCTAGCTAATGTCATCAAATTCTCAAGATTTCTCAACATATATCCCATGTTTAACTTTCTATCAACAATCAAATTCATTCGGAACTTCTTCTCTATGCTGATCAAAGAGAAGCCTTTTCTTTTGTTTAATAAAATTCCATATATTTTATTTATTTATAACTATTCTTTACCTTTTCAAGGTCAAATTTGAGTATTACTTATACTTGACGCAAGCTAAACTAGCTCAAGAATCAGTACAACCAATATTCATTAGCAAACGGATAACACTAGCGGATCATCGGACTAACTTGAAATTTTAACTTGAGCAACATGTTGAGTTTAATCGGAAAAGGATCAATATACCAGCTTTTACTAGAAACCCAACTGCAGTGAATAGAAAGTGAATCAACATCAAAGAAAAAAAAAATATGGCAAAGGACGGAGCGCATAAAAAAAATGATATCCAAAAACTAATGTGATAGAAATACGAAAGGGTAAAGCAAGAAGAGAGTATCAAAGTCGTTAAAACTGGTCAGAGGATGATTTCTTCAATTTCAAGGTCGCCGATCCGCCTTGATGTTACGAAGTTAGGGCTCTTTTTCTTTGGCGGGGATGAATTTTGGTATTAAAGAAGAGGGTTTTAGAAAAAATAATGGGAGTTGTCAAAATTGTCTCTAGTTTTTTAAAGTTTCAATAGGCGGGCGTGTGCCTCACTTTCTAAGGCATCGCCCAACAGAACCTACACCCCCTACTATTGTCCCGCCCCAATTCACGCCCAAGGACTCGCCCCAAAACGCATTTCAAAGCACTAGTGACTACAATTTTGCACTGAAATATATGTTGATGAAGAACTTAGATTTTATTAATTGGAAACTAGAAGCATTGCCACTCCATTAGATTAAGCTTACAAAGCAGAGGATATAAAGTTTTAACATCAAAAGATGGATAAATATCTGCACTGAAATGTGGATCTCTTTACAATATTAGGAATATTAAAATAATTTTAAGTGTATTATGCTAATTATAAAAATGTAAAATTGAATATCAATGGGACTTATGCCTCGTGGCTCGGGATTTACACCTCGCCCCATGTTGGGTAAAACATCTCACCTCATGCCCTCACCTTTTAAAGCACCGATATAGACATTGAACTACCATATTCAGAAGAAAAAAGGAATATTCTGGAAAATTGAGAAAGAATAGATTAAGCTAATCCAATAATTAGTAGGAATAAAAACAGCTCTTGACTACATCCTTCAGCCACAAGTTGAAGGGTAATTTCAACTTTCCATTAACATAGATATAGCACTATCGAGGAAAAATTAGTTATTGGTTCCCAAAACCCAGAATTTTTTTGAAAAAAGAATTAGTACTGATATGCTTTTCACCATCCCACCTGTCACATCCCCTGCCCCTTCCCCTAAAAGAAAAGATTTCTCTATGATAAACTGATATGAGGTAACAAAATTACCTTGTGATCGGTTTGTTCTTGCAGTGAAAACAGCCTTCCGCGCTCCCAATTCTAGCAATTGGAACAAATCATGCAACTATGTTAGCCATGCATTGATTGGGCATTAGTGCCAGCTGAAACTTTAAAAGAAGATATTAACATACACCTACAAATATTCATCTTTAAAGACTATCAAGTCTATGGAAAATCTTCAAAAGGTCAATCAAAGACAGCAAATCATCCTACGGTCTTCACATGAGATGCAAACTTTGAACTTGAAGTTTGAAGAGTTACAAGGAAAAAAGAAAACAAAAAAGGACAAAGTAGCCAAAGGCCCTTAGGGCTACTCAAAACTGTTTATAAAATGGATACTACATGTTCCAATAGAACGATGTGTGCAACCTAACTTGCAGAGCAATTACAACTTAGCTCACTTTTGTTGGGTGTGTGAATAACGTCCTACATGGAAAGTAGAAAAAAAACTACTTATAAAGAGTTAGATACTCTTAATGGTGTGAGGCCTTTTGGGGAAAATCGTACGGGCTTGGCTTAAAGCGGATAATATCGCACCATTTTAAGAGTACTTTTGTAACGACCCGACCGGTCGTTTTGAGGATTAGCGTCCCGTTCGGTGGCTTAACGTCTCGAGCAGCTTCGTATTATGTGTTATGACGTGCGTGCGTGGTCGAGTTCGGATTTCGGATGATTCGGGATTGGTTTGGAAGAAGGATTCTTATTTTAGAAGTTTAAGCGGTAAGAGTTTGACCGGAGTTTGACTTTTGTGTAGGCGACTCTGAAATGGCGTTTTGATGGTTCCAATAGCTCTGTATGGTGATTTTGGTCTTAGAAGCGCGTGCGGATGTTGATTTGGAGGTCTGTAGGTCGTTTCGGCATGAATTGGCGAAAGTTGAAAAAAATGGAAGATTTTGGAAAGTTTGACCGAGAGTTGACTTTATTGATGTCGGGGTCGGATACCGGTTCCGGAAATTGGAATAGGTCTGTACTGTCATTTATGACTGTCCAAAATTTGAAGTCAATCGGAGTTGGTTTGGTATGAATCTGCATTAGTTTTGGAATTCAGAAGTTCATAAGTTTCTTATGCTTGAATCAATGCGCGATTCGTGACTCTAGTGTTCTTAGAGGCAATTTAAGGCTTCGAGCAAGTTCGTATCATGTTTTGGGACTTGTTAGTCTACTTGATTGGGGTCCCATGGGGCTCGGGTGAGTTTCAGATGGGCTTGGATTGTGCCACGCTCTTATTTGATATTTCGGCGTCGTTTCTTTTGGCATAAAGGGTACCACATTGTGCAAATGACCTTTGATTTGTGATTCGATTGAACCATCAGATCCATATCGTAATTACAGAACCATAGCAACAAGAATCGTCGCATTCCGAGGTCGTATGAGAGAGTTATGCCCATTTTCATGTCGGGAAAGATTGTTGTTTTTTCTCGTGTTTGAGGGAACATAGTGTTTGAGGGAACATAGGCAGATCGCAGGTGTCAAATGCGATTTATAAGTCTCAGTGTCAAATGCGATTTATAAGTCTCAGGTGTCAAATGCGATTTATAAATCTCAGGTGTCAAATGCGACTTGCCTGGAGAGGTTTCTAAAAACAGGGGTTTTACCATTTTTATCATATTTTGAGTTGTAGACTTCGGATTTGAGCGATTTTTGAAGGGTTCTTCACGTGTTCGATTGGGGTAAGTGTTCTATATCCTAAATTGATTAAATTTCATGATTTCATACTTATTTATATCATTAAATTAGTGAATTGAATGGATGAAAATGGGAAATTTTGTAAAAATCTTTCAAAATGTAAAATGAGGATTTGAAGGGCGATTCGATGTCTGAAATTGATAATTTTGGTATGGTTGAACTCGTATCGGAATGGGTGTCCGGGTTTTGTGAATTTTATCGGGTTCCTAAGTGCGAGCCCAGGGTTGACTTTTTAGTTTTTGTTAAAGATTGAAACTTTATTAACCAGAATTGTTTCCTATGAGTTTTATTTATGATTTGAAGTTATTTTGGCTAGATTTGAGCCGTCCGGAGGTTGTTTCACTCGAGAAGGTCATTTTAGAGTAACGGTCTAGCTTCTTTGAGGTAAGTATCTTGCCTAACTTTGTGTGGGGGAAACTACCCCTTAGGATTTGAGTCATTTGTGCTAATTGTGTCATGTGAAGGACGTGTACGCGAGGTGACGAGTACGTACTCGGGCTTATTTGTGAAAATTTGACCGTTTAGGGCTCTTAGGTTCTTATGTTCATTAGATGTGAAGTTGTTTTAGCAAGTTAAATCCTCCATTTACTAAATTCACCCTTATGTGTCTTATTTGGAATTGATTGATTCATATTCTACCCTTGTTGTCAATTAAACTCTTATGTGCCTTAATTGAAGTTGTTGCCTCTTTATTGCCTTGTTGTCTTTCCCGTAGTTGCTTAACCTTAATTGAAGTTATTATTATTTCTTCCGTAATTGCTTAACCTTAATTGAAGTTATTATTATTTCTTCTGTAATTCCTTGGCCTTAATTGAAGCTTTGTTATCCCTTTTATTGGTAACATATTCTTACGTGGGGTCATTGATTCATGCTATCTCTCTTATCGTCGAATTGCATTCTTGTGGAATCATTGTTACACATTATCTCTCCCTTGTTGAGCTATTCTTGTTGAGACCATTATTCTCCCTGTTGTGTCTTTCTTTGTGAGCTCGTTCTTCCGTTTCTTTGTGTTCTGAAGTTCTTGTGTTGATTTACTTGTCGTACTCTTGCGTTATCGTTGTTGTTGTTGTACTCGGTGTTGTTGAGCCGAGGGCTATGCGTGGCTGTGGTATTGAAACTGTTTTGAGGAAATGTTGTGGCATATGGGCACATGTTGTGAAAGTCATTTTATTGTGTTGTTACGTTTTGGCACACGTGGTATTGTTGAGAGGATTGTCGGGTTGTTCGCACGTGAGTTGTCTGTGTTGTTATTATTGATATTTGCACATGCGGCGTGACAAGGCGGTCTATATATGTGGGTTTGCGCATGTGGCAAGATAAGGTGAGAATATTATTGTGCGCATGCGGTGAAACAAGGCGGGCATTTACTTTATTATTGCGCACGTGACGAGACAAGGTAGGCTATGTCGGGGAATGATTTGTGATAACTTGTGATGGCCTGGGGGCATTGTTATTGTTAATATTTGTGTAGTGGTGTGCCTACCTTGTGTGAGTTATACCTTGTACATTTTGTGGTGATCGTTTCTTATGTGTCATTCATTGTCTTTACTTTTACTTGTCGACTTGAATTGGGATAAAACACGTGCACAAGCATACACGTAATTAATCACCCATATCGGTTTAAGAAGATGAATACTGATGTTATTAACCATTTACACGTACTCCCGTTTACTTGCCTTCTGTGTGAGAGTTGTTCTATTGGCACGTGAGTTGTCCGTGTGGTCATGAATCATTATTATTGTTGGCACGTGAGTTGTCCATACGGATATTTGATATTGTCACTCCATTGGCACATGAGTCGTCCGTGCATTTATGAATTGTAATATGGGCACGAAATTCGAAGTGATTAGGGTTCATGAGATGGGACCCGTGAAATGTAACTATGAGGTGAAGTACCTCGAGAAAGTCCTTGAACAAATCTTGCGAGAAAGTGGTTGCTCTTATTGAGTGTTACTTGTTTTTCCTTACTTGGTTTCATCGGACTTAAACTGTATTCAGCTTACTCCACGACATTATTACTTGTTGTGTCTCGTTGCTAATTGCTGCTTTTAGTTTCCTATTACCAGCATTGCTTCATTATTGTTATCATGCTTTGCTTTAGATTGATATTATTCCCTGTTAGTTTCACATTCATACTTGTACAGGTTATTAAGTCTAGTAGGTGTCTTGATTGTCCCTCGTCACTACTCTACCGAGGTTAGTCTTGATACTTACTAGGTACCACTGTGGTATACTCATGCTAGCTTTCTGCACATTTTTGTGCAGATCCAGGTACTACGGAGTTGGTTGATCATTAGTTAGTTGTTCGGACTTTGCTGTGGAGACTCAAGGTATACCTGTCATTGCATTCGCAGGCCCCGGAGTCACTTCTTATATTGTACTTGTATTGTTTATTTCTATTCCGAAACAGTTGTACTTAGAAGACTTTCTAGTAAACTCAGTAAAAATTATGACTTGTACTACCGGTTTTGGGATTGAAAGCTTTGTATAGAAAATTTATGTTCACGTTTAATAGTTTTTGGTTGAGTTTGCCATTAATTCAGTAAGTGTTAGGCTTACCTAGTCCCTAAGACTAGGTGCCATCACGACATCCTACGGAGGGAAATTAGGGTCGTGACAACTTTTGGGCCGTTTTAACCCAACAACTGGTATAAGAACCATGGTTTGGCAGGACGAGTATAGAGATGGCGGAGGGTAATGGCGTAGGGCCAGGCTTAGTGCCTTTGCCCGTCTATGGGCCGGTTTACTACCTTTAGCCGTAGATTCAAAACGCATACACAGCCTCTCCTCTGGACTTCGGTTGGGTGGCACATAGTTAATATCCAAATTAGCGCATGAATGGTGATGGGTCATATGGAACTTAGTTGAAGGGGAAGATTGTTGGGTATGTGCGAACAAAGTCCCACATGGAAAGTACAAAAGAAAAAGAAGCTACTTATAAGCAATTGGATACTCTTAATGGTGTGGGACCTTTTGGAGAAAACCGTGTGGGCTTGGTCCAAAGCGGACACTATCACACCATGTTAAGAGTATCTTTAGGCTGTTTTAGCCCAACAACTTCATCTCTTTTGATAGACAATCTTTTGGTTCCGCATAGCATAATGCTAATAAAGTTCAGAAGTTGTAAGCTGGTGCAACTATTTACGTACCGAATTAGTCTCCTCAATGCTTGTATTTAAGAAGAGGTTCTAGTAACACCATGATCCCTTGTCATGGATAGATGCACAATTTTGCACGTATATCAAAGACATGAGAGGTATATATAGACGATAGACCTGTCTCATAGGTACACAGTGTTTTCCGAGTTAATATTCGTTGCATAAAAGTTCAAAGTAAACTGAGGCATCTAGTGGTGAATATTCTTGGCATTTGCATGCAGAACAAATCTGGTTTAGCTTCAAAACAACTTTGTCCACAAAGATGCAGAATTGACGACTTATACGTATTATTTAAGGCACTTTTTAGGTTTTATAACTACTCCTACTTATTTTTCTCCTGCAAAAGAAACTGTCTTTTATGACCAGGGATTTCAATCTGTTGTACCACGACGTTTTAGTCCAACAAGCAGGAATGAAGCTTAAGATTTAAGAATAGGGAGTAAAGGAAAACAGTTATACTGGGAATTGAGAAATGTAAACATCGATACAAAAGTTAACGAATGCAAAAATACATTTAACCAAGTTTCTTTTTATATTTACAATTTGAAAGGGTCAAAACTCAATTCTTAAAATCTTACGGGTCGACTATCTGCACATGCTCCTCCTAACTCCCCTTTACTAAACAGCAAATGCAGAAGGAGCTTCATAAACTCCAGCGACTTTTCAGAAACTACTTGGTGGTGAATGGGGTAAGACTCATTCGTGGATGTATATGATTAAAGGGTTTATGAGGCAACTTTTTGCTAACTGTAAAGAATTTTGAAGAATCCACGTGAAGCTCCCAGACCCATATTGCACCTGTTTGACTCAGCATAGTATCCATGTAACATGGTACTCAAAGAAAGGAGGTGGTGAATGCTGGTACTAGGAAATGAAGGAGATGACAAATCATAGTGATTTGCAGTTAAAAGGTAATTGTGGTCATCAAAAGGTCTTTATGTCAGACTTAAACTAATATTTACTTCATTCAGAATGTGGGCAATGAAGAAAATGAGGTTAATCTCAAACCAAAGATGCAATCTCAAGCCAGAGTAGGGAGGTTGATGAATAGAACTCCCACTTGGTCAATTTTGGAGGTTTTACCAGTAGCATTTCTCATCTAAACTGAAAGCCAATATTCGGTTGAGGGCAGCAGCACACCAATAGGTGGATTTGCATTCTTGTATGTTTGGGTAAAGGGCAGGAGCGCGCTTTCGCTCTCACCAGTACTTATTGTAACTGGTTAAAATCAAATATCCAACAGCCGCTTTCCTTAGAAAAAGCTAAAATTCTATTTAAAGAAAATAGAGTAATACCCAAAATACAACCAAAACTTCAAAATAAAGCAATAGTAATGAAAAGGAGGTACTGATTTACTTAAAAGGTCCATGTTGGAACATCATAAGACAAGCCAAGAAATTTATAAAAGTAGTTTATTTAACAAATTAGATTAGGAAAAGAAGATTCACCAAGAATTTCAGATATAGTCATTCAAAACAAACATGCAAGAGGCAAAAAGAACAGAAACAATAACGAAAATGCAGCATTATTTGTACTTAGTCATAAGGCGTTCTCATCCTCTACAAATAAAATGATCCAACAGAAACCATATCTCTTTATTTTACCTTACCATCTAGCTTCACAACCCTGTAAAGCAACATACCTTAAGTTGCTCCATAATATGTAGCCAATGATAGCACGAGTGAACAGCCATATCATTTGCTACTACTTCCATCAAGTTCAGAAATCAAAAGACTACTCGATTCCACAATCTAGTTAACTGAGCAACTTCAATACTATAGATAGCTTCATTTGTTGAAATGACATAATTGGCCAAATAAATTAAATAAGCCTGACGGGGTTCAACAAGGCAGAGCTTCTGTAACCAGAAAAAATATTCAGAAGAGCAATTGTATTGCTGCAGTCCATTAGTATAATTCCACATGAAATTCCAACACTCCAGGTAACTTAGATTTCATTAGCTAACCTTATGTATCATAGTAATTTGTACCATGTCATCCTGCATATTCTCTATTTAATCAACGTATTGTCAAAGCGCAGGTAGGTTGTGACACCTGCAACATTGGAATGGGACAAAGACGTGGAAGGTAACTTTCATCCTTTGGCATTTTTGTTGTAATCTCAACACGTAACTGATTAGCCCATACACAAACTTGATTACTTGAGTTGACAAGCTCAGAAAAGAAAAGAACAGCCATGCCCTCTTGCTCTACTGTAGAGGCCATTCATGCCTATCTAAACCATGTCACACAAAATGGCCCCTAGGTTGAGCTTTATATAAGATAAATTTCAACTCTTGCCGGTGGACTTATTCTAATCAAAGCACCACTATTTCATCAAACTCTCAGCTAAAATATGAGGTGCTATTTCTACAATATTGAAATCTCATACTCCTCCTGTCTATAACATTGCAGTCAACGGTCTATTTAGGGATCTATTTCAGGACTGGATAGTAGAATTTAAAATAATACCAAAAATAAATAAGAATAGTTGCGCTATAAGAAGTTGCATACCTATAATATATATGTAACTAGAAGTGTCCCTTCTCTAATGGCTTAAACCTTTATAGCTAAGTTGCTTGGACTCTTCACTTTCGGTGCCGCACCTGTATCGACAGGACGTGGGTATGGGTGTGGGATCTGTATCGGATCTCGTCAACCGATTTTGGGTACTTTGACCAAAATCGACGGAGAAATTCTGGATAGATACAATGATTTCTGAAATCAAAACAAAAGCTAGGCTGAAATTGAAAAAAATGAAATACCTTGTACATAGAAATTTCTATGACAGTCCTTTGCTTATCTCCTTCTCGGTCTTCCCTTGTTCAATATTTTCTCTTTCTAAAAATACATTGTAAATTTTTCACATAATGTCTCATATGTTAGACATATTTTTAAAACTATTTTTTCAGATATTTGAATTATTTTTGCCAAATCCCCAAACCCGTATCCGTACCTAGATCCGTAATCCCGAATCTTAAAATTTAGATCATGAAGATGCGACCACTAGATCCGAACTCGTACCGGACGCTTGCACCCGAGTCCGAGCAACTTAGCTTTATAGAAGATGGTTACTCAAGTTCAACACAATATCAGAGCAGACAAAGGTCGTGGCTTTAAGCCTTGTCATCACACATTTAAGGATATTTCCACAGCTTGGCCGAAGAAAAAAAGCAAGGTTCACATGCAAAGAGTCATGTTATACATATATACATTA
The DNA here is from genome assembly GCF_000390325.3 of Nicotiana tomentosiformis. Taxonomy (NCBI): domain Eukaryota; kingdom Viridiplantae; phylum Streptophyta; class Magnoliopsida; order Solanales; family Solanaceae; genus Nicotiana; species Nicotiana tomentosiformis. The sequence continues at coordinate 61,991,134 of NC_090818.1, forward strand.
AGATTTTAGAGACATCTAGTAACTCTAGTTCAACATATAGATACTTGAATGATAGCTAAAGAGTTCAAATTTAGTCCTAATGGGGCTCAAGAGATAAATCAGTCACAGAAATTACTATATCTTGTGCTTTGTGGGATAAATCAGCCGCTTAAGGAAAGATAATTAACTAGACATTGGCTACATGAAGTCATTAACTAGACATACTCTTTCCCCACAAGCCAAAGCTTAGAAAGATATTCAACTAATCCATTTAATAATACTAGTCCTAAGGTACGCACTTTGCACGTGTACCCATATTAATCAGTATATAATTTTTAAAACAATATAAATATATTATTAAATAATATGTTTAAGTTATAAAATAAAATTTTAAAAAGTATAAGTTCTTGAAAATGATGAATATTGATTTCTTTGAGCTAGGCGAAAAGATTAAAAAAAAAAAAAATCAAGAAAATATCAAATTATATTCAATTCTTAAATGTAACGTAACTAGAAGGAAAAAAAATAACATTTCATAATAGAATTAAATTGTTTTCAATTCCAAAAATTCGTAACATAAATAAAACAGGAAAGGAAGTGCTTAAATCTTTATTTGATAGAAAAACATTGGAACACTTTGAACCACTAAATGCTACTTTTTAATTTTTATTTTTTTTTTGCCATTGCAGTTTCACATACTTGAATGAGATGTATGAATAATTGTGTCTCAATTACATAAGTATCTCCATTATTTTGTTTAGGTAATAAAAAGATTTAATAAATAAAATTTTAAGTGATTTCAAAGTTTTAAATATTAAATTTACATGCAAATTATTATAGTTATGTTACCTAGTTCAAATTTAAAAGGGATTTACACAAGGTAACATTTTAGTCAATTTATTAGGACTTTCTAATAGTTAAATAAGGAAAAATTTTACAACCAAAATTTTTAGTCGATTTTAAAATTCTAAATATTAGAATAATAATTTAACTACAAACTCCTCATCTACCGTCACTTTTTAAAGAAACAATAGTCGTACCTCTTTTCGTCAAATGAAAAAATTGTAGTAGTTCAATTTTTTCCTCGGATGGCTTCGAATCCAAATCTATGGTTGTTGGTGAGATATTAAAACCTTGAAATTTGATTTTCTAAAAGATATTAACGTAAGTTAGTTCTTGTATTTGGTCCTAAATATTAGGACTTTAATTTGTACAAGGAAGAAATTTAGTTGATTTTAATGTCCTAAATATTAGGTATTCCTACATAATAATTCAAATGTGACAAGTTTTAACAAATAAAATTTTAGTTAATTTCAAAGTCCAAAATATTAGGGAAAATAAGTAAATGACGATTTTGACTAGTTTGAAATCTTTTTTTAAAGGGCAAAAAAGACGAACGACATTTCACTAAAGGGTTTCGTGCTTTTGATAGTAAAAAGTTTTTTTTCGTTTTGATAATTGTGGTGTGAGAGGTTGACATTGGAGGGCCTACGGAGAGGTAGAGGTAGGCCAAATAAGAGGTGGGGAGAGGTGATTAGGCAAGACATGGCGCAACTTCAGCTGACCGAGAACATGACCCTTTATAGGAAGGTATAAAGGTCGAGGATTAGGGTAGTAGAATAGGTAGCCTAGAGTGTTTATACCAGTAGTATGAGCACGCAGTCTCGCTTTCTGTTGGTAATAGGTTTTTACGACTAACCGTTGTTTATTTTCATTGTTGATCATCTTACTATCTTATTGTTTTTATTCTGTTTTTATATTGCTTTTTGGTACTGTCCCTTCTTGTCTATATTATTCATTAATGTGGTGCTCATGCTTTCCTGAGCCGAGGGTTTATTGGAAACAACCTCTCTATCCTCACAAGGTAGGGGTAAGCTCTGCGTACACACTACCCTCCCCAGACCCACGGTGTGGGATAATACTGGGTATGTTGTTGTTGTTGTTGATAATTGTGGTATCCGGGCTAGTCTGCGCGCACATCGACTAATTCCACGGGATACCTGCTACCTCCCACCAACAACAAGTACCAGGTAACTCTGCCCACCAAGGCTTGGACAGATTGGAGTAAATCACCTAGTGTTTTAGCCTCTGTTGGGATTTGAACCTGAGACCTCATGGTTCTCAACCCACTTCATTAACCACTAGGCCACACCCCAGTGCCAAAAAAAATATTATGGGTCATATAGGCAGTAAAACTTTTATACAAGTCAAATTAGAATTTGTGTTACATTCCAATTCTGTAATTCGACCAATTATGTCTTACAGAAGGTTGCTCAATTAATACAGATTGTTTCAAACTTAAAATTGTATGTTGTGTTTGTTGAACTTTGATTATTGCACTAAGGAAAACATTTCCTCGAAAATATTTCCATGAAGTAAGTCATTTTGTGGTATTTGGTTATAGGAAGAAAACAATCTTGAGGTATTTAGTTAAATAGGTAGTAATGAGAGTAGGTGCGATAAGTTATTACATGTTCAGTAACTTTATCAAAGAATATGTATAGCTAAATGCCAATGAAATTTGTTTCTGACATTCACACTTCACGGAGAAGATTCACTTCAATAGGCAAGAAGACTGAATTCCTGGTATTCTAGTTGATATTGGCCTAAAGGCCTTACCTTTTCTGTTTGACCAATGTGCGAGATTGCTGAAAGAAACGAAAGAAAAAGGAAGCAATCAGTACAAAAATTCAGATTTAAAACAAAGAAAGATTGTTTCTAGCTGACCGTAAATCTTGCTATCCAAGTTGTTATAGTCCAGTAGAGGTGAAACTGTATCTTGCCTGTCACGGATGCAGCTCCATCCAACAGATCATAGAGTGATTCCAGAAAATCGACATAAAATGAGATAACACCTGCAGCAGTATCAACATAATTTAATTATCATAGCCGCTTCACTAACACCTACAAAACATAAATTCACTGGCTTACAAACTATAACAACCTGGATTTCCAGGAATAAACAAGACATGAAACTTCGGGTCCTTGGCATGAATTTCCAGCAGATCCGTCTTATAACTGGCCCATCATTACACGCACAGGATGAGAGGCTAATAGTTTCTTATGCAAATAAATGTACAAAACCTTCAACAATAAACACTAAAAACATGATTTGATCTTTAATTCAGCTGCTCATTTCTCACAAGTCAAAAGCGAATGGATAGTAAGTAAAACACCAGTCAGCACGGTGTCATTGGTAACCCCGTGAGAGTACCAAAAAAATGCTACCCATCCTACCTTACTAAATTCATTTTCCATATGCATGATACTTGACGCTATCCTACTCCTTGATTCTTGAAAGAATGACATTGATTCTTCTCTTTCTATAGAAATTCATGTATAAAAAAACTACATTAAAATTACCATAACCAGATTTGAAATTAAGACATTTTTAAAATGCTTCAAGAATTCCTAGCAAAAAAAAACAAAAAGTTTTAACTCTCCAACTACTCCCTCCGTCCTAATTTAGGTGGTGGTGTTTGACTTAGCACGGACTTTAAGAAAGAAAGACTTTTGAAACTTATAGTTAAAACAAGTTATAGACAATTTTGTGGCTATAAATCAACTCAAAATGTGAAGGTTAAAGTAAAGTTAAATTATTTATAAATAAGGAAATATGAGATTCTTTTAGGAACGTTGTAAAAATGAAAGTATGATGATAATTTCTACACCAAACGAACTAGATTAGTAAAATATAATTCACTATACAGAATGATGAATGTGCTTCATATTGCAACTCCAACAATTGGGTCCAAATTAACAGTGCCTTCTACTATCTCAATCACATTGGTGTTTATCCATATTCGTAACACTGTGCGGAAACAGAATGGAAACACATAATCGATATCCCTTATCTGCGATAAACTACAAATATATATATAAAACAAATTAAGAGTCAAAAGACAGTGAGAGTGTAAAGATACCCTGAAACGTTGCATAGCCGAAAACTTGCACGATGTCTTTTATCAATTAGACTCAGATTTTCGGGACCCATTTGTGAATTTCTGCACTTGGATGAAATTAGTCTCCTGAAATAAATAAATAAACAAAACACAGAAAGAAGAATGACGATTTGGGTTTTTTTTTCCTCACACAAAAAAAAAAGGAGTACATGAAAAACGGCGATCAAAACATGAATTGGGTATTGAAAAGGGCGTAGGAACCTGAACCTGGAGTGGAAGAAGGAGAAAGATCGAGTAATGGGAGGAAGAAGCATGGATTCTATCGAACTCTGTTATATAGTCGGGGATTTCGTGGGAGTCTGGTATGGACTGGTCGTTAACTCGTTACTCCGTAATGTTAATGCTATCTATTAACTTTTTGTCTTTTTTGGTGTCTACTTTTTAATTCTTTCTGCGGGTTAAGACCACCTTCTTGGGGTATGCAATTTGATTAGCCATTTGGTTAGCATCAACATTATTACTAGTGTCTTACAAATGTCGTGCATTTTAGTTCTGGGGCGGAGTTACAAAAGTGAGTGCGGGTTTGGGCGAACCCAATAACTTTTTCCGCAATTCTGTATTTGTATTGAAATATTTACTAAATCTATATAAATATATACTGCCGAACCCAGTAACAAAAGGGGTCTTGGTTCAATGGTAAGGGTTGTGGGTTCGCTGGGAAAGATGGGGGTTCGATTCCCACTGAAAGTAGTGTTTTATTTTAAAATTTAGAACTCACACACTTAAATCCCTAGCTCCGCTTCTGTTTTAGTTGATGGTATAGCTAAGTCATACATAAGGTATTTCAACTTTTTTCCCTTGAGAATTCAACATTATGTTATGTGCAAGGTTTTCAGAGAGCTAATTTTCTGTAATGGTTTGGTTCGAGCCTGTTTACCCTTAAAACGGATAACAATTAAATTTTTACGCGATTTTAAGGATATGTGGATTGATTCAACACAAAAGTCAAGAGTATTAGATAAACGAGTTAAAGACAAAATGAATAATCAAACAAGTTGCAACGTTACGGCCCAACTCGAACTTAGGTTGAACAGTGATTTTGCCCTCGATCGGGACCGTGGTTCGAAGCCGATTATGAATGGAGAACAAACGGTAAAGTAAGAAATTTGCAATAACTAGAAAGCAGAAAAATGAATTTGTATTGCCTTGGTTTGAGTGTTACAATGTGTGGTATCAAAGAAAAACTTTCCATCTATATAGTAAGAGAGTCTTATCCCTAGTACAAGTCTAAAAAAGGTAAAAATCCTCATTTCTCATTAATTACTAATCTGTAACAGACATTGTGCGAGATCTGTGTCGTGATATCCGGTTAGGTATGGATATAACGACCCTCTATTCGTCGTGTGTAACTATTTATCATATTTCCCTAGGTCTTTGAGCTTGTTTTGGGTCCGGGGAACGTTGCCTTATCACACCCGACGATGAGCACATCGTTCACCTTTCACGGATCTCGGTATGAAAGGCTCCCAGCCTCGATTTCAACCTCGTGCGTCCGTGCCCTTCTCCCGTCTTCTTTACCAGGAAATTGGGGTATGCATCATCCTCGATTTTACCCGTATACAGATAGTCCTCTCATTTTCTGGAGAGCAGGTTTGCCGCAATGTTGGGAAACGAATAGATGAACCCCGATTTCTTCCCTCGTACGTTATGACTGATACGACGGGTAAATTGAAATGTCCCATCAGTCGTGTCATTCTGACTTCGGACACGTGTCGGTCATCAGATGGTTGTCTTCGAATGCGAAACGACGCACATTAATTGCATTTTCCCTTATAAAAGCTTCAACCCCATTCACTTCTTCTACTTTTCGATTCTAGACTTTACCTTCGAACATTCTAACGGCTCCTAAATTCTCTTGATTTTCATACATTGTTCATTGAACCTTCTACCTTCATCTTCATACTTCTTCTTTGAACCTTCATCCCAGACCTTCATACCATATTCAAATCTCCATATTTTTCTCCAGGCCTATATTTTCCAGATCACAATGGCTAAAACTTTTAAGTCAGTGCCTTAGTATGCCGTCCATTCATCTTCCCACCTGGCCGCAGATGCTGAGATGGCTGTTCCTGGGGTGGCTCAGGAGCTCCCCCCCTATGAAGAGCTCCATACCCGTAGTCCGAGCGGACTGCAAATATGAGGGTAAGGACGTGGTTATCCTCGGGCCCAATGAAGATATTACTACTCATATGAAGGGGTACCTGAGTATTTATACTTACCCCTTCACACTCGCCCATGTAGATCCTATAGTTCTTGCTTTCTGTAAGAGGTACGGGGTGTGCCTTGAGCAAATCCACCCATCCTTCTAGAGGATCGTGATCCCATTGCGCCATTTTGTGAACAACACCGAATCTCCTCGGTTCACCCTCGACCATTACTCTGCTTGTACAGTCCCCGAATCTTCCGAGGGGGACTGATCAAGCTCGTTCACTGAGCAAGCAAGGCTCCTTTCTCGAGCATTGATGAGGACCGAGACCGAGGCTAGCAGGGGAGGTTTGTTCGGGTACAAACCAAAGACATGCCCCCGCCCTCCCGAGTTTTTGTCGTTCCCCGAGGAGTAGATCACATCCTGTAAGTATTGTCTTACTTGGGTATTTATTTCTTTTTGTTCGCCTATGTTTCTGGTCGTGCAACTGTTGCCCGAGTTTCCGATATAATTCCCCGATTCAAGGAGTGGATCGAGGGGATTTATAAGTAGATGTCATACACCAAGCGCGCAAGGCATAAACTTTCGAAGGGAAAATAGGAGGCCTCTTCTCATGGTGAGGTTATTCCCTGAATAATTACCGTCACGCTCTTAATTTGTTCAGTGCTAACATTTTCTCTTTTCTTACAGGTCTTCCTAAGACCACCGAACTTAGGCCGATGGATAAGGATGATCTGTCCTTGCTTACCAAGCCCTCTGTTTTGGGACAGCCTGGGGCTGCCTCGAAGGATGAGAAGAAGAAAAAGGGAAAGGCCTCGTGTTCCCCGGATCCCTAGGCGAAGAGGAAGAAGAGGGAGGCCACCTAGGTCCGGAAGCCCAAGAATAATACCAAGTCCAGGGTACCGGACCCTAACTTTCTCTATCGGCTCAGGGATGAGTCCGAAGAAGATAACATCTTCGTCGCTTATGGGTCAACCCCTGTTGGGGAGCAGGCAACGACCGAGAAAAAGGACCATGAGGTCGATCCCCTTCTGACTCAGGAACTTGAGGGGGAGATGGAGGTTGCGGCCTCCCAAGAAGCCGCTATTGTTTCGAAGGAACGTGATGATGAGCTCGGCCAAATGAACAGGATGATGAGACGACCGAGCTCATCTCAGAATGGGATACCCTTGGGCATGAACATGTTGCACTAAGGTCCAAGCTGGATGCGACCTCCGTTGATTCCGAGGAAATGGTGGCTCAGTAAAAGTCCGATGTGGAGGCAGTAGAGATCCGTTTAAAGAAAAAGACTGAATACATAAAGCGACTGAATACTTATCAGCCGAGATCAAAGAAGCCAGGAGGCTCGAGGCTAAAGCAAAGGCGCTCTACGAGCCTAAGGGTCTCAAAGGCTCCGACGGTTCTGAGGGCTCCGAGGGTTCTGGTGATGTGTCGGGCTCCGGTGAAGACCAGGCATATGGACCGTTCTATCGGGCCTTTGTAAATATATTTTGGAATATATTTGAAAATTTTCCCTTTCTAGCAATATCGTGACTTTACTTTTTAGCATTTTTTAGCAATTTCTACTTGCGTATTATTTTTAATGCCTTAGCATAAAATTAGACTTCGATGCCACTTTGGTTACTTGTGGCTTTGAATCCTCGGTGAGACCGAAGGTTCTTAAGATGCTAAAGTCTTTTTAGATGATCTTTTTGTCGAGGGTAACCTTTTAGTAGGTTTCGAATTTTCGTAAAGGCCTTACTTTTTGGTTACGCACTTCGGACGTCTCCAAGCTGTTTTTAGAGTGTCCATAGCCTTTTATATTTGGGCACCACCTAATAGGTTTGGTCCCTTCGAGATTCAGTAGCCCGGGTCATCCAAAGTTTCTTCGAGCGACAGTCCCCGAGTAGGGGTAACCCTTGGGATCGATAGTCCTCGAGTAGGGGTAGCCCGTAGGCTCTAGGATCCGGGATCGAAGAAGCAAAAATGCATAGTAGCAAAGTGGAAATTTCTTTTATTTCTTAGTATGCAAGGTACATGATCGAAAGCGTATAAAAACTTGTGCCATGGCAAGAGTGGACTATGTGGGCACGGTTCATACGACCGTTTGGCCCTTACAACGAATCCTAACCACCAAGACTTAGCTTTTAGCACACAAAGTTTTCTTTTTCCCTTGCTAAAGACCTTAATCCGAGGGTAATGGCCCCCAGTATTCGAGGTCGAACTCGTGAGGGCTCGGATACTGTTGACCTGTAGCGAACGATCATTGACTCTAGTTTGAAACCGGTCTTCGAATCTAAGTTCGCACGTTTTGTCATTGCCTCGTTAAAAACCTTGCCGAAAAATCCACTTTGGGGCAAAACCGGTTCAAGAAAAAAAGAGTGCAACGCGTTCTTTCAGACCTAATGGCCACATTCGTCCTTGGACGTTTACCTGCATATGTTAGTGTGATTTATAACATGATTAAGAAGTAATTAAGTTCGTACCTTAGCAATAGTACCACTTCAAGTGTGTCATGTTCCAATTGTTTGGTAGTTGTACATTGTTTCCTTCTTCGAGTTTATATGAGCCTTTGTCGGTTGTTCCGACAACTCGATATGGTCCTTCCCAGTTCGGTCCCAACTTCCCTTCGTTCAGGTTCCTGGTGTGTAATGTTACTTTCCTCAACAACAAGTTGCCGACTTGAAAGTGTCGGAGGCTGGATCTTTAGTTGTAATACCTTTCTATTCGATGTTTCTGGGTGGCTAACCGAACCAGGGCGGCCTCCCTCCTTTCATCCAATAATTCCAGGCTTGTGATCATGGCCTCGCCGTTTGGCTCTTATGTCTCATATTGGAACCTGGGAATTGGTTCTCCCACCTCGACTGGTATTAAGGCTTCGGCTCCGTAGACTAATGAAAACAGGGGTGACCCCGGTGGTAGATTTTGAAGTCGTGCGGTATGCCCACAGGACTTCGGGTAGGATCTTCTTCCATTTCCCTTTCGCACCAATCAATCTCTTTTTCAGGTTTTGAAGTATGGTCTTGTTTGTTGATTCTGCATGTCTGTTCCCACTAGGGTGATAAGGTTTCAATAGTATCTTCTTGATCTTGTGATCTTCGAAAAATTTATTTACCTTGCTGCCGACAAATTGCTTTCCATTATCGCAAAATATTTCGGCCAGTATTCCAAATCGACATATTATATGGTCCCAGATGAAGTCAATGACTTCTTTCTCCAGGACCTTCTCAAATGCTTGAACCTCGACCCATTTGAAAAAATAATCGGTCATGAATAGTATGAATTGAGCTTTACCGAGTTCTCATGGTAGGGGACCGACGATGTCCATTCCCCACTTCATAAATGGTCACAGGGACAAAACTGAGTGGAGCATTTCTCCCGGTTGATGGATCATCGGGGCGTGTCTCTGGAAGTCATCGCATTTCCGTACAAAGTCCTTTGCATATTTCTCCATTCCGGTCCAGTAATAGCCGGCCCTAATTAGCTTCCGAACCAAAGATTCTGCCCTCGAATGATTTCCGCAAGTGCCTTCGTGAACTTCTCTCAAGGCGTATTCGGTCTCTCCCGATCCCAAACATCTAGCTAGTGGGCCGTCAAAGGTTCTCCTGAACAATGCCTCTTTGACCAAGCTAAATCTGGCAGCCTTGGTACGCAGGGCTCTCGATTCTTTGGGATCCGAAGGCAATTTTCTAGTCTTCAAGTTGTCTATGTACTTGTTCCTCCAATCCTAAGTTAAACTCGTTAAGTTTACTTTGGCGTGGCCTTCTTCTATCACCGACTTCATGAGCTGCACTACTATTCCCGAACTGAACTCATCGGCATCGATTGATGATACCAAGTTAGTCAGATCATCGGCCTCGATGTTTTGATCTCGAGATACGTGCTGCAAAGTCCATTCCCTGAATTGATGCAGCGTTACCTGTAATTTGTCCAAGTATCTTCGCATCCGTTCTTCCTTTACTTCAAACGTCCTATTAACCTGATTTACCACGAGGAGGGAGTCGCACTTAACTTTGATTACCTCGGCCCCAAGACTTTTAGCCAATTCTAGACTTGCAATCATGGCCTCATACTCGGCCTTATTGTTAGTCAAGTTCACAGTTCTAATAGATTGCCTAATAACATTTCCTATTGGCGGCTTTAATACGATGTCGAGCCTGGACCCCTTCACGTTTGATGCACCGTCCATAAAAAGAGTCTAGATTCCTAAAGTGGTCCCCGAGGTTAACAGTAATTCCCTTTCGACATCGGGTATTAACGCCGTCGTAAAGTCGGCCACAAAGTCTTCCAAAATTTGAGATTTTACTGAGGTTCGGGGTCGATACTCGATATAGTACCCGCTAATTTCAACGACCCATTTGGCCAACCGGCCTGAGAGCTCGGGTTTGTGCGTGATGTTCCTTAGAGGGTAAGAGGTTATGACATATATGGGGTGGCATTTAAAGTACATCTTTAGCTTTTTGGAGGCGCTTAGCAATGCGAGCGCTAATACCTTGTTTCGGTCTCGCCTAGAGTTCTACTGACATAGTAAATAGGAAATTGCGTACCTTCTTTCTCTAGGAAATTGCGTACCTTCTTTCTCTAGGAAATTGCGTACCTTCTTCCTCCCAGACTAACACTCCACTTACCGCCACCTTGAAAACTGCCAAGTAAAGGTATAGTTGTTCGTCCGCCTTCGGAGTGCGCAGCAGGGACGGGCTCGATAGGTACCGTTTAAGTTCTTCCAAAGCTTGCTGGCATTCTGGGGTCTAGGAAAAGTTATTCTTTTTATTTAACAGTGAGAAGAATCGATGGCCTTTTTTCGAGGACCTCGATATGAGCCAGCCCAGGGCGGCTATACTCCCGGTCAGTCTTTGAACGGCCTTAACGTTGTCCACCACAGTGATGTCCTCTATGGCTTTAATTTTTTCGGGATTGATCTCGATCCCTCGATTGGATACCATGAACCCGAGGAATTTTCCCAATCCGACCCGAATGCTCACTTTTTTGGGTTCAGCTTCATATTGTATTTCTTCAGTATGTCGAAGGTTTTCTACAAATGTTTCAAATGGTCCTCTGCTCGCAGGGACTTGACTAACATATCGTCAATATAAACTTCTATTGATTTTCCTATCTGTTCTTTGAACATTTAGTTTACTAGGCGTTGATAGGTGGCACCGACATTATTTAATCCGAACGACATTACATTATAACAGTAGGTTTTCTTGATCGTCCGGGTCCATCCAAATTTGGTTGTACCCGGAATAGGCATCGAAAAAGCTGAGTATCTCATGCCCAGCTGTTGCATCGATCATCCGATTGATGTTAGGCAAAGGGAAAAATCCTTGGGGCATGCATTGTTTAGATCTTATAATACACACATTCTTAGCTTATTCCCTTTTTAGGCACTACCACACATTCTTTTGCTTAATCGGATGGAACTTCGGGTCCAAACTCAGCTTATAAGTGGTTACCTCATGTGGGATTCCTGACATGTCAAGATGGGACCAAGCAAAACAGTCTATGTTAGCTTTAAGAAAATCAATGAGTTTTTCCCTGAGTTCGGGGGTTAACTTCATGCCCAAGTATACCTTTCGATCCGACAGGTGTTCGATCAGTATGATCTGCTCCAACTCTTCGACCGTCAACTTGGTGGCATCGGTGTCATCAGGAGCAATGAATGATCTCGGGACTCCATAATCATCCTCCTCCTCGTCTGTTCCCCATTCCTCCGGTTCAGCCGATACCGGCATTTGTGATTGCTATTAAATTTCTTCATTTTTGGTTAGCTCTGCGCTCCTTGATGTCGAAACTATGGGAACAGGGATTACCTCGTCGACTGTGAACATCTCCTTTGCAACCGGCTATCTCCGTAGATAGTCTTAACCCCTCCCAGTGTAGGGAATTTTAGCGCCTGGTGTAAGGTCGAGGGTACTTCCCTCATGTTGTGAACCCACGGCCTTCCGAATAGGGCTTTATACCTTATTTTCCCTTCGATCACATAGAACTTTATTTCTTGGACCGTCCCGGTGGTGTTCACTGGCAGGGTTATCTCCCCTTTGGTAGTTTCACATGCCATGTTAAACCCGTTCAACACCCGAACTGCAGGCACTATTTGGTCCTGTAACCCCAATTGCTCTACGACCTTCGATATGATGATGTTGGCCGAGCTACCTGGATCAATCAACACATGTTTAACTAGATATTTATTGATAAGTACGGATATTACCAGCGCATCATTATGAGGTTGCACGATTCCCTCAGCATCCTTATCGCTGAACAAAATGGTTCCCTTTGTGACATAATCTCCGGTGCGTTTTTCCCTTGTGATAGATACTTTAGTGCATTTTATCATTGGCCCTTGGGGGACATCGACCCCTTCGATGATTATGTTGATGACATGCTGAGGCTCCTCTTGTTCGACCTGTTTGTTGGCGTTCCTATTCCTGAAGTGGTTTTTGGCTCCATCACTCAGAAATTCTCGAAGGTGTTTGTTATTAAACAACCGGTCAACTTCTTCTCTCAATTGTCGGCACTTCGGTCCTGTGATCGTGAGTGCCGTGGTACTTACACATCAAGTTAGGATCTCTTTGGGTAGGTTCAGGCTGCAATGGTCGAGGCCGCTTAGCTTCTTTGATGCGTCCGATGGCCGACACGATGCTGGCAGCATCAACGTTGAAGTTATACTCTGATAATCTTGGTGCTTCTATACCCCCAAGTGCTCTGTCGAAACCATTTTTAGTTATCAGACCCCAGCTACTGGGTACTCGGTCGCTTCTCTTTTCGTTCCTGGTGAGGTGACGCCCGAACCCATTTTCTCTTTAGTCCGCGTTGTATGGTTGGTATCGATCCAGGACTGGCCTTGGCTTATGATTGACGGCTCTCTTTGACCTGTCGTATGCCCTGATGAGATAAACTGACCCAGAAGGGGGCCCAAGTTGGTCATCCTTGACCCTAATCTTCTACTGGTACATATTGTGTACGTCGGCCCAAGTCACCATCGGGAACTATACCACGTTTTGTTTTAGCTGCTATGAAGCCAATGAGCTTTAGGGGTTAAGACCCTGAGTGAATGCATGAACGGCTCAATGACCTATAATAGGAGGCAGGTCCATTCGTTCCATCTGGAACCTCCACACGAACTCCCTGAGCATCTCGTTGTCTCTTTGTTTAACCTTGAAAAGATCCGACTTTTTGGTCTCGACCTTGATGGCCCCGGCATGATGTTTTACGAAAGCATCTGCAAGCATGGAAAATGAGTCACTGGAATTTTGGGGTAAGTTGTGATACCATATCATCTCTCCTTTGGACAAAGTCTTCCCAAATTTCTTTAGTAACACCGACTCAATTTCATCATCTTCCAAGCCGTTCCCTTGGATTGCGCATGTATAGGAGGTCACATGCTCATTCGGATCCGTGGTTCCATTATATTTCGGGATGTGAGGCATAAAAAATATTACACCCCATATTTTCATACGTGAAAGTAGGCCATAAGTAAATTGATGAAAGCTTGGAAATGAGATGTTACATCCCGCATTTTCGTACGTTAAAGTTTCGTCTTAAGTTAATCGACGTAAGTTCGGGAATAAAATTATTTTGGGATTATAAGTATTATGCTATTTCAAAACAAGTGGTAAGTAAATTCGTGAAGGTTAGAGGGTAAACGAATCAAAGAAAAAGAGTTTCGTTGAAGGTTATCATTTTGAGATAAAATACGGTCCAAGCCATAATACCCCGTATTTATGGACTAGTTCCATACAAGGTACCACATGACCATGATAGTAATATGTATAAAGTGTGTTAAAAGTGAGTAGTATTTTAAGTAATTTGAGATAATTCTTAATTATGTGGATAATTGGGTAATTAGTAATTTTAGTGAAAGATTAACTAATTAATTAGTGTATTTGGATAAGGTTGAATAGTCCCCAACGTGGCAGCAATATTAGTCAATTAAATGATTCTTGAGTCATATGGAAAGGTGTCAGAATTAAAGGATTATGTGGCTTAGTCATTTAAAGTGTGGGGCCCACACCCACTTATATAAAAGGCCTCTCAAAATCGCAAATTTGAGGCTTATGACTACATCTAGTAACAGATGGAATTCAAGGAATTCATAATGAATCCTTTACAATGCTTCTGGCAATGAAATTTGCTTCAAGAATTTCATACGAGGTTATACTACGTAATAGCAACGGGATTTGCAAATTCTAAGGGAGCGCAGTACAATCTTTCTCAAGAATATTATACGGATTTTTCCCTACTTCGATCCGCCGTTACATATTTTTGCAAAAGACATATGTTACAGGCATTGTCAAGAGAATCAGTTCAGGTATGCTAAGGCTATCCCTTCTTTCCTTTTGGCATGGTCCAAATGATACAAATGAAACGAGTAAAATTCGCAGCTTTAATAAATGACTCTATTCATAGAAATACTAGGGGTGTCTATTTTCTTGATTCCCCATGTGTCTTATTATTCTATCATTTGTTCATGGGTCTCAAAAAATAGGTAAGTTGATAAAGTTTATTTCATGATATTAATCAAGGGATAATGGTCTTATGACGTTCCGAGAGATTTTATTGATGTAATTTTTATGCATTTCATGCATTTATACATGTACATTGACCCATGACCAGATGGCGTTATATACGCGTATATTATATGTATATGGGATATGGGAAACGGTTACGGCGATATATACGCACCACCACCTAATTAGCTGGTATACGTTGATGATTTACCCACAGTGGCCGAGTTGATATGATGGGATGACCTCAGAGGCTTGATGATGTTATGAACGCATATACCTAAGCATAGTATGATATTTTATACTCATATGCATGACACTGTAAATATTAATGATTCACAGAGTTGTCTAGACTTACATGTTGAGTCTTTTAGTCCATGTTTCTCTCACGTCTATTATTTACTGATTTTCATTCCTTATATACTTGGTACATTATTTGTACTGATGTCCCTTTTTCCTGGGGACACTGCGTTTCATGCCCGAAGGTCCCGATAGACAGGTCATGAGGCTATCAGCTTAGCGGAAGATGTTGGTGCGCTCCATTTGCTTCAGAGTTGCTTGTTGGTCAGTATGATTTAGACATGTATTGTTTGGTATGGCGGGGACCTGTCCCGACCTTTATGATATTTATGTACTCTTAGAGGCTTGTAGACAAATGTCATGTATATGAAAAATTGTATGGCCTTATCGGCTTATGTTCAGTGTACGAGTAATCATTTTGGCCTTATAGGCCCGACATGTATAAGGTTTTATATCAGATTGGGTTGTCTTATATGGAGTATTCTCTTATGTTTATTTTGGTTAGCCTATGATGTCCCATTTGCCAATAATAGTACGATAAAAAGGATATGTAACGTTGGTACTAGGTTGAGTAAGGCACCAGGTGCCCGTCGCGGTCCATCGGTTTGGGTCGTGACAAATGTGGTATCAGAGCAGTTCTGTCCTAGGGAGTCTATACAAGCCGCGTCTAGTAGATTTTTTTTATGGGTGTGTTGTGCACCACACTTATAAACAGGAGGCTACAGGGCATTTAGGACTGTCACTCTTTCTTCTTACTCTTGATAGTGTGGTAGAGCTCGGTTGTAAGAACTCAATTTCCTAAACTCTATCTTATTCATAATACGGCGATGCCTACATCCAGAAAGATGGTAAGAGATATAGCTGTGGAAGAATTGAGGCAGAGGAACTCGATTTTTGCATCGTGCTTATGATGGATAAATATGAGGTATTCAACTGAATATGTGTGCACTAAGACGTGTAAGCTTCTTGATAAGGAGCCTTAAGGCAAGAATGTCTATCCACTCTTACGGTAGAAAAGAATAAGAAAATCAAAAGGTAGACACAAGTTTCAGCAAGTAAAAGAAGCAAGATGAAAAAGAGTACGAGCTACCCAGCTAATGAAGATTATCGTAGAGGAATATAAGCATTTTGAGCTACCTTCAACAGTAACAGAGGTATATACAATTGATCACACCCATTTCAATTATCCCTTATGGGGGTTGACAGGTGTAGTTTAAGAGAAGGACGTGATATCAGGATCCGGCTGGGGTTAGAGTAACCCAAAATGGTGAATGGATTGTTTGTGTTAGTTGATACTTCCGTAGGATAGCGCAAATGTGGTAATTGATCTCCTTGTGAGACAACCAGATGGTGCACTCTAGAATAGTATAGCTAGATATGAGTACTACAAAGGTAGGCACTGGAAGCCTTAAAGGGATAAATATTACCTTAGTGTGGCTCCCATCCCTAGTAGAGAAAGAATGTTAGGCAAACCGAAGAGCCAGTAGATGGAGCAAGGGGAGCTAAAAGCAAAAGAATATCTTGTTCGAGTTTTCAGAATAAAGTGATAGATATAAATGTTAGCGGAAAATAAGAAGAGAGTTAATGAAACATTATGAGTAAGATGTGATACATGGATGCCAACAGTAGATAAAAAAAATGACAGTATTACAGAGTCTATAGTCAAGTGAAGGAAAAGACGAGAGGCGACAGGCCTTGAGACAACAAAAGAGTATAGGCCATAAAGTCATATCCTAGTTTTGAGAAATAAGTTCGTGACTCCAACGCGACTATCGGAAGGAAAAGTTAGACCCAGAGTAATAGAAATCAATATGGGCTGGTGAACAAGATAAACTAAACATGAATTAGAGACTGAGTAATTTGATAATAGTCGGCATCATGAGAATTTTAGAGATTTTGTTCTAGCGATAATAGAATGGACGACAGAAGAATAACCTTTAAAGGTCATTCAGGAAGACGCTTTCCTAAAGCAAGCAATATGAGCAAAGTTAAGCTTAAGGGACTGTATGTGTCAATATACTAAGTGTCACCCTCGCGAGTAAGGAATTTTTTTATCCTTGGTATAGAAGTATTACCGCAAGGAGAGTAAGGATCATCGATAATGTGAAAAGATGCCTAAGAGGAAGAGGTAAAACATCTATAGGTAGCTAATCGTAACACTAAATCTTAGTACTCCCCTAAAGGGGGGGAATATGGAGTGATGTGGCATAAAGACATAATTAAGTGGTTCTAGTAACTATGGAATGGTAAAGTAAGAATGCGATAAAACAATAAGAAAGGAATGAGATTGCACTTATCCAAATCCTACAGATATGCTATGATTCCAGAATATTATGCAAACATGACATCAAGGAGAGGAAGTAAGGGTTCCTGCCCAAGATGTTAGTAATAAATAAGGAGCTAACGCGAGAGGTAAGTTAGGGCAAAGGACATGTCCCAAAAGAGATTACATGAAATATAGATATGAGTATGGACCAACGAGTAGTTAGTAGTTAATTCTGCAAGAACTTAGTTATGGCGAGATAAGAGGATACAGACAAGTCAGCAGATCATGCAAGATAAACATAGTGAACCCCAACATAGCGAATCCAATCTCGTAGATAATGATATCGTGATCCTTGAGAAATATTCAGATAGGAGTTGGGGTAGTTAATGGTACCGTATGAGTATTACGGAACTAAAAGAGAGTACCACTGGGAAGATAGTCAAAATAATAGCTCGGGAGCAACCCTACAAGCACAAGGGCATGGAAGTAAGTAACTACGGAAAAGTATAGGCGAGGAAAGATATCAAAAAGATTCTATCGGGTATACGACGTAATAAGCTCGCAGCTTTACAAAAGTCAGAGGGTCTTCCCTAAGTACTACAACGAAAGACTAGCTGAGAAAATAAGAAAGAGGGCTTCAACCTAAGCACAATGACCTAAAGAGGAAATGGTCTTGTAACAACAGTCTCACAACAATATTGTATGCACTTCATAAGAAAGTGTCACCTATCGTGGCTAATGAACGGGAAGAAGAAAACAAAATCCAAAATCAGATGGGTTGTATGGAATTCCAATATGTGTGGGCACTAAGATAAGCCAAGTATTCGTGCAACAAGTGGCAGAACGACCAGGAAAAGTAATTGCTTACATTTAAAGAAAGTTGAGAAGGAACGAAAGGAATTATTCGATCGATAATATAGAGTTAGTTACATTATGAATGCACTCAATATTTCGGAGTATTATCTATGCAACATATATGTTGACAATCATACAGCCGTAGAAGACTCTGGTATAAGTTAAAATAAAGAAGATAAGTCCAGGTCATAGACAAAGGATTGAATCATTAAAAGGTTGTATCATGGATATTCCATAGCGCCCAGGAAAGGCTAAAGTAATAACTAATACCAGGAGCCGTAAATCGGAAGATAGCTTAAGCCTATATAAAGGCTAATCAGAAGAAAGAGGAAATTAAAGAGTTACATCAACCAAGTAAATCAGGAGTCTGATTATTGGACCCAGAAAATTATAGAAATCATGATTGAAAATATTGCAGAATCACTCTTAATATCAGAGGTACAAGAGAGATAGTACAGTAGCCATATTCTATAAAAGCTCTACGATAAAGCCGGTTAGAAGAGAACCGGCCTTATAAAAAGTCAGTATGAAGCTTCCACCAGATTATGTATGCACCAAAGGTGCAAGTGTTATAATAGAGCTTCAAGCTGTGGATGTGAATTATACCTATGTGAAAGGGAGGTCATGAAAGAGATAGAAGATATGGTGTGAGATTTTAAGGTAAGTAAGGTAAAGGTGAACAACGTATGATATACTTAAATGCAGAAGATCGTGAAAGTCCATACTTAGGATAGAAGGCTAGAAGCGTTGGGATTCAGTATCCAGGAATGATAGCAGCGTCGTTAGTGGCATGTCTTCTAGCCTATGGGATCTAGGTACCGAGAGGCCTAGTTAAGAGAGTAAAGAAGAGTTTGAGACGATGTGATGTCTCGCTTGATATTTCAGAATAACATAAGAAAATCTATGGTGCAAGCAAGTTGAAGGAAAGTTGCGAGTAGTATTAAAAAATATGTGTAGGTCGCAAGCTAAAGTATGGTAGAGTGACAGTTTTAGGAAGACATGAGTAAGGATGAGAAAACGCGAGTGAGAAGGTGACCAGAATGGATAAATCCTCGGGATTAAGCTCATGAAAATAAGAGAGCTGATGGTTTCTCTAAGTTATAGAAAGCTCAGTATAGCCTGAATAAACTCAAATGAGTCTAAGACTAATAGCATTTAGAAGAGATGGAATGCTGCACTGGTAGTGGAATGAAGGTATAATTATGATAGATAAAGGATGACATTTGGGCCTTAGATTAGGTTGTGATTTAAAAAAAGGGGAGGGGGGGATTTCATGAGTTGTACAAGATTAGAATAACCCCCATAGGATGAATCACGTTGGGATGCTATGAAATACGGCTATGGAAGCATGGTATCGCCCCTAGGTGGATCAGTCTAATCATTTCATATGTTCCCCTATGAGACGTGAGCCCTAGCTGCAGTGTTACATAAGAGGTCAAGTTTTCAGTATTAAGGTGAATCAACAATGGATGGATAAACGTTAATAAGTGTGAGATGAGATTAGACCATCATTCTTAAGAGGAACAGTAATGAATAAGCAATAAAGGACTTAGATTTATGCATATAGGATAAGCAACGAGAGTAACCTGGAGTTTGGTAGCAGACCTCAGTAACGATAAATCAAAGTAAGAGTTATGGCAGTAAAGTTATACGGATGAATAAACAGATCTATGAAATAAGATATAGCAATATTCATAAGTTCGACAAAGTACCGAACGAAGAACTTCAACATACCTATAGATGCCCAGAGTAACATATAATCAAGCTCTGTATCAGTATCCAGAAATGATAGCAGTGTCGTCAGTGGCATGTCTTCCTGCCTATGGTTTCTAGGTACCGAGAGGCCTAGTTAAGAGAGTAAAGAAGAGTTTGAGACGATGTGATGTCTCGCTTGATATTTCAGAATAACATAAGGAAATCTATGGTGCAAGCAAGTTGAAGGAAAGTTGCGAGTAGTATTAAAAAATATGTGTAGGTCGCAAGCTAAAGTATGGTAGAGTGACAGTTTTAGGAAGACATGAGTAAGGATGAGAAAACGCGAGTGAGAAGGTGACCAGAATGGATAAATCCTCGGGATTAAGCTCATGAAAATAAGAGAGCTGATGGTTTCTCCAAGTTATAGAAAGCTCAGTATAGCCTGAATGAACTCAAATGAGTCTAAGACTAATAGCATTTAGTAGAGATTGAATGCTGCCCTGGTAGTAGAATGAGGGTATAATTGTGATAGATAAATGATGACGTTTGGGCCTTCGATTGAGTTGTGATTTTAAAAAAGGGGGGGGGGGGATTTCATGAGTTGTACGGGATTAAAATAACCCCCATAGGATGAATCACGTTTGGATGCTATGAAATACGGCTATGGAAGCATGGTATTGCCCCCAGGTAGATCAGTCTAATCATTTCGGATGTTCCCCGATGAGATGTGAGCCCTAGCTGCAGTGTTACATAAGAGGTCAAGTTTTCGGTATTAAGGTGAATCAACAATGGATGGATAAACGTTACAAAGTGTGAGATGAGATTAGACCATCATTCTTAAGAGGAACAGTAATGAAGAAGCAATAAAGGACTTAGATTTATGCATATAGGATAAGCAACGAGAGTAACCTGGAGTTTGGTAGAAGGCCTTAGTAACGATAAATCAAAGTAAGAGTTATGGCAGTAAAGTCATACGGATGGATAAACGGATCTATGAAATAAGATATAATAATATTCGTAAGTTTGACAATGTACCGAACGAAGAACTTCAGCAGAGCTATAGATGCCCAGAGTGACATATAATCAAGCTCTGTATATGTTTACAAAGTGAGGCCTAGAGATTGGCAAAAAAAATGGGAGAGGGGTCGCATAGGCGCACTTACAAGGTCAGAGCCGTACAAGATTCATGATAGAAGGTAGAAACCATTACGAGATTGGAAAGATTCCGACCACAAGTCATGGTGTGAGAAAGAGGCCTAAAGGGGGAATGCCTTGGCCTTTGGATTTATTCATAGAACAGTTACTTAGATGGCAAGGAGAGTACTAAAGTATTTAGAATACATAGGTTATGAAAATGATAAGTGCATCAGCCAACATTCGGGGACGAATGTTCCCAAGAGGGGAATGATGTTACACCTCATATTTTCATACGTGAAAGTACGCCATAAGTAAATTGATGAAAGCCCAAAAATGAGATGTTACATCCCGCATTTTCGTACGTTAAAGTTTTGTCGTAAGTTAATCGACGTAAGTTTAGGAATTAAATTATTCTGGGATTATAAGTATTATGCTATTTCAAAATAAGTGGTAAGTAAATTCGTGAAGGTTAGAGGGTAAACGAACCAAAGAAAAAGAGTTTCGTTGAAGGTTGTCATTTTGAGATAAAATACGGTCCAAGCCATAATACCCTGTATTTATGGACTAGTGTCATATAAGGTACCACATGACCATGATAGTAAGATGTATAAAGTGTGTTAAAAGTGAGTAGTATTTTAAGTAATTTGAGATAATTCTTAATTATGTGGATAATTAGGTAATTAGTGATTTTAGTGGGAGATTAACTAATTAATTAGTGTATTTGGATAAGGTTGAATAGTCCCCAACGTGGCAGCAAGATTGGTCAATTAAATGACTCTTGATTCATATGGCAAGGTGTCACAATTAAATGATTATGTGGCTTAGTCATTTAAAGTGTGGGGCCCCCACCCACTTATATAAAAGGCCTCTCAAAACCACAGAATTGAGGCTTAAGACTACATGTAGTAACGGACGGAATTCAAGGAATTCATAATGAATCCTTTACAATGCTTCTGGTAACGAAATTTGCTTCAAGAATTTCATACGAGGTTATACTGCGTAATAGCAACGAGATTTGCAAATTCTAAGGAAGCGCAGTACAATCTTTCTCAAGAATATCATACGGATGTTTCCCTACTTCGATCCGCTGTTACATATTTTTGCAAAAGATATGTGTTAGAAGGATTGTTAAGAGAATCGGTTTAGGTATGTTAAGGCTATCCCTTCTTTCCTTTTGTCATGGTCCAAATGATACAAATGAAACGAGCAAAATTCGTAACTTTTTATAAATGACTCTATTCATAGAAATACTAGGGGTGTCTTCATTCTTGATTCCCCGCGTGTCTTATTATTATATCATATATTCATGGGTCTTAGAAAATACGTAAGTTGATAAAGTTTATTTCATGATATTAATCAAGGGATAATGGTCTTATGACATTTCGAGAGATTTTATTAACGTAATTTTTATGCATTTCACGCATTTATACATATACATTGATCAATTACCAGATGGCGTTATATACACATATATTATATGTATATGGGATATGAAAAAAGGTTACGACGTTATATACGCACCACCACCTGATCAGATGGTATACGTTGATGATTTGTCCACAGTGGCCGAGATTATATGACGGGATCCCCTCAGAGGCTTGATGATGTTATGAACACATATACCTAAGCATGGTATGACATTTATACGCATATGCATGACATTGTAAATATTAATGATTCACAGAGTTGTTCAGACTTACATGTTGTGTCTTTTACTCCATGTTTCTCTCATGTCTACTATTTACTGATTTTCATTCCTTATATACTCGGTACATTATTTGTACTGACGTCCCTTTTGCCTGGGGACACTGTGTTTCATGCCCGCAGGTCCCGATAGACAGGTCGAGAGTCCTCCAAGTAGGCTATCAGCTCAGCGAAAGATATTGGTGCGCTCCATTTACTTCGGAGTTGCTTGTTGGTTAGTATGATTTAAAGGTGTATTGTTTGGTATGGCGGGGCCCTATCCAGACCTTTATGATATTTATGTACTCTTAGAGGCTTGTAAATAGATGTCATGTTTATGAAAAATTATATGGCCTTATCGGCCTATGTTCAGTGTATGAGTAATTATTTTGGCCTTATAGGCCCCACATGTATAAGTTTTTATATCAGATTGGGTCGTCTTATATGGAGTATTCCCTTATGTTTATTTTGGTTAGCCAATGACGGCCCATTTGGCCCATTTGCCAATAATAGTACGATAAGAAGGATATGTAATGTTGGTACTCGTTTGAGTAAGGCACCGGGTGCCCATCGTGGCCCATTAGTTTGGGTTGTGACAAAAGTGGTATTAGAGCAGTTCTATCCTAGGGAGTCTACAAGCCGTGTCTAGTAGATTTTTATTTTTGGGTGTGTTGTGCACCACACTTATAAACAGGAGGCTATATGGTATTTAGGATTGTCACTCTTTCTTCTTACTCTTGATCGTGTGGTAGAGCTCGGTTGTAAGAACTCAATTTCCTAAACTCTATCTTATTCATAATACGATGATGCCTATATCCAGAAAGATGGTAAGAGATATAGTTGTGAAAGAATTAAGTCAGAGGAACTCAATTTTTGCATCGTGCTTATGATGGATAAATATGAGGTATTCAACAGAATATATATGTACTAAGACGTGTAAGCTTCTTGATAAGGAACCTTAAGGCAAGAATGTCTATCCACTCTTACGGTAAAAAGGAATAAGAGAATCGGAAGGTAGACACAAGTTTCAGCAAGTAAAGGAAGCAAGATGAAAAAGGGTACGAGCTACCCAACTAATGAAGATTATCGCAGAGGAATATAAGCATTTTGAGTTACCTTCAACAGTAACAGAGGTATATACAATTGATCACACCCATTTCATTTATGCCCTATGAGGGATGACAGATGTAGTTTAAGATAAGGACGGGATATCAGGATCCGGCTGGGGTTAGAGTAACCCAAAATGGTGAATGGATTGTTTGTGTTACTTGATAGTTCCGAAGGATAGCGCAAATGTGGCAATAGATCTTATTGTGAGACACCCATATGGTACACTCTAGAATAGTACAGCTAGATATGAGTATTACAAAGGTAGGCACTGGAAGCCTTGAAGGGATAAATATTACCTTAGTATGGCTCCCGTCCCTAGTAGAGATAGAATGTTAGGCAAACCGAAGAGCCAGTAGATGGAGCAAGGGGAGCTAAAAGCAAAAGAATGTCTTGTACGAGTTTTCAGAATAAAGTGATAGACATAAATGTTAGCAGAAAATAAGAAGAGAGTTAATGAAATGAGTAAGATGTGATACATGGATGATAACGGTAGATCAGAAAAATGACAGTATTACAGAGTCTATAGTCAAGTGAAGGAAAAGACGAGAGGTGACATGCCTTGAAACAACAAAAGAGTATAGGCCATAAAGTCATATCCTCATTTTGAGGATACAGACAAGTCAGTAGATCGTGCAAGATAAACATAGTGAACCCCAACATAGAGAATCAAGTCTCGTAGATAATGATATCGTGATCCTTGAGAAATATTCAGATAGGATTTGGGGTAGTTAATGGTATTGTATGAGTATTACGGAAATAAAATAGAGTACCACTAGGAAGACAATCAAAATAACAGCTCAAGAGCAACCCTACAAGCATAAGGGCATAGAAGTAAGTAACTATGGATAATTATAGACGAGGAAGGACATCAAAAAGATTTTATTGGGTATACGATGTAATAAGCTCGTAGCTTTACAAAGTCAGAGGGTCTTCCCTAAGTACTACAACGAAAGACTAGCTTAGGAAATAAGGAAGAGGGCTTCAACCTAAGCACAATGACCTAAAGAGGAAATGGTCTTGTAACAAGAGTCTCACAACAATATTGTATGCACTTCCTAAGAAAGTGGCACCTATCGTGGCTAATGAACGGGAAGAAGAAAAAAAAATCAAAAGGTGATATTCAAGATCATATGGGTTGTATGGAATTCCAATAAGTGTGGGCACTAAGATAAGCCAAGTATTCGTACAACAAGTGGCAGAACGACCAGAAAAAGTAATTGCTTACATTTAAAGAAAGTTGAGAATGAACGAAAGGAATTATTCGATCGATAATCGAGAGTTAGTTACATTATGAATGCATACAAGATTTCGTAGTATTATCCATGCAGCATATATGTTGACAATCATATAGCCGTAGAAGACTCTGGTATAAGTTAAAATAAAGAACATAAGTCCAGGTCATAGACAAAGGATTGAATCATTAAAAGGTTGTATCATGGATATTCCATAGCGCCCATGAAAGGCTAAAGTAATAACTAATACCAGGAGCCATAAATCGGAAGATAGCTTAAGCCTACATAAAGGCTGATCAGAAGAAAGAGGAAATTAAAGAGTTACATCAACCAAGTAAATCAGGAGTCTGATTATTGGACCCAGAAAATTATAGAAATCGTGATTGAAAACATTGCAGAATCACTCTTAATATCAGAGGTACAAGAGAGATAGTACAGTAGCCATATTCTATAAAAGCTCTACGATAAAGCCAGTTAGAAGAGTACCAGCCTTATAGGAAGTCAGTATGAAGCTTCCACCGGATTACATATGCACCAGAGGTGCAAGTGTTATAATAGAGCTTCAAGTTGTGGATATGAATTATACCTATATGGAATAGAGGTCATGAAAGATATAGAAGATATAGTGCGAGATTTTAAGGTAAGTAAGGTAAAGGTGAACAACGTTCGAGATACTCAAATGCAGAAGATCGTGAATAGTCCATACTTCGGATAGAAGGCTAGAAGCGTTGGGATTCAGTATCCAGGAATGATAGCGGTGTCGTCAGTGGCATGTCTTCCTGCCTATGGTTTCTAGGTACCGAAAGGCCTAGTTGAGAGAGTAAAGAAGAGTTTGAGACGATGTGATGTCTCTCTTGATGTTTCAGAATAACATAAGGAAATCTATAGTGCAAGCAAGTTGAAGGAATGTTGCGAGTAGTTTTAATAGATATGTGTAGGTCGCAAGCTAAAGTATGGTAGAGAGACAAAGTTTTACGAAGATAGGAGTAAGGATGAGAAAACGCGAGTGAGAAGGTGACCAGAATGGATAAATCCTCGGGATTAAGCTCATGAAAATAAGAGAGCTGATGGTTTCTCCAAGTTATAGAAAGCTCATTATAGCCTGAATGAACTCAAATGAGTCTAAGACTAATAGCATTTAGTGGAGATTGAATGCTGCCCTGGTAGTAGAATGAGGGTATAATTGTGATAGATAAAGGATGACATTTGGGCCTTCGATAGAGTTGTGATTTAAAAAAGGGGGGGGGGATTTCATGAGTTGTACGGGATTAAAATAACCCCCATAGGATGAATCACGTTTGGATGCTATGAAATACGACTATGGAAGCATAGTATCGCCCCCAGGTGGATCAGTCTAATCGTTTCGGATGTTCCCAGATGAGATGTGAGCCCTAGCTGCAGTGTTACATAAGAGGTCAAGTTTTCGGTATTAAGGTGAATAAACAATGGATGGATAAATGTTACAAAGTGTGAGATGAGATTAGATCATCATTCTTAAGAGGAACAGTAATGAAGAAGCAAGAAAGGACTTAGATTTATGCATATAGGATAAGCAACGAGAGTAACCTGGAGTTTGGTAACAGACCTCAGTAACGATAAATCAAAGTAAGAGTTATGGCAGTAAAGTCATACGGATGGATAAACGGATCTATGAAATATGATATTGCAATATTCGTAAGTTCGACAAAGTACCGAACGAAGAACTTCAGCATACCTATAGATGCCCAGAGTAACATATAATCAAGCTCTGTATATATTTACAAAGTGAGGCCTAGAGATTGGCAAAAAAAAGGGGAGAGGGGTCTCATAAGCGCACTTACAAGGTCAGAGTCGTACATGCTGCATGATAGAAGGTAGCAACAGTTACGAGATTGGAAAGATTCCGACCACAAGTCGTGGTGGGAGAAAGAGGCCTAAATGGGGGAATGCCTTGGACTTTGGATTTATTCACAGAACAGTTACTTTGATGGCAAGGAGAGTACTAAAGTATTCAGAAGACATAGGTTATGAAAATGTTAAGTGCATCAGTCAACATTCGGGGACGAATGTTCCAAAGGTGGGAATGATTTTACACCCTATGTTTTCATACGTGAAAGTACACCATAAGTAAATTGATGAAAGCTCGGAAATATGATGTTACATCCTAAGTTTTGTTTAAGCTGCTGTGAAGCCAAGGAGCTTTGGGGGTTAAGACCCTGAGTGAATGCCTGAACGACTCAATTACCTATAATCGGAGGCAGGTCCATTCATTCCATCTGGAACCTCTACACGAACTGAGCATCTCGTTGTCTCTTTGTTTAACATTGAAAAGGTCTGACCTTTTGGTCTTAACCTTGATGGCCCCGTCATGGTTTCTCACGAAAGCATCTGTAAGCATGGAAAATGAGTCACTGGAATTTGGGGGTAAGTTGTGATACCAGATCATCTCTCCTTTGGACAAAGTCTTCCCAAATTTCTTTAGTAACACCGACTCGATTTCATCATCTTCCAAGTTGTTCCCTTTGATTGCGCATGTATAGGAGGTCACATGCTCATTCGGATCCATGGTTCCATTATATTTCGGGATGTCTGGCATAAAAAATGTTATACCCCATATTTTTATACGTGAAAGTACGCCATAAGTAAATTGATGAAAGTTCGGAAATGAGATGTTACATCCCGCATTTTCGTACGTTAAAGTTTCATCGTAAGTTAATCGACGTAAGTTCAGGAATGAAATTATTTTGGGATTATAAGTATTATGTTATTTCAAAACAAGTGGTAAGTAAATTCGTGAAGGTTAGAGGGTAAACGAATCAAAGAAAAAGAGTTTCGTTGAAGGTTGTCATTTTGAGATAAAATACGGTCCATGCCATAATACCCCGTATTTATGGACTAGTGACATATAAGGTACCACATGACCATGATAGTAAGATGTATAAAGTTTGTTAAAAGTGAGTAGTATTTTAAGTAATTTGAGATTATTCTTAATTATGTGGATAATTGGGTAATTATTGATTTTAGTGGGAGATTAACTAATTAATTAGTATATTTGGATAAGGTTGAATAGTCCTCAACGTGGCAGCAAGATTAGTCAATTAAATGACTCTTGAGTCATACGGCAAGGTGTCACAATTAAAGGATTATGTGGCTTAGTCATTTAAAGGGTGGGCCCCCCACCCACTTATATAAAAGGCCTCTCAAAACCACAAAATTGAGGCTTATGACTACATGTAGTAACGGATGGAATTCAAGGAATTCATAATGAATCCTTTACAATGCTTTTGGCAATGAAATTTTCTTCAAGAATTTCATACGAGATTATACTGCGTAATAGCAACGGGATTTGCAAATTCTAAGGGAGCACGGTACAATCTTTCTCAAGAATATCACACTAATTTTTCCCTACTTTGATCCGCCATTACATGTTTTTGAAAAAGACATGTGTTAGAGGGATTGTCAAGAGAATCGGTTTAGGTATGTTAAGGCTATCCCTTCTTTCCTTTTGGCATGGTCCTAATGATACAAATGAAACGAGCAAAATTCGCAGGTTTCATAAATGACTCTATTCATAGAAATACTAGGGTTGTCTATTTTCTTGATTCCCTATGTGTCTTATTATTCTATCATCTGTTCATGGGTCTCAGAAAATACGTAAGTTGATAAAGTTTATTTCATGATATTAATCAAGGGATAATGGCCTTATGAAGTTCCGAGAGATTTTATTGATGTAATTTTTATGCATTTCATGCATTTATACATGTACATTGACCCATGACCAGATGACATTATATACGTGTATATTATATGTATATGGGATATGGGAAATGATTACGGCGATATATACGCACCACCACTTGATCAGCTAGTATACGTTGATGATTTTCCCACAGTGGCCGAGATGATATGATGGGATGACCTCAGAGGCTTGATGATGTTATGAACGCATATACCTAAGCATGGTATGACATTTTATACGCATATGCATGACATTGTAAATATTAATGATTCACAGAGTTGTCTAGACTTACATGTTGAGTCTTTTAGTCCATATTTCTCTCATGTCTATTATTTAATGATTTTCATTCCTTATATACTTGGTACATTATTTGTACTGACGTCCCTTTTGCCTGGGGACACTGCGTTTCATGCCCGAAGGTCCCGATAGACAGGTCATGAGTTCTCCAAGTAGGCTATCAGCTCAGCGGAAGATGTTGGTGCGCTCCATTTGCTTCAGAGTTGCTTGTTGGTCAGTATGATTTAGACATGTATTGTTTGGTATGGCGGGGACCTGTCCCGACCTTTATGATATTTATGTACTCTTATAGGCTTGTAGATAGATGTCATGTATATGAAAAATTGTATGGCCTTATCGGCTTATGTTCAGTGTACGAGTAATCATTTTGGCCTTATAAGCCCCACATGTATAAGGTTTTATATCCGATTGGGTTGTCTTATATGGAGTATTCCCTTATGTTTATTCTGGTTAGCCCATGACGGCTTGTTTGGCCCATTAGCCAATAATAGTACGATAAGAAGGATATGTAACATTGGTAGTCGGTTGAGTAAGGCACCGGGTGCCCATCGCGGCCCATCGGTTTGGGTCGTGACATAAAACCTCTTTGTGATCGGCTTCAGTGTCATGATCTGAGGAAAAGACTTCTTGATAAACTTCTTGGAATTCGGTCCTTTCAATATCGGGGGTGCTCGCGGGATTTGATCGACCTTGGAATTGTATTTTTCCACCTTCTTGTCATTGGCCTCAATTTCCTTTTCACCTATCTCTACCCGCTTCGTTAATGCCTTAAGCATTTTCATTATTTCTGGATTGACCCCGGACTTAGCTTCACTCAGTCTCTCAATGATCTGTTCATTTCTTCGGACGTTTTCCCGGGATTGTTCGGGCTCAACCCTGTGTGGCTTTGGTTCTGTAGCTGCGTTATCTGTCGTGCCCCTTTTTTCTTGCGAGATCGGGTTTCGACATGTGACGACTATTTTAAGGAGGTATTAAAAGAGGAGAGTCTCCACCTAGCGGTTTAAGGTGCGTTAGGGCACCAATTATATAGATAACTCTGTTTTAACTGGTCAACGCCACCAAAAATCGGGTAAGGGCTCAAGTTACTTCAAAGAGAAGGTGTTAGACACTCTTCGAGGTCCATAACTGTGGGTCCCGGCCGAACTTAAGATTATGTTGATTACGATTAAGCTAGGTGATCAAGTAAACAAAGGGAATTCAGAAGTCACAGAACTGTATTACAACATGATTAATACAGGTCTTAGTGCAAATATAAGGATACAACTATTTAGATCTAATAACAACATATAAAGAGGAGGGGGGGTCCTAAGTTTTTTAGCCTAAAGGATCACCATGTACAACATAAATAATACTTCGTAACTTCCACAAGATGGGATGTTACTCATATTATTCAGCGGGCACAAACTATCATCTCCTGCTACCCGATCACTATGTTAAAGTTATTACCTAAAGCGCACTAATTCAATTATGGGTCGTACCTTATGCGTGCACTACCCGTTCCATACCTATAGTCCAGGAGGGCATTGGACCTCTATTTAGGGTGGTTCTAGACTTAAACTTAGGCTTCTCAAAATGATAAAACTAGGCGACATACAAAACACATTGGACTTCAAATATGGCAATAAAGGGGGCTCAAGTTTGCCTCTGTACTTAAGCAGTAAATGCACGCAAACACATATGCCAATCAGGAATCTACAGAATCCTATAAACATCCTTTCTAGGCGATCAAAGTATGCAAGTAATTTCAGATGCAAGATATAGCTTGTAGACAGAATCACGCGGGTATCATAAGCAAATTGCTGAAAGTTTTAAGTTACCAATCCTATATGTGTGATGCCTAAGTGATCTATGCAGTTGGGTACAATAGAATCTGCTAGGGAAAGAGTCCCAGAATTATTCATACAACGTGCATGAAGCAGTGCTTGAATGGTCTAGCATTAACCAATTATAACAAGCAATTTTTTTCTATAGGAGGGATCTCTAATGCATAGTACTTCTAAGCTTGTTTTATTTATACTTAGTCCTATAAACAAGATTTCTAATGATCAATGTGGTACAATAGCAAATGAAGTTATCAAAAATCCTATAGGCATAATTTCTAGTGAACAACTGAAGCGAATTGAAGGAAAATTCATCTGTTCCTATAGGCAGGTTTCTAGTATATTCGAAAGTAATCATGCAAGTTGAAGGGGTGCTTACTCCCTATAAGCATGCTGTCTATAAACACGTAGCAGTAGACATAGCATTTGAACTCATGATTAATAGTGAACAAGTAATGTGTGTGTGTGCTCCCCTAATGTCATGATCTCTACAATGCTCATGTAATCGAACAACACATATCAAACATATTACCAAGTCCTATAGGCATGTTATCTACCCATTGCGCATAGATATTAAATTCTACCCATTCCCTAACACTCTGATTGTTTATACAAAAATTATTATAGGCCCAATAATGAATAGCAATATTACATAATAGTAAACAGGCCCACAATAGCCCAAATAAAATAACTAAATACCCAGCCTTACTGGGCCTTCAACAAAGAGCCACATTCAATACACGATCATGGGTCCATAGAAGAGCCCATACTAATTTAATGAGCCACAACACCAAGTGTTTCACCACTTGGAACAACCAATATAGATATACAGTACATGACACGAAAATAGAGTATTAGGGACAATTTTGGAGGTTGATAGAATGACTAGGACCAAGCCCTAGTGTGTCAGAGTTCACAAGGGTCTCAATTGGACCCCGAGCAGTGCTCACACTAGAGAGGTCAACAATAGAACCTAGATAGCCTTGGCTTTCAGCAGGCTAAGAATGCGAATTCAGAATAGCATGAGTAGCAAATAAGGAGAGTGGATAGTGAAAGAGGGACATAAATTAAGTACTATACCAAGTTAAGCATACAGAGCAACTAATCAAGCAAGCCAGCAGGTTCAGCAAGACAACAAAGCACCACATAGATAGTCTCATTGGGGAAGCAATAAGTTTGTAAGATATACATAGATTATCATTCATGACATTAAACTAATTGAGACCTAAGAGGTTTGGATTAAGCTAAGTATACATCTTAGGGTCATACTAATCAGTATTTAGACATTGTGATAAAACACTGGAAGAGGCAAGATATCAAATGAACAAAAACAGACTGGAAAAACATATGAGCATGGAAGCAAGATCATAGTTGAGGTAGAAATGAATGTTTATCTTAAAATACTAAGTGGTGCTAGAGATCACGATAGAAAGGAAAACATGTTTAGAGTAAACCTTAAAGCAGTGTTCCATATAGTTGTGGCTAGTACACAAAGAGCAGTCAATCAGACATAAGACTCAACACTAAATGATTCATTCAAAGTAGAGGAAGATTTCCATAGAGTTGTAGTAGTATCCAAAGCAAGGTATGAAGAAATTCTATAACTAACAACATATAGTCACAACAGTCAGATTTAGATCAAAATAGGCACGCATTGAAACTCAAAACTAAAACATATTCTGATGCTAGAGGTACAGAACTGATTCCAGAAGAAAAGAAAGAACCAACATAGAAGTGCAGACCATAGTGACGAACACATACCAGCCTAACACAAACTAAGGATAAATGAGTAAACTATCTCATACATTAAACTATCATAGGATGACAAAAGAGTATTGAGCATTATCATAATAGTGCAATATCAGGGATTCATAACTAAATCATACTCATATAATTCAAACACATATAGGTATGCAGAAGGAAAGAAAGAAAATTAACATTGCAGGTCACTAACCATTAGCAAAATTATACGAACAAAAGAATAGTAAAGAGCTTAATAGCAAGAACCCCAGATCTCCAATGCTTCAGAGTTCACAAGAGCCTCGAGAAGGGCTCCGAGCAGTGTTCGCACCGAAGGAGGTCGTTTAATGGCCTTGGCTTTCAACCGACCCAGAATTCAACAATTTCACAAAACATTCAAGTGTAACAGAGTGAATGAGTAAGTGAAAGTGGAGAATAATGAGAATAATAGCAGTGATTAGGAGATTCCAAGGTATGTTCGAAGGGTTTTAGGGGAGGGGTTTATATAGTAGAAGATTTAACACAAAAAATAGGGAAACACGGTAAATTAAACATAGAATAAGGAAAATATGGCATGCCAGAATCAATTAGAGTCAATTTAGGGCAAATAATACATAGAATAGAAAGTTCAGTAAATTAAACGGATAATAAGGATAAATAACATGAAAATAACACTTAAAATAAGGGAATACAATAGATTGAACAGAGAATAAGGAAAATATAGCATGCGAGAATCAATCAAAGTCAGTTTTAGGGCAAATAACACATAAAATAAGGAGGTACAATAGATTAAACAAAAATTAAGGAAAATATCAGTCAAACACAGGAAAGAGAAGAATATCAATCGAAAATAGGTAAAGAAAAAAAAAAGGGAAGTCTCAAACCTTAGTTGGGACTGACGACTTGAATCGAACCAATAATGCAAGAATCGTTGAATATAACATGTATATAGATGAAAGATCGTCCAGATCTTCACATAATCAAAGTAAATCGGTCCGTTCTTGAGAAGTAGTTCTTGCCAAAAATAGGGCAAGAACTAAGTGATACCATAAACATGCGTATAATGATAGAGTAGCACAAAATAGGTAAGCAAATCATGGATTGATTCCATGTTTGGGTTGGAATCGGAGAAGGTTAGGGATATAGCGGCTAGGGTTTAACAGAGGCGGGTGGAGAGATGAGAGAATGGTGAGGCGGTTGGGCAGGGGAAAATGGGTCTTTAGGGTTTAGGGTGAGGGGTAATATAAAACGGGTAGGTTAATTAGGGGTCGTTGATCATTTGAGATCAACGGCTAGGATCACAAGGGAAACGGGGTGGGTTATTTGAGACAGGTTCCGTCTGAGTTTGAGACTAAGGGTCGTTTGGCTTTGGGCTGGGATGGATTGGGCTAAGGTTTGGGTAGTTTTGGGCCACCAATGTGGTCCAAAATTGGTTAGAATAGGCTATTATTTAAGTACCCAAAATTTTATCAAAATAATTTATAAAAAATGCTTAATAAATAAATGAAAATATTATTTATGTACGAAAATGCTTAAAATAATAACGTAGTATTATAAAAATATAAAATATGCTATTTTGACATAAATAATATAAAATAAAGAGCCCTTATGTATATTATATAAGCCATTATTGCCAAATTGGATAAATAGCTTTAAAATGCTACTATAATTATATGGAATGAAATAAAATATTTGAAATATATATCATAGGTGCAAAATACTTATTTTAGGTAACTAAGTCATCACAAAATAATTTAAAAGGATAATTTAAATACAAGGAAAAATTAATTTAAAGCTCTAACAATTATGGAAAATTATAGAAAATGCTTGTATAGGTTTGTATACTAAATAATGATGCAAATATGCAATTTTGAAAGTATATATATATATTGGAAAATATGAGGGCAAAATTGGGTGTCAATACTATCGCCGCATGTTGATCCTGCAACATTTTGAAGATCAACCGTAGGCTTACCCTATCGCCTTCGCCTTCGGGAGCTTCTCGTGCTATTGGTCGGGGTCCCCTGCAAATGATGTTTTCGGGGTCAGTTGACAGATTGACGTTGATGGCACCTACAAGTTGGCATCGATCGAATCAGCAACTGGGACACCGTTGGGGTCAGCAGGGGGCACCTCGTTGCTAGGCACCAGATTATTGTTTTTGCCATGTTGGCCATACTTAGTGTCAACGTTCAAGTGGGCAGACTAAGAATTTGACGTTTTCAAACTGACCTAAAATTAAGACTTTAAAGAATAAGCGTATAATAGAGTGTGTTATGGAGATTTGTATCAAATCACCACTATTATCCTTAGCTCCACGGTGGGCGCCAAACTGTTTACCCTTAAAACATATAATAATTAAATTTGTACGCGATTTTAAAGATGTGTATTGATTCAACACAAGTAGTCAAGAATATTAGATAAACGAGTTAAAGACAATGAATAACCAAACCAATTGCAATGCTACGGCCCAACTCGAACTTAGGTTGAACAGTGGTTTTGCCCTCGATTGGACCCTTGGTTCGAAGCCAATTATGAATGGAGAACAAACGGTAAAGTAAGAAATTTGCAATAACTAGAAAGCAGAAAAATGAATTTGTATTGCCTTGGTTTGAGTGTTACAATGTGTGGTATCAAAGAAAAACTTTCCATCTATATAGTAGGAGAGTTTTATCCCTAGTACAAGTCTAAAAAAGATAAAAATCCTCCTTTCTCGTTAATTACTAATTTGTAACCGACATCGGGTGAGATATGCATCGTAATATCCGGTTAGGTACGGATATTTGCGCCTTGAGTTTGTAAAAATTACACGGGGAGCCCTATTTGGTCACCTATATTTAACATGAACCAATTTTTTAAAAAACGTTTACTTGATACTCAACTTTTAGGTAACTTCAAATATCCATGCTTTTCTCTTCTGCTTTGCTGCTGCTTTCTTCTTCTCTATTCATGCTACATCTATACAGGAGGTTCGCTGTTGTTTGTTTCCACTGTATTCATGGTCCATATACCCAGGAGCCGCTTGATTTCTTCTTCTTCTTAGTTGCAAACTACATTTTTAGGTTGTGCTTAGGATTTTTTCTTCTTTTTAGTTGCAAAATGAGTTTGTTAGACATGTTGTTTTGATAATTTGATAAGTGGATTTGTTCTTTGTGATATTTGAAAGTTATGTTTCAAATTTGAGCTCATTTGAAGTAGAGAGAACTGAATCGCGTGTTGGATTATTGAAATTCAAAGAACAAGTTTATGTTTTAGAATATAAAATTCGATTTATGAAGTTGCATTGAAGAGATTGAACTACTTAAGATTCGAAGTTTCTGAAATTGCAATAGAAATATAGAGGGTGTGGATTGACTTTTAAGCTGGTCAAATCAGCTTTTAAGCTCTTTTTAGATTTTTTTAGTATTTTGCAAAGTTAAAAAGTGCTTAAATAAGTTGAAATCTGCTTAAAACAAGCCAAAAGCAATAAGTTGGGTAACCCCAACTTATTGCTTTTTGGCTTAAAAGCTATTTCTGCTGAAAAACTACTTTTTTAAGCTAATTCAAACAGGCTCATAGAAGAACTTAAGATTTAATTTATGAAGTTGTATTGAAGAGATAGAACTTTTTATGATTCGAATTTTCTGAAGTTGCATTTGAAAGATAGAAGAACTTAAGATTTGATTTTTTAAAGTTGCATTGAAGAGATAGAACTACTTAAGATTCGAATTTTCTGAAGTTGCATTTGAAAGATAAAAGAACTTATGTTTGGAATTTGAGGTAACTGCAAAGAAGGTTGGAGGTTTGGGTTGTCCGCATATGCAGAGTTCTGGTCGCATCTGCAAGTTTGCTGGAGCGGTTCTTGATCTTAGAAGCACGAGCGGAGAAGCGCACTTGTTGTCACAGAAGCGACATGGGGCTAAGGGCATCTTACAGATGCGAGGTCATGACTGCATGTGCGGTTCCACCGAAGCGAATATTTTAGTCGTAGATGCGACATCCCTGGGCAAATTTTATATATTCGAGGGTTGAGTTATTTTTATCAGATTTTGAGATTGGGAGCTCGGATTTGGGCGATTCTTGAGGCGATTTTCATGATATTTGGATTGGGGTAAGTTTTTTACTCGGTTTTGATTATCACTGATGATTTCATCTTTGATTTTGGCATATGAGTGATGAATTTAAAAGTGAAATTGGAGATTTTTTCAAAACTTTTTTAAGGTGAATAATTAGGTTTGAACATCAATACAGAGTCGGATTTGGATGAAACTAGTATGGTTAGATTCGTATTCGAATGGGTTGTCAGCATTTGTGGATTTTATCGGGTTCCGTGGTGCGGGACCAGGTTATCTTTTTGGTTGAATTTGAGTATTTGATTAAGATATGAACTTTATAGTCCGGGTTTGATTCCTAAGGCTGTCGCGCCCCGTTTTCTCGCAAAAATGGATTTTGACATGTGACAACTCTTTTAAATGGGTATTAAAAGAGAAGACTTGCCACCTAACGATTTTAAGGTGCGTTAGGGCACCTATTTGCAAATAACTCTGTTTTAACTAGTCTGTGTTACCAAAGACGGGTAAGGGCTCAAATTACCTCAAAGAGAAAGTGTTAGGCACTCTTCGAGGTCCACAACTGTGAGTCCCGGACAAAGTTTACACTATGTGGATTATTGAATTATAATTAAGCTAAGTGATCATATAAGTGAAGGAATACATGGAATTTAAAGGTTCTATTGTAATATAGACAAGTTTAAAGAAAATAACACAACAATTAAACTATATAAATAATCAGTACAAGTCTTTAGAGGTTACAGGATACAACTGTGTTAGTCTATATTTGATGACTAAATGTGAACAATAAACATACAAAAGAAAATGGGGGGGGGGGGGGGGTCCTAAGTTTTTCTGCCTAAAGGATCACCCGGTGCAACATAAATAATACTTTGCAACTCCCTTAAGGTAGGGGTTGCTCATATTATTCAGCGGGCACAGATTATCATCTCCTGCTACCCGATTACTATGTTAAAGGTGTTTAATTAAAGGCGCTCTAGTTCAATTCTAGGTCGCATCCTACGCGTGCACTACTCATCCCATGCCTATGGTCCAGGAAGCTTTGGACCTACTATTAGGTGGTTCTAGACTCTACTTAGGGTGATCAAAAGTGACAAAATTAGTGCACATTCAAAACATGTAGGACTTCACATAAATGCAAGAAAAGGCTCAAGTTAACCCCCACACCCCACATATAACAGCGAATGCATGCGGCATATTAGGCAGTAGACAATTTCAGAGTTAAGAAACATTATAGTAGTTAAGTCCTATAGGCATGATTTCTAGATGATTCTGATTTCCAACAGTGTAAAGGCAATGTTACAACTTTTGGCTAACAGATTTGCAGATTAAAGGAATTACCAACCTATAGGCATGACATCTACATCATTCGTGCAACGAGGCAATAAGACTGTTCCGAAAGCCCAAAATTAATAACGATGATCTTATAAATGTGCTGTCTAAGACGAGTAATAACATCCTATAGGCAGGACTTCTAACGGTTGATAATTGAGATTGATTTTATAGTACTTTATCCCTATAGTCATGTCACCTAACTGTAGCAATGCAATGAAGCAACAAAGTAATTGGTTAGTTGATTAAGATCCCATAGTCATGATATATAAAGGAGCAGCGTACTAAGAGCAATAAAAATGACTGGTTGATTGATTAGTTGGAACCCTATAGACATGGTATCTAGATAGGAATTAGCAAAACATGTGTTATTGTATCCTATGGGCATGATGTCTAAGTGTGCACAATAGTAAACCTAGAAACAAGTATAGCAAATACTTTAAACATGCTTTAGACAGGTTGAGTGAAGTGTGCGTGATTTCCTATAAGCATGATTTCTATGAGTGTGCAGAATAGGACACGTCAACGAATATCAAACAAGACAGTTAAATCCTATAGGCAAGTTTTCTACCCGTTCATGCAAAAATTAGAATACTCCAACCTCTTTTCCATATATCTCCCCCATCGTTTGTTTACAAATTATTACATGCCAAAAGATAAAAGAAGAAACAAACACAAATATCTTAAAATCGAGATGATTACAGGCCCAACAAAATAGAGTAGACTCAAGAAGATCTAACTCAGCACTACTTGGGCCTTCAAAAGACTCTTTCACTCGAATAGAAAGCCCAGATCCAAACACTTCCCAAAACAGGAGAGTATATCCATTCGCATAATCCAAAATCACACACGGACTCATATACATCCCAATAATTACAATATTGACCACTTAACCAAATAAATTAATGGACCACATGGAAATCAACTAGACGGTTCCAAAGCAACACCTCATAGAGACATTAGCATGATTCATGAACACATGGGCATTTCAGAAGAAAAAAATGATAGATTTGATTAAGCAAGGAACATGAACTAGGAGAATCAATAGACTTGATTTCTACACGGCAGTTTGGACATGGCAAACTAATAACATGGGTTAAATTACTAAGTGGGTGGGAGCATGCTAGATATACATAACATCATGAGACTTGAAGGAACATGCCATTTAGAGTTAATATGGTAGGCACACACAAGATGCATATGTTAAGCTTTCCAAAGTAAGTCTAGGGTAGAACATGGTTCAGAATTAATCCAAAAGAGATTTTATAACTATAAAGATAAGTGACAAAGGCCTGATAGAGTCATAGGCAGAGGATGGCAATCACACATAGTAAACAAGTAGACACGCATGATCTATAGCAGCTAACAAGAATCTCAATTATGCTGAGTATAACACAAAGGTTCCCTAGTTCAAAATATCATAGTAAAAGACATTGCCAACTTAAGGTCAAGTAGAGAAGACAGATTTCAGAACATAAACCATGCATAGTGCATAAAACTAATTGTATTAGGAACCTAAGCGATATTAAAGAGTACATAGTTAGCTAGACACCACATTGCAATTCTTAAAATCATATGTTGGTTAAAGCGTACGATTCATATAGACAAGGACAACATCAAAACCCATATAAAAGGGCTCAGAAATTATTAACACAAATTCTGGACATGCAGTAATCTATTAGAGTGTCAGGGCAAGAGTTCAAATAAAGATAAAAATAGTCAATGCGAGAGACTAGGCATTCATAAACACAATAACTTCGAACAAGTGTCATAACCCAAAAACAATCTTCTAATCATGCTAACTTACACAAATCCAGATGAAGAATTACAAGTGAAAAAATAAAATAAAAGGTCGGCATAATATCATATTGGCTTAGAAAGGCCACATAATAGGGATATTCAGAAGCACGAACACAAACAGGAAAACATAGTTGAGAGAGAGCTTGAGCACTTACCAGTTCGCAAATCTAACAGCAAATAGGAAAAAGTCACCAAATACCACTAGCAAAATAAGAACAGCAAGAGGAATCCCAACACTCCTAAGGCGTCAGAGTTCATAGGAGCTTCGAACGAGCCCCGAGCAGTGCTCACACTAGAGAGGTAATCAGAACCAATTTCGGTGGCCTTGGATTTTAGCCTTCCAAAACCAAGAGTACAGAAAGTATAGAAGAATAAGAGTAGGAGGGTAATAGTAGTGGTAACAATAGTTACATGATATTTATTCTTGCAGTAGTCGTTCAGACTTAGAGGGAAAGCGGGAAGAGGGGTTTATATAGGGGTAGAAATTGAAAGAACAAACATGAAAAATAATCAATTAAGCACAAATAAGGAAAGAATATATCACATCCAAATCAAAATCAGTAAAGGAGATGGAGAGTCTCAAACCCTAATTAAGGTTCGATCGTCTAAAAATCGAACCAAGAGTGCAAATCGCTCTTTGTTGAGCGTATATAGAAGAAATAACGCCCAAAATCAAAGATTCGAGTCATTCCAGCCCGATCTCAGAAGTGATACTTGCAAAACTTAGGCAAGTACCTAAATAACACCATAAACGGACGACCAATAATGAGAGAAAATTAATAAGGAAAGTATATCATAGGTAGATTCCATTTCTAGGTTGGAATCGGAGAGGAACTAAGCAGCAACAACTAGGGTTTCTCAGAGAAGAAGAGAGGATGAAAGGATTTGGGGGGGGGGGGGTGTCTTAGAAGAATGGGCATTAGGGTTGGGTATGGAGATATAAGGAACGAAGGGAGAAGATTGTGAGCCCTGTGATTTTAAAGAGAGAGATGAGGTGGGTCAGTCGGGTCCCTATCGGGTTTATCAAAGGGTTATTTGGTTTTGGGCTGGTAAAGGGTGAGCTGGGATGGGCCAAGTGTTTTGGGCCATATTTGGTCGGAAATTAGCCATGTTTTGGGCTATAAAAATAAATATACGAAATTTGTTAAAAATAATTTATAAAAATAATTGATAAAAAATAAAAATATTATGTATACAGTAAAATGATTGGAAATAATAGATTAGAATTATAAAAATATAAAAAATTCTATTTTAGAATAAGCAATGCAAATAATGTAGTTATGTATAGAATGTAGGCTATTATTGTAAAATTGTATAAATAGCTCAAAAATACAAATGTAATTATATAAAATGAAGTAAAAATATTATAAAGCATATATGTGGGTTTAAATAATACATTTGGATGATTAAGTCATCACAAAATAATTTGAAGGAGTGATTAATAAATATTTGAATAATTTAAATGCAAGAAAATTAATTTTAAAGTCTTAAATATTATAGAAAAAACTTATATGAGTCTTGTAAAATTGTGATAATGCAAAAATAATATTTTGAAAGTATATTTGATAT
The DNA here is from genome assembly GCF_000390325.3 of Nicotiana tomentosiformis. NCBI lineage: Eukaryota > Viridiplantae > Streptophyta > Magnoliopsida > Solanales > Solanaceae > Nicotiana > Nicotiana tomentosiformis. The sequence continues at coordinate 62,032,307 of NC_090818.1, forward strand.
ATATAAATATATGAAGGCAAAATTGGGTATCAACAACGACATTATTTGATATTTTTGAGTTACTTTTGGCTAGTTTCGAGCCGTCCTGAGGTCGATTCGTGCGGGATGGCGTATCTAGAGTATTGATTTGGCTTGCTTGAGGTACGTATATTACCTAAACTTGGTTGAGGCACTAGTTTCCTGAGTTATTTATGATATCTACGTGCTATGGGTGGCACACATGTGTGGGGGTTGAGCCCATGTGCGTGCACCGGTGTACTATTCATGCTCGGGGTAGTGCTTAGGCTATGATATGCCTTGAATTTATTGCTACGCTTTATGCTGTGATGTTTATTTTATTTGTACCCCTTTTGTGAGCTATCTGAATCATGTTTGAGGTTACATATAGGTTAAATCTCCTGATTGAACCTGATATTTTCTACTTTCGTGATAAAATTGTCTTATTTAAACTATGATTGCACACTTGGCACATGCATACACTTTAATAAGTCACTTATACTAGTTCGTCAGTATGAAATTTGATATCCATTATTCATGTAAACTTGTAAATCTACTTCTGTGTTATATGGATTGGATTGTTAGCACGTGACCATGTCGTGCAGATTGTGATTGTTAGCACGTGACCACGCCGTGCTGATTGCCATTGTTAGCACGTGACCACACCGTGTGGATTGTGATTGTTAGCATGTGACCATGCCATACGGATTGTGATTATTATTGGCAGGTCAGTTGTCCGTGAAACGCTTGGATATGGAGCCATCCCCCTAGGGTCACCCTCTCATGTTTCTCTCTTAATGGTGTACACGCGGATTGTGAGAAACCACATGTTTCTGCTTGATGTTGACTTTAGAAAGACTGATCAGTGGTTTAGTTTGGTTATTTTACTTATAAGGAAAACTGGCCGGTGTTTGAGTTAGTTATTGCATTTCTCTACTACTTGCAATTTCCTTGGATGTATACATGATTTTTGTTGGATCTCATCTCTATTTGCTAGCTCCAGAATATATACATGCCTTTATGCATATCTTATTTATATGCCACCTTACTTGATGAGATGAGACACGATACATATCTTATCTATATGTGAATCCGTATGACTTGAGTTGTTTAATCACACATATCATCTTTATATGCTGGGATGTTAATTGGAAAAGAGCATGTTACGTAATTTTTGGGTACTGATGAGTCTTTATCTGTAGTTTATGACTTGATAATATTCTTGTTGTGTACTTGTGAGATATATGAATTAAACAGGTTATTTGGCGAGTATCATTAATAATTCTTACCGTTATTACCTCATAGAGATTAGTTATGATACTTGATGATTAATGGGGACGATTTTACTCATACTACACTTTTGCATCTTGCGTGCAGATCTTGGAGCTGATGCTGCTATGTATGGTGGGAGCTGGCATTGAAGATGTGCATGCTTGTTTAAGTGTAGACAAATTTATCTGCTTATCCATGTTTTTAAGGATTCTGAAGTGGATTGTTAAACCCTATACTTAGTAACGAGTGAAGTGTTAATCTATGTGTACACTTTCAATAAGTGTAGACATGGATAAGTATGTGACTGCAGTTAAGAATTCTCATAAGTGTAAACCTGCCAGTGAGACTAGCAAGGTTAATATACATATACCCTTTCACCCCTTAAGGCACATAACTTAGTTGTTCTAATTTCCTGTATTAGCATGTTGATGTTCTCATTACTTGTCTACACCTGTAACTAATTTCATTGAGTACTCCTGAGCCTGTTAAAAGTATATAACAACATATTACATGATTGTGTGTGAGCTATGATCTCCTTTGGTGTTATCTGTAGTATTCTAAACAATTATCTACAAGAAATGTACATGTCCTTGTGTCATTGTTACTGTTGTATTGGAATTTACATTGAGTGTCTCATTAGCATTTAGATGTGTGGGGAAGAGTAAGTGTGAGTAGTTAAGGGTATTTAAGAGTAGAATTTAGTTCTTGGTTGAGATACTCTCCCTGATATAAGCATTGGTCGGGGTCCTTGAGACCCTTGTGAACTTTGAAGTGCTAGGGATCTAAAGGGTGTCTTGGCCATGAATGAAATTTTACCTTAAGCTTTTAATTATTGACATTTGCTAATCTCTTTAGGTTTAGTGTTAAATGAAAGTAAAGGCTTCATTGTAAATTGCTTTACTCCATTTGATTTTACATTAATTTCATTTACATTCCAATTAATGTTGTTATAGTTCTGTCTTGGGCCTTACATTGATGTTACTTGCATTTAAGTGTTGTATTGGGCTAGATGTCTAATGACTTTCTTCTCTTTTTTACACATGTGTTTGAATCGGGCCTGCCGAGTTCTGGAAGAACTAAAGCCCAAATTATAGCCTGAACCTGGAGTAGTCGGAGTTGCTGCTACTTGTTTCTTTGTCTGCCAGACCTGATTTCCTTCAGGCCCAAACCATGAGTCCACTTCCTTTCCTCTTTTGCTTTTATAAGTTTGATGTTGTTCTTATATGTATACAATATTAACGATATTTGGTTGAATATTTTATTTTATTTCTTTGAGTTACATTAGCAACCTAGGCAAGCCCTAAAAATGTAGGTAAAAAATAAAAGAAGTACTGCAACTCAGTAGTAAATAGTTCTAATTTGTTAATCACTTATATTATTCCGTTCTCAACTCTTACTAACACCTTCCCTTTAGAAGAACAAGAACCCTTATCCAAATCTCACTAGTTAGCAGACTAATATGATAATGATCTTAACAATTGAATAGGTACCCTAGTATACCTTTAAATATTAGGTGACGACTCTCTTTTATCATCAATAGGGAAACCATTAATTGAATCTTATTTTGACTTGTGCAAATAGGGTGCAATAATTTCCACTAATAAACATATATAAAAATTATTTTAAAAAAAGAAAATAAAACGTATGTAGCTTATATAGAGGAAAAGAAGATATTTATCTGAAAAAGAGAAAAAATAAATAAATGAAATGAAACTAAGGAGAAATAAAATAAAGGAAAATATAATCTGGAAAAAATAAATGCAATCAGAAGAGGAGAAAAAAGAAAGAAAGTAGAAATTGATTTGGCTTGGGTTAATGGGTAATGAAAGTAAATGGAGCTGAACGGGTAAATAATTCCAAGTGCATGGATATTTGTTAAAGACTCCCCCAAAACACGGGCTACCGGACCAAGGCAGTACCGTCCCATCTCACGTCCCTTCTACACCTTAATCCTATCCCCTTCTCCCTATCGGGTCGTCCTGTTAGATACCCATACTATAGAGTATGCTCTATTTACTCCACAACTATTCTGAATTATGTTACTGTTTACCCGTAAAATGGTACAGTTGAATTTATACGTGGTTTCTAGACAAGTGAATTAATTTGATCCTGAAATAATAAAATAATCAAAAAATTATGCAATACTTAGCCTTAGAATATAGATAAAACAGCAGAAGCAACAGTTCCGGGAATAGGATTTCCGGGCACAACAACAGCAAAATCAAAAAGTAAGAAGATAAGATTGTATTGAGCATTGTATAGAATGTAGTGCAAGTTTGCCAGAAAATTCGTGTCCTTTACAATGACAATTGAGCTCACTATTTATAGCTATGAAGGAGGTCCTTGGATCGTGCCCTTCTTTAATGTCAATTATGAGGGGCATTGATGAAGATATAACGGTGAACATAAATGCCAAATTCCATGTAACGTATAATTGCTCTTAATGCCATGAAATATTCTCTATTAAATGCTACCGAGTAAACAACATTTATCACATCTTTATGAGCGTTATTCTTTTCGATGATAAACAAAACAGTTACCTTCGGTCTTTGGCCATCCCTCCGTCTTGGGTTCCACGTGTCCCTGGATGGCCACACGTCATAGCATATTTTACCCTATACAGATAGTCCCCCTGCTTTCCTGTGAAATACTCTTTTGGCGTAAATTACTATAATTCCCTCTTAAGGCTTCTGACGGTTGATTAGACGCACGCTTCTTCGCATTTAATGCCCCAAACATGCGTCATCCCATGATTCAACCCAACTTTTGTCGATTATTGAGGTAATCATGGCCATGAATTTAGCCGCCAAAACTTTTAATTATACGTATCAACTTTCTCCCTTATACTTCATAATTTTTCAAGCTCCTTTTATCTAACTTGCATCTTGCTCTTAATCTTTTCTCTAATTCTCTTCAAACCAAAAAACCTTCTCCTTCTCTCATATAATGGCTTCTTCCTCAAAGTGTACCGAGTTTTCAAAAAGCAAGAACAAGGCTGAGGACTCTGCTCCTCCAACAATGGTCTCCATCATCCCTAGAAGTCTTATTACCACAAAATACTTTGAAGAGAAATTCCCTACTGCTAACTCTCGTACATTGGCCATCAGTAGGTATCCTTCTTCCATACATCCTTCTAGTATTCCCGCTGTGAAGGAAGACTTCCGCTGCCATGACTTGGATATTACTGCTCCTGATCTATAGGAGTGAGTCATCCTACCCAAGGAAGGTTTTACAGATTTTTACAAGTATCCCTTTACTTTGGGTGCGTTCTCTTTGAGTGGAGAGCTTGATCCCGTGATTGCGGAGTTTTGCCTCTGATACCAAGTGTGTTTGGCACAAGTAAGTCCTTTTGTGTGGAGGGAGGTAGCTTGCCTTCAGAGTTTGTGCCAGGAGACTGGAGAGGAGCTAACTTTAGCTCATATGATGAATTTCTATTCTCCCAAAATCTTCCGTAGGGGAATGATAAACCTCTGCAAACGTGGCCACCATGCTCTATTGTCTAGCATGAATGATGATAACGATCGTGGGTGAATGGAATGGTTCATTGTAACTGCCACCAACGACATCATTCCGGCAACGGCTCCATCCTTTCCGACCGCTTGGAACCGTACTCGTAAGCTCTTTGTTTAGTATTTCCTTTTACTAAATATTTTTCTATAGCTGTATTGATCCTCCATCCTTCGCCTGGTTCAATAACTCGATGGATCCCACCGGTGGTTGAAGGTTTGGACCGGTGGGTACAAAAGATCTTGGACGTTACGGCGCTCGAGACTCACTTGTGGAAAGAACTGGCCCCTAAATATGAAAGGCCAAGAATCACGGTAATTCAAACTCATATTGTTTCAATTTTTGATCTGAAGAACTTGATTGATCCCTTCTAACCTATCTACAAAATTAGGTCTACCCACGGGCTCTGATGCTGTTCTCGAGGAGGATATTTTGGCTGATCCTGCTGATACAACGAGGCTGCTTCAGGAGGTGCTTACTCGAACAGGTGGCTCCGATAGCAAATGTTTCTTTACGGAGTCCCCGGCCGGAAGACAAACAACCAAAGAGAAGACGCTCCTCTGCAGTCGGGGAAAAGAATAAGAGGGCGAGGACCGATGCCCCCGAGTCATCTCTGGTAGCGATGGTGATTGGTCCTCTTTCTGGACCGATCATAGACACCGTGACGATCGATGATGATGGCGAAGCTAGTGATGATGGAGCTTATCTTCATAGAAGACGACGATCATCATCATCTCAACATGATGCTTGACCTGTTGAGAGAGTTACACTAACTGAGGACGATGCCTCGACACTTTGGAGAGAGTTTGATTTGGTAGATAATGTCAACTCCCGTTTTCAGACCCCAATTGCTGTGCCCGGTACTGCGGGGCTGAATATCGGGTCCCTGCCATCTTTGGTTAGCGATCATCCTATGACCAACACTGCATTTGATGCAACTATTTTTCACTTTTCAACTCCATCATCTTTATCTCCATCTTCACCAACACCAACAACTGCTACATCACTTCCATCTTCATTCACTCTTCCACCAGTAATTGCTACATCATCTCCACCGGCCGTACCTAACCATGAAGAAGGTGTTCCTCTTCCACAGTCCCCAGTTCATGGGAATTTGGGGTAAAATTATGCTGCCCATTCTGATGATCCACAAAGGAGGAGGAATGTTACTCTTTCGGTCTCTACCGGATGCAACTTGCTATCCCGGTCGGTGGAGCTTGCTAATTATCTGAAGCGCTTCACTTCAGAGAAAGACTGGGAAAAGATTCAGGCACTTTCAGGAGAGTGTTTGTTGAACAACGCCACAACGGTACGTTCCTTTCTTCCTTTATTACTCCTTCTATTTTTGGGTATGAACATATCCTGAATTTTACCCTTCTTACTTTGTAGGCCAACTTTCTTGCTTCCGAGGGTCTTCAGAAGTTGATTCGTGAAAAGGCAGAGATTACCTCGGCACGAGATCAGCTTTTGGCATAGTAGGAGCAACACGTTGCTCGCCTTTCGGAACTGCAAGCTAAAGTTGCTGAGGCTATTGTATTGGAGGCTCGTTTGCAACAAAGCAAGCAAGAAGTGGTAACCCTTAGCCAAGAAATTGGCCGGCTGAGGGTTAGATTTGATGAAGCCAGGGCCAAATGGGCTGAAGTCCATAACGCCATTCTTGCTGCAACCGAACACGAGGCTGCCTCCACTGAAAGAGTGATCAACTTAGAGGCAGCCTTGAACTCCAAAATTGAAGAGCTTACTGCTACTGGGGCGAAACACGCCCAGCTAAAAGAGAAGTACAGGAAAACTATCGAGCATAATAGGATTTTTAGTTCAACTGTCCGTGACCTTAATGTTAGCCTCAAATCTACCAGGTCCGCCCGGGAAAATCTTTCTGCCGAGGAAACCCAACACAAAAAAAAACTTAAGTGCCGAGCGACTTCCCTCATTGTTGAAAAACCTTAAGCTATGTATAGCATGAGGAGAAATACCTTGGAAGAGGCCAAGGCTGGTGTCATTGATTTTGATACCAAAATTTCTAAAGCCCCGTGAGCTTGAGTTGGCTGTTAAAAGTGAACTCCCAGCAAGGTATGATGCACCTAGTCCTTCTGGTTCCGATTCCGAGTTCTCGGGAACTGAAGAAGAATCAAAGAATGATGATGCTGAAGGGAAAACTAGTGCAAATGTTGAGCCATCGGTGGGTCCATCTACTTCTCCCGGGGGCGCGGACATTTCTCTTCCTCCTGGTTCCGGAGATACTGCAGCTTAACTTTTCTTTTCATTTTCCAATTCTTGTACTGTGCGGTTTTAATGTGTTTTTGTAAATAAAAACATCTTTTGCTCAAGTATTATTTGAGTCTTCCTTTCATTTAAATATTTATGCAAGTTTTTAATCTTTGTATTTTCTTCCTTTTTCTTAAGAATTTAGCGCAAGCTTTTCTGTTTTGCGTCTTATTATGTGAAGCCTTAGGTGTATTCTCCCCGAAAGCATTTTTGACTTTAAGCATTAGCCCTTTTTCGTGAGGGCTTTGATAAGTATTTGCGCAAGTTTACTTTTTGCGTCCTTTCGTATACGGATTTGGGTGTATCTTTCCCCAGAGGCATTTTGATTCCGGGCATAAATTTTTCCGGAACCAACCCTTTAACATGAGGGTTTTTATAAGAGAAGGCCCTCTTATGTTTACGGTGCTCTTGAAGAGGACGTCTCCTATTCAATACGACACTAGCATTTTGTTTAACTTTCAAATGACAAAGTTAATTCATCGTTCAGGAAAGAAACAAGATAAAAACAAAAGGATTTTATTTTATTCCTTCTATTTTCAAAAAGTACATAAGCATTTGCTATGCTGAAAAGAAATTGCCATTACTTATGGCTAACTTGTACAACTTGTTTCTACAGGGCTGGCCGCGTACCCCGATGATGCAGTTATACTTCCAATTTTTTGTTTCTTAGTTGACATGGCAGTCATTGTCATCGTATCCTAATATCATTCCCCCCATTGTTCGAATGGGAAGAGTGCGAATTAGAACACTGGAAGTCTTGTATCTTCGAAGATTCCACTAATGCATTGCTAGATAATCCTTAACTTGGTAACACACTTTACTTCCCCTTAGGATTTTATGCTATCGAGCGAAGGACTATCCAACAATCCTCTAGTGGTTTGTGCTTGTGAACTATCAGGTAACCTTTGCTCAATAGCAAATTTAACTTTCCGGTGGGAATTTGCTATAGAGCAAAAGATTATCTAACCATCCCCGAGTGGATCTTTGCTTGTGTGCCTTGCTATTAAAGGTCTTATTGTTGCGGTCTTCATAGTATGCTTTCTGTTGCTGCCTCGTTAAAAATCTTGCCAAAAAACCCAATTGGGACAAAAATTGAACGAAGGGAAAAAGAGTGCAGCACATACTTTCTGATCGGATAATGTTCATCAGCAATAATATCTTTTGAGGTGTGCCACATTCCAATTGCTGGGCAACTTTTCTCCATTTTGGTTTTCCAACTCGTATGAATCTTTCCCGATGATAGCTGAAACCCGGTAGGGGCCTTCCTACGTTAGACCTAGCTTCCCCGCATTGAGCTCCCGAGTGTTTTGAGTTACTTTTCTTAGGACCAAGTCTCCTACGTTGAAATAATGGAGGTTCGCTCTTTGATTATAATACCGCTCCATTCTCTACTTTTGAGCTACCATTCTTACATGCGCCAAGTCCCTGCGTTCATCGAGCAGTTCCAAGTTGACTAACATTGCTTAGTTGTTCGATTCTTCATCTTACTGGAAATATCTCAAGGTGGGTTCCCTTACTTCCACCGAGATTAAAGCTTATGCACCGTATACGAGGGAAAAAGGGGTTTCCCCTGTGCTTGACTTGGCCGTAGTTCGGTATGACCATAGAACTCCAGGTAATTCCTCAGGCCAATTACCCTTAGCTTCTTCCAACCGTTTCTTGAGGTTTTGAATAATCACTTTGTTCGTCGACTCTGCTTGACCATTTGCGCTCGAATGATAGGGTGAAGATGTGATCCTCTTTATTTTTAAATCTTAGAGGAACTTTGTAATATTTGCGCCGATAAAACTGTGGCCCATTATCGCATGCTATCTCTTTTGGTATTCTGAACCTGCAAATTATATTTTCCAACAATAAAATTACCACTTCGCGTTCTCCGATCTTCTGATATGGATCTGCTTCCACCCACTTAGAAAAATAGTCAGTCAAAATCAAAAGAAATCTTACCTTTCCGGGAAACGGTGGCAGTGGTCCGACGATGTCCATTCCCCATTTCATGAACAACCACAGGGAACCGAATGTAAGAGTTCTGCCGGTTGATGCACCAGTGGTGCATAGTGTTGACACTTATCACATTTTCGTAAGAAGTCTTTGGCGTCTTGTTCCGTGCGGGGTCAATAATATCCTGCCCTTACCAACTTCAGCACTAAGGAGTCCGCGCCCGAGTGATTGCCACATATCCCTTTATGAACCTCTATAATGACATAGTTTGCTTTGGATACCCCTAAGCATCTGGCATTGAAAAGATTTCTATACAATTGGCCTCTCTTGAAGCTATATCGCACTACTTTGGCGCGCAGCGCCCACGATAGTTTGGGGTCTTAAGGTAGCTTCCTGTGTTTGAGATAATCAATGATTTCATTCCTGCAGTCCCATACCAGATTCGTCGAATTTACCTCATAGTAACCATCCGTATCCAGGACTGAGTTCATCAGTTGTACTACCGTCCCAGACTCCGATCCCTTTATTTCCATCGATGCTCCTAGGTTTTCCAATGTGCCTGCTTCTGTGTTATCTTCCCTTGGGATATAAGTAATTGACCACTCCCAGAATCGCGCCAACAGAGCCTGAACCTTTACTATTTATTATTGCATGCGCTCCCCTTTGGTCTCGAAGATCCTGTAGACCTGATTTACCATCAGCTTTGAGTCGCATTTGATTTCGATGACCTCAGAGTCAAGTCCCCGAGCCAACTTCGAGCCCTGCAATCAAAGCTTCATACTCTGCTTCGTTGTTAGTTAAATGGACCGTCTTGATGGCTAGCCTTAGGGTTTCCCCCGAAGGCGTGATTAAGACTATACCGAGCCCGGACCCTTTTACGTTGGAAGCTCCGTCCGTAAATAAGGTCTAAACCCCTGATGTCAATTCCGACACCATTACTACTTCCTTGGTTGCAAGAGGAAATAATCCTAGACTGAAATCGTCCATGACGTCAGCCAAGACTTACGATTTAATTGCAGTCATTGGTTTATATTCTATGTCGATTTCACTCATTTCGACGGCCCTTTGGCCAATCTACACGAGAGGTCAGGTTTATGGAGGATGTTCCACAAAGGGAAAGTAGTCACCACGGCTATCAGGTGGCATTAGAAGTGGGGCCTCAACTTTCGAGCGGTGACTACGAGAGCTAAGGCCAGTTTCTCCAAATATGGGTAACGCGTTTCTGCTCCCGTTAAAATTTTACTAACATAATAAATGGGAGATTACGTACCTTCGTTCTCTCGGACTAAAACAACACTTATCGCAACTTCTGAGACCGCGAGATAAACCAACAACGTTTCACCTTCTTTTGGTTATGAAAGGTGGAAGGCTTGACAAGTATTTCTTTAAATACCTCAAAGCCTGCTGGCACTCCGGGGTCCATTCGAAATTATTTTTCTTTTTTAGCAGTGCGAAGAAACGATGACACTTTTCTGATGACCGGGAAATGAACCTGCTCAAAGATGCCAATCTCCCCGTAAGCCTTTGGACTTGCTTCACGTTTGATAGTTGTTCCGGGATATCTTCTATGTCCTTAATCTTATCGGGGTTTACCTCAATTCCCCTTTGTGATACCAGAAATCCCAGAAACTTACCAGACCTGACTCTGAACGCACATTTCTCGGGATTAAGTTTCATATTATGCTTCCTTAGGATGTCGAAAGTTTTTTGCAGATGTTTAAGATGATCACCTGCAGTTAAAGACTTAACGAGTATATAATCTATATAAACTTCCATAGTATTTCCTATTTGATTTTCAAATATCTTATTCACAAGCCGTTGATAAGTGGATCCAACATTTTTCAACCCGAAGGGCATCACATTGTAGCAATATATACCGAAATTCGTTATAAATGAAGTTTTTTCTGATCCTCCGGGTTCATCTTAATTTGGTTGTACCCGGAATAAGCATCGAGGAAACTCACTAACTCGTGACCGGTCGTGGAATCAATCATTTGATCGATGTTTGGGAGTAGGAACGAGTCTTTCGGGCATGCCTTGTTAAGATTTTTATAATCTACACACATGCGAAACTTATTTTTCTTCTTAGGAACTACTACTACTACATTGGCTAGCCAGTCTGGATATCTTACCTCTCGGATCGAACCAATATTAAGTAAGCGGGTTACCTCTTCTTTGACGATTTTGTTCCTAGCTTCAGCAATCGGGATTTTTCGAACAATGCCACTTGCTCCAGCTGTTCCGTTGTGGACTTGGTTGCATCAGTCTCTTCTAAAACTTGGAAATATCTCGACACCTAATCATATTCCGATGCCTCTGCCCCTAGGTTAACTTCATCTAGTTCGGGAGTAGATGTCGGTCCCTATAATTTCTATGATGCGTGTTCCTTTCCTTTGCTACTGGAGACCAAAATTGCATTCATCTTCCTTGCTGCCGGTTGATCACCCCTTATCTGCTTAATTCCTTCGGGAGTTGGAAACTTTAGCAATTGGTGATACGTTGATGGTACAACTTTCATCTCGTGCAACCATGCCCTTCCCAGAATGATGTTGTATCCTATATCACCATCTACTAATTTGAAAAGAGTTATTTTCATTATTCCTTCAGCGTTCGTGACTAATAAAATTTCTCCCCGGGTTATCACACTTGCGAGGTTGAATCCGGCGAGGAGCTTTGTGGCTGAAATAATGCTTCCGGTGAGTTTAGCTTGCTCCAATACTCTCAAT